>NC_140589.1:212208826-212617567 GCF_964204655.1 Triturus cristatus | reverse complement strand
TGGAGAGAGAGCGATGGAGAGAGAGCGATGGAGAGAGAGCGATGGAGAGAGAGCGATGGAGAGAGAGCGATGGAGAGAGCGATGGAGAGAGCGATGGAGAGAGCGATGGAGAGAGCGATGGAGAGAGCGATGGAGAGATGGAGAGAGAGATGGAAAGATGGAGAGATGGAAAGATGGAGAGAGAGATGGAAAGATGGAGAGATGGAGAGATGGAGAGAGAGATGGAGAGAGAGATGGAGAGAGAGATGGAGAGAGAGATGGAGAGAGAGATATAGATATCTCCTACTGGCGGTCGCCAGTTGGTAGTTATAGTTAGGACCAAGTTTCCATAGAAAGAGCATTTTTTGTTTTGCCTACAACTTTGGCATCGTTTGATAAATCTTCATGACATTTTCCAAACGAATTTTTTGTTCATATCAGCTATGTGGGAAGTTTGGGGGGGGATTCATCAAGGGGGGGGCCATTCAATAGGAAACTTTAGACAAGGCTATAGGTCGAAGGGGTGAACGTAATTACCCCAAATTTGGCAGGGAGAAGGGTCTTGGTCTAGAAAGCACGCTTTTGTTTATTTGGAGTAAATCCGTTCAGTAGTTTGAGAAATATTGAAATGTACAGATAGATATTTGGGAATTCTGCCATCTGATTGGCTGAGGCGTTACAAGCACGAGCGGTTACAACTAGGAAGTGTTGGCCGCCATTTTGTGATTCCTTTGAACCAAGGGGAAAAAAGGGCGAGAAGAGTAGGAAAGAGGAGGGTAGGAGCACTGTGAGGTGGTTAGGGTGTGCTATACAGGGAGTGTGAAGTGAAGTATTCACCCCTAGCGGTGTGAAAGTGCTGTTTTGACCAGAGTGAGATGGTGCTGAGGTGAGGTGCCAGTACACTCTGGGATGAAACTGTGAGCTGATTGCTGTAAACTGATGTGCGCCTGGCGCTGTAGCATACTGGCGGTTGTAGCATAGCTGTGCAAATGGTGTTAGTATGGGTTTAGACTATAGCGGGAGTGAGATGCAAACTACTCAGCCCTACCGGTCTGAAGACTCGAATAGTGTGTTTTAGCAAGCAGGAATAAAGAAATAATCGTGAAGAATGTTGCAATGCCACAGAAGACAAAAGGTGAAATCAGGTGCATTTAAGAAAGTGGCTGTGTGGGATAAAGTGATGCAGTCTGCAAGTTACATAAAAAGTGTCTTTATGTAAGTGCCATAAATGGAACCACTGGTGCAAGAGCTAAGGCATCCAGCTAAGGCAAACTCCAACCGCTTCTGCTGTATTCAAAGCTAAGCTTCTGCATCAGTCAATTCCACATTACATGTTACAGTTCCATGTGACATAAACAATACCTATTAGACATGAAAGGCTGTAAATTGTAGAATGAAAATAAAGGTAGGATACGATTACCAAACTGTGCCAACCAGTTCCTAAACAATGTCGTGTTTTTTTTATCTTGATCGCCAGCTCGTGAGCAGAGGCTGAGGATGAGCTAATTTGTGTGAAAGGGCTTCGTAGATAGGAGGCAGGCAGAGACGTGTGTACAAAGAATAGATATGGTTTCAAAATGGATGTCGGGTTTAGGCTAATTTAGCAAGTAAATAGCGTATTTGCATAGGCCATACATCATCCATCCCTGGTTAGTGTGGAGAGGTAAGGGCCAATATTGAAAACAGAGTTCAAATGCGTAAGCATACTTAGAAAGTTATTACATGAAAATAGTTAAATTGAAGTGTATTAAAAAATGTAATAGGAAAAAGTCAAAAAGTTGGAAAAAAATCAATCCAAGAATAAAGTGAATTTCGTACAAGTCTTGGAGATTGCAGTCCGTAAGTTCTTCAGCGGCTTCAGATGCGTAATGTTTCAAGAGGCGATTGTTGCCATCGCGTGAGAAAAGCGAAGCGTCCAATTCATCTCCTCGAAGGGACAGTAATGTTCCTCGAATGTTGGAGCGGCAATTTGAATTGGCCGGCAATCTGCGATGTTGTCGATGTCCATCTCTCTCTCTGCGAAGGTCGCACGTTGCAGGAGATCTTTCGCGGCTGCGCAGAAATCCCATTCCGCCAGGATACCTTTTTGCGTTGCATCCGCCATTGCTCCACTGCCCGAGCAATCAAGTTAATGGTTTTCAAGATACTCCATTACCTGCTGGATATCGGGAGCGTTTGCTGGGATGTTGGCAAGGCATAGATCCATTCGTCAGTCGATTGGGCAAGTTTTGCAATAAAAAGATGGTTGCACGCAGATTGTATATGTGTAAATAAATGTCATGTTGTAGCTGGCTCCGATATTAGATAGAGGCAGGCAGCCGAAAAGTTGTTCCATTTTTTCACGGTATTGATGTAGCTTCGTGTAGAGGCGTATTCTGTCGCACATGCGTGTTACCACAGGGAGCGTAGCCATTTTTAACAAGCTAAAATAGTAGTAGGATGGCCGCAAACAGGGCGAGAATTATGGGCACGGTTGCTGTTATTCCAGAGATGATCGAATGAATGAAGTCCGGTATTACACTAAAAACAGTTTGAAAGCCTGTGAGAAGGTCGGAGGAGACAATGTTAAAGTGTGCCAGACCCTAAGTGTCAGATGTGTTGAAAATTGTGTAACAATTCACAAAGTGTAATGGGAGGTTCATATTTAAAAGGGAGTGTATTTTACTTGAAGTTTGTGCTATCTGCAGTCGATAAATTACTTTTGGAGAAGTGAGGGACACTTTGGTTTGAAACAAAAGCGCTTTCAGTTTGCTCTGTTTAATAAAATCTGTTTTCAAAGTAGGTATTGAAGGCCAAGTTGAACTTTGGGAGTTAATTTGTGTGGGTAGGAATAGAGATTGCCAGAGGAAGTTATCCGGTTTGAATCAGTAAGGACATACGGTATGCCAGCTCACATTGCGTAGCAGTCCATGTTATTAAGAAGCGGATAACTGCCGTTAAAAAGCTGTGCAAAATCTTTAGCATAGTGGGCTGGCTCGGCATACGCAAGGCTAGCCTAGGGGTAAGAATAAAAGGCACGTTTCTCTGGGTGTGGTTTTCTTCCGGAATGGCGAACAGGTCTGTCAGGTCTGTGCAGCTTACACCGCCACAAGGCTGACGCCGTGAGCGAAGGTGGCTGCAGGAATAATGCTCTCAGTCTGCTGCTACCCATAAACCGTCATGGCCACTGCGACGCACATATGCCCCACAGTTCACCTTTCAACATCGTCGTATGTGAAAGAGGGCCCACCATGTGCCGGGGGAAGCTTTTGGGCAGAGGTCTGCGAGCTGGGAAGACTCCTGATATCAACGCTGGCTACTGCGACACAGGCAGACAACGCCCAGCCTGAGGTCCAACACCGTGGAGTGCTCTGTATACTACTAACACAGTAGTCGAAGAGGTATCAACAGTGGAACGGTGTCTTGATCCCACAATGGACGATGTTAGAACTGCATCTGAGAGTGGAGATGAAGGTACTCCCTTCGAACAGGTGCAACCAACTTTACGTCCCAACAGTGGAACGGTGTCTTGATCCCAAAATGGACGATGTATGATATTACGTGCTGCTTGGTTTTCACAGAACTCCCTCTGTTGAGGTGCATCAGACTGTGCTTCCGTAGCTAATTGCTGCACATGATTATTGGGGGTTGGGTGACTGCAGGCAGTAGAGTACACCGCGGTACAGCAGGTTGGAACAGTGAAACGGGGTCTAGATTCTGTGATTGAAGATGTCAGAAGTTAAAGTCTGTGATGATTTCTGTGTACCCACTCCGATCAGGAGCAACCAACTGCGTGCTTCAGAATCCAACCGCACATGGCTGTGAGGCGTTAATGACCACTGCCTCTGGCCTAAAGTGCGGTCAGCAGGGCTCACAATTCAGATCGAGTGGCGATTGTTTAATGACAGAATCCAGTAGGCAACTAACTACAACGTCTATTGAAATATACACAATAGCCTTTTAGTATACTTGCTTGAAGAAGTTTAATTTGACTAATAGGTCTAGTACAATGACCAAATTCAAATTGGTAATGGTAAAGAACACTGAGTAACAGTGGACAGCAGAGATCGCAATTTGAATTGTTTTGATTTATTTATTGCAGAGTTTTGTGTAATTTATATTGTTTTATTTTGTGAAGAAGATGTGAGAAAAAGTATTCATGGAAGACTGTTCACTACTGTCTTCAATTTACACTGCAGACAGCAGTATTCACAATACAGATCGAGTCGCTATTGTAGAGGACGCAGTCCTGTAGTCAAAAGCCATAGCTCCAGTGCACTCTGTCTGCACCACGCATACTCATCATCACAGGGTCCGCACACGGTTTTTGTTGCTTCGCTTATGGCATACTGGGCAACTCAAGTCAACACCACGTGGCTGTGGGCCCTTGCTGACCGCTCTCTGGCCTACACTGCGGACAGCAGTGTTTACAATTAAGATCGAGTCGCTATTGCAGATGTAGTTTTGTAGGCAACAGACATTGCTCCTAGTACAGCCCGCCCGCAGCACGCATCATCGCTGGCTGTGCACATGCTGAATGCTTTTGATGTGGCTATCTAAGTGCACTAGACCTGATGGACCCTTTATGATACAATCTTTTTGTGTATTATTTCAGATCTACTGCCTGTATCTTAGTATACCACAAGTTATGATTGTTTTACGATGGAATCTTTTCTGTATAATTTCACATCTAGTGTACCTACCTTACTGCAGCACAAACTATTGACCCTTTTATTATTGAATCTCTGTGTGTGATCCAAGGATTACTGTTGCAGTTGATGTTAGCAGCAACCATTCCCTGAGGGCTGGTTTACACTCACCCCACACGCATCCAGCAAAGACGTCACTGGATATGTGACCCTGGTAATAAAAAGGAGTCAAGCGCACGTGCCGGTACCCACTTCCACTATCTATCTGTGTCCGTGTGTTTATTATGTATGCATGATACTGCCCCTGGGCCGTACCACATTACATTGTGCTGTGGACAGCGTATGCAAACAGGTTACCTCTGGCAGTGAGGAAAAGTTCTGTTATGTAGGTTTTAGATGCATGGCTATCACAGGTGGAAGGCTGCTTTACAGAGCATGAATATTGATGAAGATGATGGGTGCATGTTGTGTGTACTGTCAGATGTGTACATAGCAATAAGTTTTCAAAAAAGCTCTGTAAGCAGAAGAGGAGTCTCATCAAACGCTGTAGAGAATGGCGAAAATGAGAGGGGTCCCCCAACTGTTACAATGGGAAATGTTATGAACCAATCAAATGCTTTTCTTTAAGGTCACATGGCAATCGCACAGTGAGCGCGCAAGGAGGCCGCACCCGACTTTTACCATAATATAAGTTTATTACAGTTAGAAATATATAAATGTTTAAAATATTTTAGATTATCGCTTGTTCTCATATACACTTTGAACTTATTTAGATATAGTTTTGAGACTAAAAAAAACAAGAGGGAATTGTGTTCCCGGTGCGACACGATAAGTCTATGACTTAACACAGGGCCTGGCAGCGTGCACTCGTCGCATACGCAACGGGCGTGACCCCATATGTACATGACGCAAGACGCGTCTTGGTACTGCGTAACCGTCGCATATCAAAGTAGCAGCTGGCACGACCACATACGTATGTGATGTTACGCAGGACACAGTGCCACAAACCCGTCAGATACAAAATGTGCATCCTTTACGAGTTTAGCAATATGGCGGATAGGATTCGCGTGCTGATGGAGCTTGGTACACTACTGGCACAGGACTTCAGTTTTAAAAAACAAAACGATATACATACTTTCTTTGACGACCATGTCATGAATGATGTAATATGTGACATCATCAGCCTTGGATTGCGGGCGCGCGAGATGTAGTTAGTACAACTAACTATATCGGAGGAATTTCAATGGTTTTGTTCAAGTGAAATGTCCAGCTAACTATAACACCCCAAAACCTATTGTTTTTTCAGTGAATTTCTAAGGTTTTTTAAATGCTAATTCCTAACTATATCAGGCCTGAAACCTATGGTTTTTGCAGTGAATTTCAAAGGTTTTTTTAAATGCTAATTCCCAACTATATCAGGCCTGAAACACATGGTTATTTCAGTGAATTTCAAAGGTTTTGTAAATGACAATCTTTAATGTATTAATTGTTATACTAATTATTTTTATACTGATTTACTACATTGTTTAATCTTTATTTTTAGATATTTAATTTTTTTTAATTACTGTTGCAGGGATTCTGCTTATGCACAGAAAACCAGGACCTCAGTGAATTGTGGTGTACCAAAAACTCACCTCAGAACCCAGAACCCCTTATCCGATCAGCATCGGTGTCCCATTCGTTATCCGAGTTTTATCTCGGCGGTCCCAATGTATAGACAACCCAGAACAAGCGACTTAGGTTATTCTCAGGAATGGTGGGAAGAACAAGTTACTTACCTTCGGTAACGCTTTTTCTGGTGGATACAGTATCTGCCTGTGGATTCCTCACCTTGTGAATATCCCCTGCGCCAGCAACATTCGGAAACTTTTGTAGCAGTCCACGCCGATGTGGTCGAAGACGACGTCACAGAGACACGGCTCCGCTCGCGACTCCGCTGACGTCACCGGCTCCATAAGAAGACCCCATCGGCGTGATGACGTCAGTTCCGCCCCTTTTTTCCGTGCCTTCGAGGCACACGGACGGACTGACAGCAATATGTACATAAACAGTATACACAGTACACAATATGCATATCAACACACACAGTGTGGAGAAGAAACATCAAAGCACTAGAAATAACATAATGCCCTTAACAATCAAACACATTTGAAACCATCAATAGAATTACAGTCATAGAACCACTGGTATAGAAGGATGGACAACGGGGAGGCGGGTGGGTCAGTGAGGAATCCACAGGCAGATACTGTATCCACCAGAAAAAGCGTTACCGAAGGTAAGTAACTTGTTCTTCTGATGGATACATCTGCCAGTGGATTCCTCACCTTGTGAATAGATTCCACAGTAGTCCCCACTCCCGGAGGAGGGTGTCCATCCCCCTATACCAGAAAATCCTGAAGGACGGAACGAGCAAAATGTCCGTCCCTCCTCACCTCGGTGTCCAAGCAATAATGTTTTGCGAAGGTGTGGAGGGAGGCCCAAGTTGCCGCCCTACAAATGTCCTCCACAGGAACACCCCTAGATAAAGCAGACGTAGAAGACTTTGCCCTGGTAGAATGAGCCCTCAAACCCTCCAGAGGCTCCTTACCAGCTAGGGAGTAGCAGATCTTGATGCATAGCACAATCCATCTGGAAAGGGTGCGCTTGTGCACCGCACGACCCTTTCTGCAACCAGCAAAGCCCACAAAGAGCTGGTCATCAATCCTGTAGTCTTTTGTCCTGTCCAGGTAAAAGCTCACCGCCCTCTTAGGGTCCAAACGGTGAAGTCTCTCCTCCTCCTTGGAAGGGTGAGGGGGAGGATAAAAGGAAGGGAGGGTAATGGATTGCCCCAGATGGAAGGGAGTTACCACTTTAGGCAAAAACGCAGCCCTGGTCCGGAGCACCATTCGTTCAGCATGCACAGTCAAGAATGGGGGTTTTGAACTAAGAGCTTGAAGCTCACTTACCCTCCTTGCCGAGGTGATTGCAACGAGGAAAAACGCTTTAAAAGACAACAGTCTCAAGGGACACTTATGTAAGGGCTCAAAGGGAGAACCCATAAGATAAGTCAGTACAAGGTTTAAGTCCCATTGAGGTACAATAAAGGGAGTAGGAGGAAATTTATTTGTGAGGCCCTTGAGAAACCTAAGTACAATAGGTGATTTAAACAAGGACGGCTGATCCGGCAGGCATAGGAAAGCCGACAAAGCCGATAAATATCCTTTAACTGTAGCCACAGCAAAGCCTTGCTGAGCAAGAGAAAGGGCAAACTGCAGAATGTTGGACAAACGAGCCTTCAAGGGATCAATTGACCTCTCTCCACACCAGAGAACGAATTTAGACCATCTATAGGAGTATATGGATTTGGTAGAGTGTCGCCTGGCCGATAAAATAACATCCACCACATCCGGCGGGAGAGAGAAGGAATTCAGGTTGCCCCGTTCAATCTCCAGGCATGAAGGTGTAAGCTCTGGAGGTGGGGGTGTAGAACCTGCCCCTCCGACTGCGAGAGGAGGTCTGCCCTCAGAGGGAGACGGAGCGGAGGGCACGAGGAGAGGTGGAGAAGATCTGTGTACCACACCCTTCTTGGCCAATCCGGGGCAATCAATATAACGTGGGCCCGGTCTTGGCGAACCTTCCTCAGAACCCGAGGAATCAAGGGTATGGGAGGAAACGCGTAAAGGAGTCGTAAGCCCCAACTCAACTGAAACGCGTCCCCTAACGCTCCCTGCAACGGATACTGGAGACTGCAGAATGACGGGCAGTGAGCATTCTCGTGAGTGGCGAACAGGTCCACCCGAGGAGTTCCCCACATCCGAAAGACGTGACGAACTACCTCTGGATGAAGCCTCCACTCGTGGTCGGCGGAGAACTGCCGACAGACTGTCCGCACGCACGTTCAGAACTCCGGCCAGATGATTTGCCATCAGACAAATCTGATGGTCCTGAGCCCAGGACCATAGACGCAGGGCCTCTCTGCAGAGACAAAGAGACCCCACTCCTCCCTGTTTGTTTATATACCACATCGCGGTAGTGTTGTCCGTCAGGACTTGAACAGACTGACCGCGAAGGGAAGGGAGGAAGGCCTTGAGCGCCAAACGTATCGCCCGTAATTCCAGAAGGTTGATGTGCAGCAACCTTTCTTCCGGAGACCAAAGGCCCTTGATCTCCAGATCCCCCAGATGAGCACCCCACCCTAGAGTGGATGCATCCGTAATCACTGTGGTCACCGATGGAGGTAGATGAAAGGGCTTTCCTTGAGACAGATTGCCCTCCACGCTCCACCAAGACAGATCCGCTGCAGCTTCTCTGGAGATCCTCACAGACTCCCTGAGATCTCCCTTGTGCTGATACCACTGCTTGCGGAGGCACCACTGGAGCGCCCTCATGTGCCAGCGTGCATGGTTGACCAACAGAATGCAGGAGGCGAACAGACCGAGCAGGCGAAGGACCTTCAGAACTGGAACGACCGCTCCGTTGAAAAATAAAGGAATCATCTCCTGAATGTCGAGAATCCTTTGAGGAGGAGGGAATGCCCGACACACAGTAGTGTCCAGTACCGCACCTATGAACAGGTTGCGCTGAGAGGGCACCAGGTGAGATTTGGGCACATTGATCGAAAAACCCAATTTGTACAACAGCCGAGTTGTATCCTGCAGATGGAACAGCACCTTCTCCGACGACTCCGCCTT
Organism: Triturus cristatus; assembly: GCF_964204655.1. Classification (NCBI taxonomy): domain Eukaryota; kingdom Metazoa; phylum Chordata; class Amphibia; order Caudata; family Salamandridae; genus Triturus; species Triturus cristatus. The sequence continues at coordinate 212,608,290 of NC_140589.1, read as the reverse complement.
GATCAGCCAGTCTAAATAAGGGAAAACCGAAATCCCCGACCTTCTGAGATGGGCTGCCACCACCGCCATCACCTTTGTGAAGACTCGAGGTGCCGAAGTAAGACCAAACGGGAGGACCGCAAACTGATAATGTTGCGACCCTACCGTAAACCGGAGGTACTTCCTGTGCGACTTCAGGATGGGGATGTGAAAATACGCATCCTGCAAGTCGGGCGACACCATCCAGTCCTCCTGATTCAGCGCCTGAAGAACCTGCGCAAGGGTGAGCATCTTGAACTTCTCCTGTTTCAGGTAAAAATTCAGGATTCTGAGGTCCAATATCGGACGCAATCTGCCGTCCTTTTTCGGAATCAGAAAATACCGGGAGTAGCATCCTTGACCCCTCTCCTGCTCCGGAACCACCTCTATCGCACCTTTCTGAAACAACTTCAGGACTTCCTCCTGCAGGAGAAGACGGTGGTCCTCCGTGCAAGCTCCTTGGCAAGGAGGGTAATTTGGAGGGAATTCCCGGAAGGGAAGGGCGTACCCATTTTCTACAAGATCCAGAACCCAGAGATCTGTAGTTACAGATTCCCAATCTTGTAGAAAATGGGTAAGCCGGCCCCCCACAGGACCAGCATGATCCGGAATGTCGAATCTAGGGCTGTTTTGCGGTGGTGGGAGGGGCTGAGGAAGAGGAAGAGGAGGAAGAGGAGGAAGAGAGTTGACGGCCACGTGAGCGACCTCTAAACCTTCCTCTATATCCCTTGGACAGAGTGCCTTGCTGCTGCTGCTGCTGCTGGGTTGGTCTGTAGGAACGAAAACTCGCCCTTCCAAAGCCTCTATCTTTTGAAAGTACCGCGCGGCTGGGATTGAAGGCCCAACGACCTAGCCATAGCCTTACTCTCTTTGAATCGTTCGAGAGCCGCATCAGCCTTCTTGCCAAACAACCAAGACCCATCAAAAGGTAAGTCCAATAAAGTTGACTGTACACCGGAAGAGAATTCGGAGGACTTAAGCCATGCACCCCTCCTGGTGGCAACTGAAGACCCCATGACCCTGGCAACTGAGTCTGCTGTATCCAGGCCACTCTGAATAACCTGGCGAGCAGCCGCCTGGGCATCCGATAGAACTTCATTGAAGGCCCCTCTATCCTCCTCTGACAGTTTTGGCGCCAACTTTTTAGCCGAGTCCATAAGCGCATGAATATAGCGCCCCAACAGACAAGTCGCATTTGAAGACTTTAACGCCATACTGGCTGATGAAAAGACCTTTTTGGCCGATTGGTCCACCTTTTTTGCCTCCCTGTCTCCTGGGACTTGAGTAAATGCCCCTTTTGACCGTCCCGAACAAGCCGCCTGAACTACTAGGCTTTCAGGTGAAGGGTGTGATGATAAAAACTCAGGATCCCCTGGAGCCACCCTATACCTTCTTGCGACTACCTTGGAGACTGCAGGAGCTGTGAAAGGCTTGCGCCATACATCCAGCACAGGTTCCAAAATTGCTTAGTTGAAAGGCAACAGAGGCTCTGAGACCGCAGTCGGGGAATGCAACACTTCAGTTAAAATATTGGACTTGAATTCGGTGGATGGCAATTGAAGGTCCAACAACTCAGCTGCTTTCCTAATAACCGCATGATAGGGTGCTGCGTCTTTAGAGGGTTCGTCTGATGGTGGAGTGATCTCCCACTCTGGAGACAAATCTAGTCCAATTGCCTCCTTCAACTCGTCGAACACCTCATCGGATTCGACTAATTCCCCCTCTTCAGCCTCTTCCATCAGAAAGCGTCTCTCCTCTAGCACTCTCTGCGCTTCCCTTCTCGAACGGATCCGTACCCTCGGCGTCGGCGGCGCCGTGTTCGAATCCGACGGCGCCGGCAGCTGCCAAGACGGCGTCGCTGGGAAGAATGGCATAAACGGTGCTTGAGGGTAAACCTGCGGCACTCCCAAATTGAAAGCCATCGGACCCATCGGACCCATAGGTGCACCAGAGGTATACATGGCCCGTGAAAACAACCCATACATTGCATTGAGATATTGCGAGGGGTCCTGACCTGGAGTAGGGAAAGCCGGATACTGGTCAGGTAACACCGGACTCGGGCCTGCCAGCGCCGACGGTGGCACTTGCGGCGTCACAGACTCACCCGGAGCCTGACGATCCTCATCCTGGCCCGGGGTCGGAGACGGAGCCCGAGGACTTGCTGGAGCCGGAGATGGAACCGGCGCCGGAGATGGAACCGGCGCCGGAGATGGAACCGGCGCCGGAGATGGAACCGGCGCCGGAGATGGAACCGGCGCCGGAGATGGAACCGGCGCCGGAGATGGAACCGGCGCCGGAGATTCAGCCGGAGCCGGCGAAGTCACCGGAGAAGAAGGCACCGGAGGCGAAGCCGGGACTGGAGAAGGAGACACTGACTCCCTACGACGTCGAGAAGGCGATCTCGACTTCGAAGTCGTACCTTTATCGGAATGGTGATGTGAAGAGTGCCTCCTCTTTTTCTTATGCTTCTTGCTCTTTGAAGCAAGACCCGAAGTCGATTTGGAAGCCGACCTCGACCTGGATCCAGACCTTCTTCCTCTTTTCTCCTTTTTCTTCATCCGGGCGATAAAGAGCTTTGCTTCCCTTTCTTTAAGAGCCTTCGAGCTCATCTTTCTGCAACTCGAACAACCTTCTACATCGTGGTCCGAGGACAAACACCAAACACAATCGTCGTGCGGGTCGGTGATAGACAGGTGTTTGCCACATTCACGGCAAGGCTTAAAACCAGACTTCCTTGTCGACATTTTTCAAAAAAAGACAGAGAAATCCAGAAAAACATACAAAGTAACCAGAACAGCCACTAGTAACGATTCCCGAAATCCGTTGGCGTCGTCGGCGCGGAAAAAAGGGAACTGACGTCATCACGCCGATGGGGTCTTCTTATGGAGCCGGTGACGTCAGCGGAGTCGCGAGCGGAGCCGTGTCTCTGTGACGTAGTCTTCGACCACATCGGCGTGGACTGCTACAAAAGTTTCCGAATGTTGCTGGCGCAGGGGATATTCACAAGGTGAGGAATCCACTGGCAGATGTATCCATCAGAATCAGAAATACCTGTTCGTAATTATTCTCATATCAGTCCACACCAGAATAAACAGAGACACAGTAAAGTTTAAAGAGTTTATTTTATAAATCTCGTGTCCTAAGATGCAGTACTTTGGCTAACATAAGCAGACAAATGATTAAGATCAAAACCATCAGCATAGTTACAATACCATAGAAAACTAATATTATTATTATTAGACTAATAAAAGGTCTCTAGGCATGAATGGGGAACCCCATACCGTAAAGATCAGCTTAGTGGAATCACATCACAGGATCAGCTAGACTCTGCTCCTGGGAAAGCTCTTCTTCCGAATGTAATGAAAAACATGTAACACTGCAATATTAAAAGCACCCGACTTTCAGGTATTTGCAGCTGCGTGCTATGGCTAAATAGTGGGCCGATCAACCTGAACCCAACAACATGCACCGTCTAGCGACCCAGACTGTTTCTTTACACAATGTTCAGACCAAGGTCGCTGCTCACTGTTATGGATGTGAACAACAGACAGTTCTCATGTGAAGCAAAGGCGAGCAAGCATTTCTCAATTAATAACATGTAACTACAGTGTCGTGTGCAAAAGCAGCAAAAGTGGCAAGATGGCTTTCTAACATCTTACGCGGTTGTGCTAACTTAGCATTGTACGTATATAAATAGCAGTCTTCACTACATTACATTATACATTACAAAATATACTTTCTCAGAATGAATTACTTTAGTTTAAATACTTTGCAAATAGACAATAGACTTTCAAGTACAGTAGTTACAGTTGTTGCAATGGGCAACACAATTTCAAACACAAAGCAACATTGAGCTCAATGTGAATTTCTAGTCAAATGCAATTAGTTACTTTATGGATTACTTTTCTAACCACAGGACTGGATCCTAGATTCAGTCCTTCAACAAGTGTTTTGTTACAGTAGTGATTTTTAAGGATTATTATTGTATTTTAAAAGTTGACACTTCGAAAAACTTTCACATAGAATCACCAATGTTATCCAATGGCAGAAAATTCACTTAGCAGGTAAGTAGTGTTATCGTTACTTTTTCATACTCAGTGGTGGATCCTGGATCCAGCACTGGCCAATCTCCTGTAAACAGTTGAAAAAATGTGTTTAAGTCATACAGACGATTTTTAGGAATATTTTTAGTTTGTGAAAATACACTTAGAAACTTTTCTGCTCAAAACCACACAATGGATTCCTATGGAAGGAAATACAAGTTACTGGTAAGTACGCTTAGAATTACTTTTCAGAGTCAGTGCTGGTCTAAAAGATGCAGCACTGGGGTTCTCTCCTGATAACAGGTGAGTAAATCGGAATTCGTAGTTTGGCTGATTTTAGAGTAATATTTGTACAATGGTGAAGGAAGGGGGAGGGGCCTGAGGTGACCGTTAGAGGGGTGTTCAGAGGCCACGCCCCTTTTTACAACACTCTGCAACGCAGCTCCGTGGCGCTTACTGGAGGTACCTGGTGGGCTAGTTGGCCCCTAGGGGACCTCTGTATTGGAGAGGGATTAATTGCCCAACTTACAACGCGCCACAGGGCGTGTTTGCACAGTATCACCTCAGGCCCCGGCCCCTACCTTCACCACAGTGCAAACACGCCACGTGGCGCGTTTTAAGTTGGGGGATCAAGTCCCCTTGAATCCCGAGGTCCCCTGGCGGCCAACTAGGCCCCCAGGTACCTCTAGTAAGCGCCACGGAGCTGCGTTGCAGAGAGGTGTAAAAAGGGGAGTGGCCTTATTACACCTCTGAAACGCAGCCCCGTGGCGCATACTGGAGGTTCCTGGTGGGCAAGTTGGCCCCCAGGGACCCCAGTATTCAAGGGAAATTAGTCCCCCCTCTGCAGACGCGCCAGGGGGCGCGTTTGCAGAGTGGTGTAAAGAGAGGGCGTGGCCTCCGGCCCTATCCAGTTTTCTTATTATTATTTTTTAAAAGGTGGGCTGTGTAGCCCCCCTTCTTTTTCTATTTTTTTGGCCCTGGGGAACCCCATACCCCAGGGCCTGCCCCCAATTTTTATTTACAAAAAAAAAAATATATAAAAAAAAAAAAAAAAAGAAAAAAAGTCGGGAAGGGGGCCGCGTGGCCCCCCTCCCCAAGGCCATGATTTGCCCCGGGGACCCCCTCCCCCGGGTCATGGGCCTTTTTAAAAAAAAATGTAAAATTCTTTATGGTGGGGGGGCTGCGTAGCCCCCCTCTGGCCACTTTAAGGCCCCGGGGACCCCATCCCCTGGGGCCGGCCATTGTATTTATTATTATAATATTTTTTTTTTTTAAATGGTGGAGGGGGGCAGTGTGGGAGGAGACCCTATCCCCTGGGGCCTGGCCTCCGTGGGGGGCTCCCCAATCCCCCCACAGTCCCAGCCGGCTCCCCGCATCCTGCGGGAGCCGGCACTGCTTTTCCACATGGGGAGCAGCTAACATGCTGCTCCCCATGTGGAAAAGCAATCAGCTTTGTTTCATTGAAGCGAGAGCAGGTTTCCCTGCTCTTGCTTCAATGAAGCAAAGCAGTTTGCGATGACAGGGCGGGAGCCGCGAGGCTCCTGTCATTGCAAACTACAGTGTGCCGGGGGTGGGCACCCCAGGACACTGCAGGAGCCGGCCCTGGGGGGTGGCGGTCCCCAGGGCGGCGTGGCCCTCCTCCCACATTGACAAGTTGCCCCAGGGGAGTGGCGGTCCCCGGGGCTGGGGGGCCTGAGAGCCCCCCCCCACCCCAAATTATTTCAAGCCCCGGGGGGTGGCGGTCTGGCGGTCCCCGGGGCTGGGAGGGCTGAGAGACCCCCACCCATGTTGAAGAAGCCCCGGGGGGGTGGCGGTCCCCACACAATTTTTTATTAATTATGCCCCCGGAGGCAAATTAGCATATTCAGCGTGCATTAATTTTTTTTTGTCCGAAATTCGCGCTGGGTGCACGAATGTAGATTTTTTTTAAATTCTTTTTTTGGCCCTGGGGGTCCTTGTGACCAGGCCTATGGGTTCAGGGTGTTTCTACCCTGCCCCCTTTTTGCGTTTTTCGCGTTTGTTTTTTAGGTTTCTTGTGCCTCGGTTCTACCTGATCTGGAGTGTTGACCGCCAATTAGAATACAGCTTGTGCACGGCAAGGTGCGCGCTGGGTGCGCGGATCCTCTGAGGCCATAGATATACATCTACTTTTAACACTAATTTTCTCAGGAACTACTGAACGGATTTACACCATTTAAGCAAAAGGCACGAGTCTGAACTGAGGACTACCTCTTTGCCAAATTTGGTGTAATTCCGTTCAGCAGTTCGGGCTGTAGCTGCGTCAAAAGGTCCTATGGGAAAATGCATGGGGAAAAAGCGTTTTGTAGACCCCCCCCTTTTTTCCCCTCGGCCCCCGCTTGACGAATCACCGTGAAATTTTCAGGATAGGAGTGGACCGGAGCTGGCCAAAAGCTTGGAAAATTTTGCGAAGATTCGTCAATCGGCACCAACGTTATTCCAAATAGAATGTTGCGGATTTCCTATGGAAAAAAGGTCCTAAATAGATCTACCTACTGGCGACTGCCAGTAGGTAATTATATATATTTAGATATATATATATATATATATATATACACACACACACACATATATATATATATATATATATATATAATCTACTGGCGGTCGCCAGTAGATAGTTATAGTTAGGACCAGGTTTCCATAGGAAATCTGAAAATTCTATTTTGAATAACTTTGGCGCCGGTTGACTTATCTTCGTGAAATTTTCAAAACTAATGGGGCGCTCCGCTCAGCTCCTACCCTGAAAGTCTCGGGGTGATTCGTCTAGCGGGGGCTGAGAAAAAAGGGGGGTCCCAAAACGCGTTTTTCCCATGCATTTTCCCATAGGACCTTTAGTCGAAGGTACAGCCCGAACGGCTGAACAGAATTACATGAAATTTGGCAAAGAGGTAGTCCTCAGGTCAGGCATGTGCCTTTTGCATATATGGTGTCAATCTGTTCAGTAGTTCCTGAGAAAATTGCAGTTAAAAGTACATAAATATCTATATGCGCGCACCGTGCGTGCACAGTGCTCGCACAGGGCGCGCACCAAATGTCCGCGAGCGTAATTCCGATTGGTGGTTAGATGTCAGTCAACATTCGAATCGGTCGAAATCAGGAAGTGTCGGACGCCATTTTGTGTGTGACAGTGAAAAAGAAAGGTGGAGAACGTGAAAAGGGGGCAGGGTAGAGAGTTCCTGACCCCCCTAGCCTTTGTCAGGGGGTCCCTGATGGACCCCGAAGGACCCCGAAGGACCCCGAAGGGTGAAAAAAACATTTTATTTTTTCTTCAAAAAATCACGGGGTGCGCGCACGGTGAAAAACCCTTAAAAAATATATATATATTTTAAACTGTTTATAAGTTTATAGAAGATATTAACTATGCTGTTCAACTTTATCCAAATTCAAAATAAAAGAGCTGAGCCATTCCATATTAAAGGATACAGTCAATCTATAACTATATACATAGGTAGTTTATTGTAAAATAAATATATAAAAAATGTAATACATACATAAATTAGCATTTAAAAAACCTTGCAAATTCACTGAAAAAACCATAGGTTTCACACACGTTATAGTTGGGAATTAGCATTTAAAAAACCTTGCAAATTCACTTAAAAAACCATAGGTTTCACACATGTTATAGTTAGCTGGACATTTCACTCGTAAAAAACCATTGAAATTCCCCCGTTATAGTTAGTTCAGCTAACTATAACTCGCGCGACCGCAATCCACTGCTGATGACGTCACATATTACATCACTCATGACATGGTCAGTGACATCACTCATGACATGGTCAGTGACATCACTCATGACATGGTCAGTGACATCACTCATGACATCTCAAATGACATCACTGATGACATCATCCAGTGAATATGTGTCTTTCTGAAAAATAAATATTTTTTATATATGTATATCTAAAGGTTAATGGAAGAATAAATGGGTAAATAAGTGTCTAAATGGATGGTTTTTTTTGTAAAATTAATTGTATAACTGACTTATTAACAGTATCTTAGTGAATACAGTGATGTAATATGTGACGTCATCAGCAGTCGATTGCGGTCGCGCGAGTTATAGTTAGCTGAACTAACTATAACGGGGGAATTTCAATGGTTTTTTACGAGTGAAATGTCCAGCTAACTATAACATGTGTGAAACCTATGGTTTTTTTCAGTGAATATATATATATATACATATCTATATATATATATATATTCACTGAAAAAACCATGGGTTTCACACACGTTATAGTTAGGAATTAGCATTTAAAAAACCTTAGAAATTCAATGAAAAAACCAAAGGTTTCACACAGGTTATAGTTAGCTGGACATTTCACTCGTAAAAAACCAATGAAATTCCCCCGTTATAGTTAGTTCAGCTAACTATAACTCGCGCGCCCGCAATGCACTACTGATGACGTCACATATTACATCACTCATGACATGGTCACTGACATCACTGATGACATCTCAAATGACATCACTGATGACATCACTGATGACATCATCCTTGTGATAGAGTGGCAGACCTCCTCTCACCCTAATATAACCTTTGATACACACATTCAAAAATAGAGACTAAAATTTTCAAAACAATGGACATACCAATACCAGTTACAACAACCTCTTCAGTAATTCTAAGATCCACATACACATCCACTCATTCACCAACAGTCCTATACAGTCACTCATACATGTACTCACTCATCATATGTACTCATACACCTATACATCCTGTTACACAATGCCACTCATCCATAGAGTTACTCACACACATAGTCACTCATGCTAATAAAGAATCAAACATACATTTACTTGCATATACAGTTATACACACACCACCACACTTACTTCTACAGAAACTTACACATACTTAGTCTTTAAAACAATCACTTATAGAAACACATACTTATTCATACAGGAACTCTTTCAATCTCTCACTCTCACATATACTCACTTATATACACCAATAGTCACATATACTAGTTTAAAACATATGTAGTTACTCATAAAGACACTATTGAGACAGTCATTCACTCACTAACACACCCATACACACACTCATCCACCCATACAGTCCTGCACACATGCTGTCTTCAACACATACAAAGAGTGAATCACTCATTCATGCACCTATGCACTACGTAATACCCCCCCACCGAACCATACAGACACTCAGACTGATACTCAAAAAAACAACTAATAACCTATATAGACACTCATGAAGCTAATCACCAACCCATGCAGCCACTTATACACAAAGTGAGAGACTGATACAGATATTTTCATATTTAAACATTACTCAGTAAGCCATGTATTCACTATGATACACTTAGTCAGTTACACAATAAATTTTTCAAAAACAAAGCATCCATTTAGACACTTATATACCCATTTATTCTTCCATTGACCTTGAGATATACATATATAAACATATTTAATTTTCAGAAAAACACACATTCACTGGATGATGTCATCAGTGATGTCATCAGTGATGTCATTTGAGATGTCATCAGTGATGTCATGAGTGATGTCAGTGACCATGTCATGAGTGATGTAATATGTGACGTCATCAGTAGTGCATTGCGGGCGCGCGAGTTATAGTTAGCTGAACTAACTATAACGGGGGAATTTCATTGGTTTTTTACGAGTGAAATGTCCAGCTAACTATAACATGTGTGAAACCTTTGGTTTTTTCATTGAATTTCTAAGGTTTTTTAAATGCTAATTCCTAACTATAACGTGTGTGAAACCCATGGTTTTTTCAGTGAATTTGCAAGGTTTTTTAAATGCTAATTCTTATTTTTTTTTTCTATTTTTTTTAACATATTTTCATTTTAATTTTCTATCCTTTTTTAAAGACTATGGTTAAATTTTAAAAATTCTACAATATATTTTTTATTTTTACCATTTTTTTAAACTAAACAGGTAAGATTTATTAGTATAACAGTGGTTTTTTTTTCCCTTTTTTTTTTTATTATTTTTTTAACGTGCGCGTACGGTAAGCGCACGTCTTGCTTTTATAACGTTAGATTTCTACGCTGTTTGCGTTCATTTACGCAATTTGCGTAGACGTACGTCACGCGCGCGCAGCGCGTAACGCGTACGCTGCACGCGCATGTTACGCGGAAGTGAAGGGGCGTGCCTGTTTTGCGCATGCGCGTGTCTTTTTTACGCGCATGCGTACTTTTGCCGTAAGCGCTCCGTAAGCGTAACGTAAGCGTAACGTACGCGCACGGTGGGTCATGTGATCAAGAAAAACAACTTTTGATTGGTTGAAACTACTTTCAGTTCTAGAACTCTCCTACACCACACCCATTCCCTTCATTTCTGCTTGTGATCCCTTAGGAGAAGGAGCTGAGTTGTCTTTGTGATACGATGGCAGAACAGCAGAACTCTTCTGAGAGTGAGGCTAGCAGCACTATCTTGAGGCAGAGAAGGAGGAAACAAAAGAGCTCTTTCATATGGGAGTATTTTTCTTTTCCAGAGGGCAAGAAAAAGGTAAATGCACCCTTAGTGACTTGTAAGCTTTGTGGCCGTGTACTTTCAAGAGGGAATCCCAACAAGAAGTATTCCTTCGGGAATCACACCATGTTGAGACACCTTCAAGATGTACACGGTAGGACATATGCTCGACATACTGAAGGTAATCCTTCAGTAAGTCAACCAAGCACATCCACAGCAGCTCAGCCTGGTCCATCATCTGCAGGGCCGAGTCCATCTTCGGTAGGTCAGCTGAGCCCTTCATCTGTGGGGGGAGCATCTCCTTTTTCTCGTCCTCTGGAAACCAACCATCGGTTTGCGAGGGTTTTAATTCGGTGCGCCACTTGTCATGATCTAATTTGTCATAGGGAGACCAGTGTTGCCCTAGTGAACAATTTAATAGATAAGCACATTTGTCGTACCGACTAATATTCCCATTCTTTCTTTCCTCTGTCCCTGCATGAACACAACGGCTCTTTTAAGAGCCAACCTTACCTTTCAACTTTTTTTTATATATTTTTTTTTAAACTTTTTTTTTTTTTTTTTTTTACCGTACGCGTACGGTAAATTTTTTTTTTTTTTTTTTTTAAAAACACTAAAAATCAATTATCACATTACAAGGTCCTTGAGAGACTACAATGATAAACTGAAAATGTGATTGTGGAGAAGTGGAAAAAAGGGACCATGACATTTTTGACTTACCATACCCACTCAAAAAATTATTTATTAATTAAAATTTAATTTTTATTGCTTTAAAAAAGGTTCAAGTTTTCGAAAATTTTCTATCTCAATCTGAAAAAAGAAGAAAAAAGTATTAATATTTAATAAAACATTTTATAATACAGTACACATATTTACATATTTTCCCCAAAAAATTTTTTGCCTTTTTTTGCTGTTTTCAGAATATATTGCATTTCACTATAAATTGTGAAAGCAATTGCATTCATCATTTAACAGCGGGCAAAAAAAAAATAACAATCTCAAAGATTGTTTTAAAAAAGCCCAGAATCTCTTCTCACTTAAACATAACATTCTAGAAATCCATAATATTCTAAAAAAATATCATCTAATATCAATACTTATTTCTTTAAAATACCGTCTGACATTTTTGTTTCAGAAGTAGAATCACAAAAATATATCTCAAATAACTCCACAATACATCTGGTTCCATTTCCTTTAGGCCAAATAGTAATTTTAAAATTATTTTTTGATTAAATTTCCAATGTTATTCCAATAAAATTCCAAAATTTAAATTGTACAGATGTCACCGATTCTCTGTAACATTTTGGTTTCCGAAAGATTAATTAATAATTAAATAAGTCCACAATACAATTGTTTACCTTTCCTCATGGCCAAATAGTAATTTTAAAAATCTTTTTTGAATAAATTTCCAATGGTAATCCAATAACATTCCAAAATTTAAATTGTGCAGATGTTACCGATTTTCTCTAAATTTTTGGTTTTCGAAAGTTTCATTAAAAATTAAAAAGTCCACATTACAATTGGCTACCTTTCCCTTAGGCCAAATGATAATTTGAAAAATCTTTTTTTTTGAAAATTCCAATCCTAATCCAAAAAAATGGTAAAATTGTTTTGTACAGATCTTGCCAAGTCTCTCTAAAATTTTGGTTTCAGGAAGATTAGATAGGAATTTGCTAAATCAAAAGGCAAACGTTGCTTGAAAATCAATTTTGAATCATTACACAGTGTCCAGCCTTTTTCACATTTAAGATAAACTGTGTAATGTCCAGAAGTAACAGTAGGTCCTTCATGGAAAATTATTGCAACTGTTACAAAAGTTTTTCCTGAAATTGATAATTGCTGTCCTGTAAACTTCTTTATTAAAGTATCCAATTTTGAACCATCAGCTTTACATCGTTGCATCATTAAAATTACATACTGTCCGTATTCCTTTAAAATTAACGTTGAAAACATTTCAGATTGAAACTCACCGCATTCCATGCTATGATTAGCATCTTTAACTAATTTAGCAAAAGTGCCTGTTTTACTTTCTGGCAATGTTAAATAAATAAACCTTTCAGAATCAACATTAGAGCCACATGTATTGTAACAGTTTTCACAACTATGTTCCCATTTATAAGAGACACAAAACATATTTTCAATGGGAACCCCTTCTTCTTCCAGTACCTGAAGAAAACATCAAGAATTCCTGTGCGTCTTGCTGTACATTTTGAGAAAACTGTGTTCGTCCTGAACATACATCTAAAAGTTTTCTAATTTCAGTAGCACTTTCTATTTTAGTTTTATCATTACTCAGCTTTTGAAAAAGGAGACTCAACTCAGAACAGAATCTTTCTCTGATTTACTATTATCTGCTCTTGCACACTTTCCAGATAAAATGCAACATTCAGCACTGCATTAGCGTAGCAGTTGACACCAGAGCTATTTTCAAAATGACATCCTACAACCTCTTCTTCATTTTCCTTTTTCTTTTTGCTTGCAATTACATCACTCCTCTTTTTTTTCCTCCTCTCTACATCTTCATTACAGATATTCTCATTTCTCCTTTTACGAGAAACTACACGTTTCTCCAACACAGGATACTGACCTAAATGAGGAGCATAGGTTCTTCTTAATCTATTATACTCCTTTACACAATTTGTATCAGCACTAACTTTTGAGTCATCAAAGTCTATCATGAATAAACCAGATAATGTTTTCACTCGTGACAAAGCTACATAAGCCATACCTTCTTTGAACACAGTTGAACCAATGTTCACAAAAGCACAATCTACAGTCAATCCTTGAGACTTGTGAATAGTTACAGCATATGCTAGAGAAAACGGAAACTGCTTCCTACGTACATATAAGTCTTTCACAAGCATGAAACGAACTGAACAACGACAAATGTCTTTAACTTCTTCTATCTGATCAAATTTTATTTTTAAACATTCAATTCCATCTTTTTTCTGATAATTAATAAAACCCACAACTCTTCCCATAGCTCCATTAACTAAACCTTTTTCAACATCCAAATTTCTCCTTAAAAATACTCTACAGTTCATGCAAACATATATATTTTTTTCTAATCCAGCTGTTTTGGAAATGTTCTTCTCTAGTGAATCCAATTTATTTTTCAGTGTGCCTGTTAATGCGATAGTAATTCTTCCATCCTCAATTTTGTCCACTGCTTCCAATTTCCTGATATCTTCCTTTCCCAATTTTAAAAGCTCCTAATTGAATATTGAGCATTCACGTAGAGTTGGCATTAAGCAGATTACACTTTTCTTTTCTGCAATGTTCTTGTATATCTTCTCTGCAACTATTTCTTCCTTTGGAAATAAATTATGTAGCAGCCGACTCTGTAATGCTTTTTTTCCAACTTCTGTGAGTAGTCCAATTCTGATATCTTTCAGAATACTTCCATATTCTTCATCCTTTGCTTGCCTCATATTAGTAGTAAGTTCCTTGTACTCAAAGAAGGACCAAATATTTGCAATACCGATGCTTCCCAATGACTTCTTTGTGTCTTCATGTGTCACAGTATTAAACACTGGTTGTCTTTTAACTGGAGTAAGTTGTAGAAGATCCCCAAAAACTAGGACATGTTTTCCACCAAATAACACGTCATAGTCTGTCCTTAGAATTTGCTGCATTCTTAAATGCACAAAGGCAAGCATTAAGTTTGATACCATGCTCACCTCATCAATAATGAGAACTTGCATCTTCTTCAATACTCTTGAAACTTCCAAGCATGCTTCTCCAGTTAGCTTGTTGTATTGTATTTTGTTCTCATGCTCCACTGGTAACATTAGCAAACGATGTAAGGTGATTCCTTTTATGTTATATGCTGCTAACCCAGTTGGAGCAGTAACCACACAAGACAAAGTAGAATCCGTTTTTTGCTGTAGGTAGCTTCTGATGACTTTTATTAAGAAACTTTTTCCAGTTCCAGCTTGTCCGCTTACATACATCCTGATTGGATGAAATGATGTGCATGAGCACTCTTTTTTTTCATGTAGAAATCCGTGATCAATTTTGCTTCTGATCTCTTCATAAATTTGTTGCTGCTCTTCATTCAGTTGTCTTTCCAAATTTTGTAAGTCTATAAATTCTTCTTGAGCTTGATTCATAGCCGTTTCCACTTCATTCATGGCTATTGATGCTTCATTTTCAACGATTGGTTGTCCTAGGGGATCTTGACTGAGTGTTCCTGAACTTTGGCTGTCTTGAGAACTGTCTCTAGCTACTTCAGCTGCAATTGTAGTTTCCTGTTCAATTTCTTCATTTAACATTTGCAGATAAGTTGAGAATGTACTGCATTGTATGCTGTCTTTGCAAGCATTAAAAGAATCTTCATAGCTTTGAAATTCTCCCAGTAGTTCATCCTCTGTACGCCATGGTTTAAACAGCTGTAAAAGAGCCAAGTAGTAAAATTCCTTTTTGTCAGTAGTGTCGCAACTCAGCTTCCGGTGATTTATCAAACTTCCTTTTGTTTGCTTCACCAAACATCCTTCCTCACCAATTACTTTATATTTTCCATTGTTGATGTCTTCTGCGGCTTTCCGTGAATAAATGTAGTTCTGCAGCACTTCATAGAGACACATGTTCTCCAGATGATGACTTCTTTTTGGATAATATGTGTCCAACATGTTTGATTTCAAAATATCTGTACTTTCTGGGTCATTCTCGGCCAAATATTCAATTTCTCCAACAGATTTCAGTACCCGATTTCTCATTGCTGCAAGGCCTAAACTTGCCCAAATTATTCTTACTGATTTCGAGTAGAGACTTGCAGAAGATAACCTATCTGAACATTCGTAGGATCCAATTTCTCGATGCGATAACATCTTTAAACTGAAACTGTACAGCTTCTTACTGACAGTCTTCTCGCGAGAAATCTCTTCCCACATTTCTTTCAATTCAGTTTTTTCAGATTTAGTAATGTAAGACGTTACATATCGAGCAACAGCAATGGAATTGTCAGCTACATACTGTATATCCATGTTAGCATTCCACATGGATAAAATGACTGGGTTGTAGTCATTTATATTTTTTGATTCTTCTTTTCTTGTAAGGTTGTAGGTATTCTTAGGTGATTTTCTTGTGATAGTATGTCTCACAGATGACATAAAACTGTTTACTCTTCCATTTGAAAGAACAGGTCTAGGAAATCCAAATCGACATTTAGTGTAGTATTTATCTTTGCTCTTGTATTTCCGTCGACAGTATTTTCCACACCGATGACTTTGGAAACGTAAAACTTGCTCCTTTAACTTTTTCTCTTCTGTGCTTTTTGGTATAGCACATGTTGCATATTCTTCAATGTAAGATAACACTGCTTCATCAGTATCTGTTCCAAACTTTGGGGCATCCTTGATCCACAACAGCATATGAATATGAGGAGCACCTCTTGCCTGGTACTCTTTTCTCCAAAAGAAATCCACTACTTCTCCAAGGGGTGGATTTATGTTATTGCAGATGAAGGACATCATAGCCTCAAATCTATGATTGAAATATCTGCAAACATTAACCGGATCCAATGAGCACAGTTCTCCTGCTGTCTTGTATTCAATGTTTTTAATGTTTGAATTTGCCTCTCGTAGAAAATCCAGTAAATCATCCCAAGCGTACTCAGCACAGTTTAGGGTAAGGAACCATGTTGGTGTTCCTAAATTCCGTAACATGCATTTTAATTCACCATGGCGTCGGTACCAATATTCATTTGTCCCACGCTGACAAGCCATCAGATTGATCAGTTGTGTTTCCAAATGTACATCTCAGTGCTGCACTTTCTCCATAAAATCCTTAGCAGACACATTTTGTAAATGTACTCCACTTTTTAAAATGTGATTTACTGCATAAGATAGTGCAGACAAGTCGCTTTCAAATAAAAGATGGAACAAATAAGGAATACTTTGTCGAAATCTGGGATCTTCTGCATATAGTCTTGTAGTCCGATACTCAGAAGCTGGAATCTGTTCTGGACGTTCATCGTATCGTCCTCCTTTTCCTGTAGGAAACAGCTGGGGAAAACATCGAGCTTCCAAGCTCTCCTCCCATACACTCACGGGAGTTTCTTTTGCTTTCTTCATCTGAAAGAGATCAATATTGTCTCCCAAAACTTTTGAATGTAGAGGATGTATGCTAAAATGTTCATAAATTTCTTCTTCCTTTGACTTATCCACTTTTTCAATTTGTCCAGTTGGTGTTTCTGTGTCTTCTTGTAAATCTTCTTCTTCTTCTTCTATATAAATTGATTCATACCATTTGTTATTCCTTTTCAAATACAAATTTGCTCTTTGTACTTTCCGTACATCTACCAGCTCCTGCCAAATCTTCTTATTCTTTGTAGGTACACCATTAACCAGAATAACTAATGGTTCAGTTTCCAAAGTATCTGCATCAATAGTTTCCATATTTTTTTTCAAATCCAAGGGCAAATACACCACTCTACCTTTTAAACCTCTCAGTAAATCTGAAGGAGGTAATTTACCAGTTTTGGGCTCCATACGTACTATGGTCTGGAACGGATGAACACATTGAATAAGTATAGACTCATATGTATTTAATTCAGAAAGTTCGGCAGGAATAGCATCCAATTCTAAATTATTATGTACAGCTCTGGTTGGCATTCTATTTTCCTCTAACTTGTTGTAACAGTATTTACAAATACGCTGATCTTCACCCAATTCAAAACAATTTTCAAGAAATATATATGTGGCAAAATCCTTCCACTTATAATTATCTTCATTTTCACTCTTTCTGTAGAGATCAACATTCCTAGTTTGTTTTCTATAATGAGTTCTGCGGCAACAAATACAAGTTATATTTGGTCTTTCATTAGCGATTATTGCAAATTTTGTTATGTGATCATTAAATGTTTTACTTACAGAGGGTTCTACATTCTCTTCCACTTCTTCCTCATTTACTGTGTCCTTTTCTGCACGGTCTTGTTCAGGACCAAAGTAACAAAACTGAATTTCATCAACAACCTTCTCTACATCTGATACCGATCCACGGAACCGAGCCCTATTCAATTCATCTAACTTTATTGCTGGACTTTTAGCAAAATACAACCGTCTCACAAACTTTCTCATTTCAGTATGATGAACAGCCAGCATCCTAAAATGATGGAAAACACTATTACACACTTTTCTAGATAGACAAGCCAGAGAATGACCCTGCAAACCAGTATTCTCTCTCACTCTGCATGGATCTAGACTTTGAAGCACCTTAATCTTCTGTTTTACACTTTTTTTACTATATTCTCTTAGAAACTCACGAAATTTATCAATAGATTCCTGACGCACAGTGCAAATACTACTACAATTCCAAGTGTACACTGGGGCTTTAGGACGTCTCCCCATAGCCTCATCCGCCATCACTTGTACCTCATCTCTTAGAACCATTATCTCCTTCTCCATTATGCAACCATTTTTCACTTCATAAGCACGACCTCTGGTGTCAACTGCATGCAGCAAACTATTACTTTGAAAATAACTCTTCATTAAAAAAAGGTTCACTACTTGAACTATGCATCCATTTTCCTAAAAACACTTTACAAAAGTTTGTTCTTTTCACTACTCTTTTCCTTTTGCTTTGTGATTTCAGTACATTAACCATTTTATCTAATGTACGCATCCTATTCAAAATTAAAATGAATAGTTTCCTTTTTAATTCTAATGCCTTTGCTGCAATGGCTTCAATTTCTTTTTTTCTCTTGTAATATTTTGCCTTTTTCTTATATTTCTTCACATCCTTTATCAAATTGGACATAACTCTTCTCTGAAACATTTTTCTACGTATCTCTTTAAACGCTGTTTTTCTGTTTAAGTTAATTTTTATTGTTTCTGAAGGTATATTTGCATTAACTAAATGCTCAATTTTTTCCTGTTCTTTTCTTTTGAAAACATTCTTTCCAGTACAGACATTTTGTACATTTTTCCTTTTTTTGAAGATGTTCTTTAAAAAATCTTTTGTCTGCTTACCAGAAGGCTTTCTCTTTTTCCCAACATGAGCATCTCCAACTAACTTAGGTCCTCCAGTTGTCTTCAAATATAGTTTTTTTTTGTGGTTTTTCGTTACTCTGGATTTTGTAGGCATCTTAAATTTTGTTCACTGCTCTTTAGCAATACCTGAAAAAAACAAAAAAAAAAATTTTTTTTATATTTAAATATATTACTACATTTTTTATGATCTTTTCAAATCTTAAAATACTAAGTACCCCTTTCCTAGAAGTGAAAATCACAATAACACATTCACAAATTAAATATCTAAAAACTATTCCTGTGTGCACACAGAGTCATGCTTTGAAATTAGGCAAAAAACGAAATTTCTTTGCCAATTGGAAAGCACACATTCTACTACTTTTTTGGCAAGTAATAAGTACTTTTACAGTCTGACACATTTTGAATCCACTTTTCAGATTCTGATAAAAGCACATGTCCAAACTGCTTTTTGAGACCAGCACCATGTGTAACCTGGGTGACTGACTACACTCCAGCAAGGGCAACCAGCCTTAGTGATGCTAAATGTATTTGCATTACTAAGTGCAACCTCAAACCCCACTCGGTTGTGAATACTGTGCATGATTCCACAGGATAAGCAGCTGGGTGTAGGCGAAGAGTCTGCTTCTGCATAAAAAAATAGCTCCCCCTTTCCATCTAATGCAAATGTAAAATCACCAGAGCAATACCAAACAGCTTTCTGAGACCAGCAACATGTGTAACCTGGGTGACTGACTACACTCCAGCAAGGGCAACCAGCATTAGTGATGCTGAATGTATTTGCATTACTAAGTGCAACCTCAAACCCCACTCGGTTGTGAATACTGTGCATGATTCCACAGGATAAGCAGCTGGCTGTGTGCTAAGAGTCTGCTTCTGCATAAAAAAATAGCTCCCCCTTTCCTACTAATGCAAATGTAAAATCACCAGAGCAATACGCAATACATCTCTGCCTGTAATTCCTATTTGCAAACAGAGTCATGTTTTCATATTAGTCAAAAAACGAAATTTCTTTGCCAATTTCAAAGCACACTTACTACTCTTTTTTTTGGCAAGTGATAAGTACTTTTACAGTCTGACACATTATGAATCCACTTTTCAGATTCTTAAAAAAGCACATGTCCAAACAACATTTTCAGACCAGCAACATGTGTAACCTGGGTGACTGACTACACTCCAGCAAGGGCAACCAACCTTAGTGATGCTGAATGTATTTGCATTACTGACTGAAACCTCAAACCCCACTCGGTTGTGAATAGTATGCATGATTCCACAGGATATGCAGCTGGCTGTGTGCTAAGAGTCTGCTTCTGCAGAAAAAAATACCTCCCCCTTTCCATCTAATGCAAATGTAAAATCACCAGAGCAATACCAAACAGCTTTCTGAGACCAACAACATGTGTAGCCTGGGTGACTGACTACACTCCAGCAAGGGCAACCAGCCTTACTGATGCTGAATGTATTCGCATTACTGAGTGCAACCTCAAACCCTTAAAGTATTCCTTATTTATACCAGTACACCTTAATTTATCGTGAAAACATAGTCCATATTATTTTACATGTTCCTCATATTTAAATTTCTCCCAAAACAGAAAATGATAAACACAACTTCAACAAAAGGAATTCCATTTCTATTATTCGTTTCTTAATTTACCATATACATCCCCTCTCAAACTCATAACTGACCTTTAAAATTAGTTAGTTGTGAAAGAAATGTGGCACTCAAACAGCAGATTATCAGAGCCAGGATCTCTGTTCTGAACACCTCTCTCCTCTCAGCAGAACCAGATAATGGCAAACTTTCCCTCTCTTTTTCCACACATATACATGTAAGTTTCAAATCTCAGTGCTTCCCCCTTTTTTTCAAATGTAATCACACATTTCTATTGGTTGAAAACCAACCCTTTTCCAAAAGTACCCTTCCCCCAACTTGACTTCTGCCTAGTACCCTTCCCCCAACTTGACATCTGCCTGCTACCATAGCAACAGCTCTTGAAACACTGCTGTGTAGAGTTAGGTCAGAAGTTCACCAAACAATGTTTCATTTCCAAAGAGCAGGAGTGCTTGACTTTTCAAACCTAACAGCAAATCCATAGTACTGTTCTTTGGTAACACATTTTTCCGTACCAATACAAAACATGCTTCTATAAATTTACACATACAGCCTAGTTTTTATTCTAGAATGGTATGAAACAGCTAATCAGTTTAAAAAAAAAAAAAAAAAAATGTATGCCTCCATTTCCAAACTGTCTTTCATTTCTTTTTAGCATTCTACTGAATTACACCTCCTGAGTGCATCCAGTTCTCCTTTGAAGATGTTCACAGTGTGGATTGTAGGGCACAGCTATGTCTTCTGGAGTGAAAAGTATGCAGAGAAAACAGGTATGGTGAGAGACCTTGCTTTGCCAAATGTAGACATTAAATGGATTGGTCAGAGAGGGTAAAGTGGCACCAATTGATGCCATTGGTGAAATCCTTCATGCAAATCCAACACCCTGACCTCATAATAGTGCACTGTGGTGGCAATGACCTAGGCACTTTGACTGGGGTAGGTCTGGAAATGCTTATGAAGGAGACCTTTGCACAACTGTTTTCACTTTTCCCTAAAACTGCCTTTGTGTTTCCTAACATATGCCAAAGGCAAAAATGGAACTGGTCCAATCATTTCTGTCCACAGATTGACAAAGCAAGAAAGCACGTCAACAAATCTGTTTCTGCTTTCCTCCGAGACTATGGTATGGGTTCCATTTACCACAACAACTTGCGTTACGACATGCAAGACATTTATAGAGGAGATGGTGTGCACTTCAATGATGAAGGGAACAGAGTCTTCCTCTTGAACTTTAGACTCTGCATCGGTACTTACTTGTAGGTACCAATAAAAAATCACTTCATAAACACAACGGCTCTTTTTAGAGCCCCCTAATATCTAAACACTTAAATCTGCATTTCATTTCTTTTTTTTTTTTTTTTTACCGTACGCGTACGTTGAGCTTACCGTACGCGTACCCCGCGATTTTTTTTAAAATTAATAAATGTTTTTTTGTACTTTTCTGTCCTTCTTTGACCCCCTTTTACATGTTATGGGGTCTGTAACTCTATTCCTTGCCCCCTTTTCAAGTTATCACCCTTTTTTTCCTGAGTGAAACACACAAAATGGCGGCCGCCGCTTCCTGGTTTCGACCGATTCGAATGTTTACTAAGATCTAAGAGCCAATCAGAATCGCGCTCGCGCACGTCACCGTACGCGTACGGTAAGCGCACCGTAAGCGCACCGTAAGCTGGCTCAGATATATATATTGATTTAAAGGCTATTTTCTCAGAATCTACTGAACAGATTTACACCAAACCTACAAAAGGCACTTCCTTGACCTGAGGACTACCTCTCTGCCAAATTGCATTAAATTCTGTTCCGCCGTTCGGGCTGTAGCTCTGTCTAAAGGTCCTATGGAAAAATGCATGGGAAAAACGCGTTTTGGGACCCCCCTTTTATCTCAGCCCCCGCTTGACGAATCCCCCCCGAGACTTTCAGGGTAGGTGCGGAGCTCAACGCCCCACCTATTTTGAAAATTTCGCGAGGATTCGTCGACCGGCGCCAAAGTTATTCAAAATAGGATGTTGCGGATTTCCTATGGTAAGAGGGTCCTAACTATAACTACCTACTGGCGACCGCCAGTAGGTAATATACACACACATACATATACATATATATATATATATACATATATATATATATATACACACACACAAACATACACCTTTCCACCACCTCGTCGGATGCCGGGACACTTAGCGGCGGTGCAAATCAGGATCCGAGCTTGGGAACAGTTTATTTCATAATTCCAAGCCGCAAACAAACCCAATGAGTTTCGGCGAAACTGCCTTGGTCACGGGTGAATTCATTACTTTAAGTTTCAACATATAAACACTTTACGCAATACGTTCAACGTGCAGACAATCAAGTGAAATAAAAAGTGGACTACATAGTCTAAACTTGGTTTGTGTAATGTCGGCCATCATTTAAGGGTGTAACTAGCACTTGTGGCCAATCTCATAATATTTACAAATAGTCTGTTCAAAAACCGGTAATGTCGATCCCAATATAAAGCGCATTACATAATTTAGAACAGGTTAGTTAGAAATTCCTACAAACCTTATAAAAAGGTTGCAAAATAGGAAGCGACTTTAAGCATGCTGTCGTCATCTCAAAACACCGCAAAGTCATGCCAGTGCTCATAACATTCATTACTGAATTTTTATAATTACTCCAAATGTAATGCTTTTATAGCGATCTGTCTCAGTGGCAGTGAGACGTAAGATAATAATCTGAAATAGAAAAAATGATGAAGAGCCACCGCAGATAGTCTCATAGAAATAGACAAGAGACTACATTTAGTCGATTTCGCAAAATCTATGTACAAAGGCCTGCCAAGTTGCTAGAAAAATATACTTATCCCCAGTGGGTAATTTCATAACAATAATTTTCAAGAACTGCCTTAATTCGCCCACACAATAGATGCATGTCCCTCCAGACTCTAGACATTAACTGAAAACATTCCGTTGAAAGTACTATTTCTGCCAGTTGTTTAAAAATCCCACTTGGGAATATAATGTTTTGAAAGTATAATCACTACCAATGAATTTGCCATCCCACTTGGGAATTTTATATGGTAAAACGGAATGTTTACAGTTAATGTGTAGAGTCTGGAGGGACATGCATCAATTGTGTGGGCGAATTAAGGCAGTTCTTAAAAATTATTATTATATGAAATTACCCACTGGGGATAAGGACTATGCTACTTACCAGTATGCATCTGTTCTTGGCATGTAGAGCTGCAGATCTGCACACTATGCATAGATCGCCATCTGGTGTTGGGTCCGGATGTTTGCACTTGTTTTTGTCCTGGAAAGTCTTTGGAAGTCACGAGGTAGGTTAGGATCATAGTGCGCATGGGCATCAGCTCCATCCTCAGATTGTTTTTCGCCAGCAGGGAAATGATGGAGCTTTGTAAGAAACAGGAAGATGCCCTTGTATGCTGTTTCTAAATAAGATAATACTGGAACAGATAAAGGAAGCCTGGGAGGCGGGTGGGCGTGTGTAGATATGCAGCTCTACATGCCAAGATCAGATGCATACTGGTAAGTAGCATATTCCGTTCGAGGCATATGAGCTGTAGATTACACACTATTCATAGATTGTATAGCAGTCCCATTCCTTAGCGGCAGCCACCAGTATCTGCTGCAGTAGTCTGAAACAGGGTTTTGAGTACAGCTTGGCCCACACTGGCTTGTTGTTTTGGTTGCACATCTACACAACAGTGTTTTGTGAACGTATGCAGTGTAGACCATGTAGCTGCTTTGCAGAGGTCATCTAATGGAATGCTCCCTAAAAATGCCATAGAAGCCCCTATTTTTCTTGTAGAGTGGGCTCTAGGAGGAACAGTTAAAGTACGTTTTGCTTTGTGGTAGCAAATTTGCATGCATTTAACAATCCATCTGGCTATCCCGGACTTGGATATGGGATTACCTTTGTGTGGTGGTGAGAAAGAAACGAAAAGTTGTTTAGTTTTTCGAAAAGGTTGTGTTCTTTCAATGTAATAGAGCAATGCTCTTAACATCTAAAGTATGAAGAGCTCTTTCTGAGACTGTGTGTGGTTGCGAGAAAAATACTGGCAACTCCAGATTGATTAAGATGGAAGGGGAAATGACTTTAGGGAGGAATTTAGGATTAGTTCAGAGAACCACCATATTGTGAGGGATTTGTAAGAATGGTTCCTGATTAGTCAGGGCGTTTAGCTCACTAACTCTTCTTAGAGAAGCTATGGCCACTAGGAAAGCAACCTTCCATGTTAAGAATTGTAGCTCACATTTATGTAGAGGTTCAAAGGGAGGTCCTATTAGTTGTGTGAGAATGATATTTAAATTCCACACAGGTGAGGATGGAACTCTGGGAGGAATTATCCTTTTGAGTCCTTCTATAAAGGCTTTGATGGCAGTTACTCTGAATAGTGATGAATGTTGTCTATTTTGTAAATATGCTGCTATGGCAGCAAGGTGTAGCCTAATAGACGTATAGGCTAAGTTGCACCTTTGTAGGTAGGTTATGATGTGTTGGATAGACACATCTAGGGGATTGATGCTATTGTTATGACAATTTATCACAAATAGTTTCCACTTGGCTGTGTAGCAGGCTCTAGTGGTAGGGAGGAGTCTAGCCTTCTTAATGACGTTCATACAGTCAGGAGGAAGGTTAAGGTAACCAAATTCTAAGATTTCAGGAGCCAGATTGCAAGGTTGTGTTGGGTCCGGGTGTCTGATCTCTCCATGGTTCTGGGTTAAGAGGCGTGGTGAGAGGTGTAATCTTTGGTGCGGAACTACTGACAGTTCCAGCAATGTGGTGTACCACGGTTGTCTGGTCCAAGTTGCAGCAACTAGAATGAGATTCAGAGAGGGTTGCCGTAGTTTGCGCACCACCAGTGGCATGAGTGGGAAAGGCGTACGCAAATCTGCCTGACCAGTTCATCCATATCGCATTGCCTTTGGACAATGGGTGTGGGTATCTGGCGGCGAAGCTTGGGCATTTGGCGTTTTCATGGGTGGCGAAGAGGTCTATCTGTGGTTGCCCCCACATTTTAAAGTATGGTTGAAGAACTTGTGGATGGAGTTCCCACTCCTGGATCTCTTGTGTTTGACTACTTAACAGATCGGCTATGGTGTTTGGACTCCTGGAACATATGTCCCGTGCTAGCTGGGAGAGCTGCAGAGAGTGTGTCCCGCCTTGTTTTTGGATGTAGAACATGGCTGTCATGTTGTCCGTGGGGACTAGGACAGTCTTGTCTGATATTTGTTTTTGAAATGCTTTTAAGGCTAAGAATATGGCCAGTAATTCCAGGTAATTGATGTGGATTAACTTTTGTTGAGGTGTCCACCTGCCTTGCATGGTGTGATGTAATAGGTGAGCTCCCCAGACAGAGAGCGATGCGTCCGCTGTCATGACAATCTGAGGAACTGGCTCTAGGAACGGTCGCCCTTTGGAAAGGTTTTTGGTGTTTCACCACTGCAGAGAGCGAGGAGTGTGACCGTCTACCAACACCAGATCTGTTAGCTGACCTTGAGCTTGGTTCCATTGGCGTGCTAAGCACTCTTGTATGGGACGCATCTTGAGTCTTGCGTGAGGCACTATGAATATGCAAGACGCCATCATCCCTATGAGCTGCATGAACACTCGAGCTGGAAGAGAGTGATGTGGCTGAAATTTGGGTAGGAGAGCGAGAATGCTTGCTATCCTGCCTAGACTGGGATAGCTTAGCGCTTTTGAGGCGTCTATTGTGGCACTGAGGTACTGTTGCGTGTGAGAGGGTGGCAGATGAGACTGGGTGTGGTTTATTGTGAATCCCATGTCGTGGAGTAATTGGATAGTCGCGTGAATGTGATGAACACACTGGGTGTACAAGCTGGCTTTTATGAGCCAGTCGTCGAGGTATGGGAAGACGTGAATGTGTTTTCTTAGATGGGCTGAGACTACTGCTGGGCACTTTGTAAATACCTGTGGTGCTGTTGTGACTCCGAAAGGGAGAACTTTGAATTGATAGTGCTGCCCGTCCACTACAAACCTGAGATATTTTCTGTGAGCAGTGTCCATGGGAATATGGAAATAGGCATCCTTGAGATCTAAGGTGTCTAGGAAGTCGCCCTGTGAAAGTAGAGGGTGAACTTGCTGAAGTGTGACCATGTGGAAGTGGTCTGATTATATGTATAGATTTAGTGGCCTAAGGTCTAGAATAGGTCTCAGAGAGCCATCTTTCTTGGTATGAGAAAATACAGGGAGTAAACTCCCGTGTTTTGTTGGTTCAGGAGAACTAGTTCTATTGCACTTTTTTGTAGTAAGGAAATAACCTCTCGTTCCAAAAGTGACAAATGTTCTGCTGATATTGGACACTGTTTGGGTGGAATGTTTGGGGGTGTAGAGGTAAGTTCGAGACAGTAACCTGATTGCACTATTTGTCGCACCCACCTGTCTGTGGTGATGTTGGTCCACACAGGAAGGAACTGCTGTAGTCTTCCCCCGACAGGAGTGGAGTGGTACGGGGGAAGCGGAGGGAAGTCATTGGGCAGGGGTGGAGGCAGAGCAGATGTTAGTCTTGCCTCTGCCCTCGTTATTGTTGCCTCTGTATCCTCCTTTCTGTAACCACTGGTGAAGGTGGATTGGGTGGGAGCCTTGTAAGAGGTGGGTGGGGTATCAGACTAGTATCCCCTGGAGTTGCCCTTGTAGGATGAGCGACGAAAAGAACATCTGGGAGCTTGCGATTGCAAGGCTCCCATTGATTTGGCTGTGTCTTTGTCCTTTTTCATCTTCTCAAGGGATGCATTAACATTAGGGCCAAAAAGGGGTTGTTGGTCAAATGGTTGGTTGAGGATCGAGCTTTGCACCTCAGGTTTAAACCCGGAAATGCGTAGCCATGCGTGCCTGCGAAGAATGACGCTTGTGTTTACTGCTCTGGATGCCGCATCTGCCACACCGAGAGCACACCGCATAGAGGTGTTGGTGATAATTTTACCCTCTTGTATTAGGTCGTTGGCCTAATGTTTGTATTTGTTCGGGAGGCGTTGGAGTAGGGACTCTAACTCATCATAGTGAGCCCTATTGTGTCTGGCTAACAGGGCTTGAGTATTTGCGATGCGCCAAATATTAGCTGCCTGGGACGCTGTTCTTTTTGCCAGAGGATTCGAGGAGTTTAGACTCCTTGTCGGACGGAGCTGCATCACCTGATGTCTGCGAATTAGCATTTGAGACCACCAGGGAGTCTAATGGAACAGGGCCCTTAATGTAAGCTGAGTCTGTAGGGGCAGCTTTGTATTTTTTCTCAATTCTAGGATTGGTGACAGGGTCCTTAAATACTTCTGTAGCGTGTTTAATCACCCCTTTGAGCATGGTTAAAGTGGATGTGGACCTTTGGGTGGTGTCGAAAGTGTCCATTAAAAAATCCTCTGCGACCGGTTCTGTATGTAGGTCGACCCCGTGGTACTGGGCAGCCCGGGGTACTAGCTGATTAAAACCCATAGTATCTTCTGATGGGGAAGGCCTAGAGGGGTAGATGTCCTCTTGCGGGACATTGGGGACATCAGGCGTATTGTAGTCATCCCAGGGGTCAGGGGAACATGGTGGACTGGGGTTATCTAGTGGCATGTTGTTGGCACCGTCCCCTGTGTCATCATATGTGTCGTCATCATCTACCGATGTAGGGGATGGCGTAGGAGAACGAGGTTGGGGAGGTGGAGGAGAAGGGACCCCAAGAGGTGATGCAGCTATATCCCTCTTTTTAGGTGGTGGAGCTGGTGCAGGCATGTCCAGTGGTCTTTTTCTGGAACTCCGAGTCAATTGACCCATTTTAGGGTCTTTAGAGTTTTCTGTTGAAGGTCTGGTAGAAAAAGCTCTTCCGAAGAAGGTTGGGTGTTCGGTGTCGAATGTCGGCATCGAGGGCTTTTTCTGCGCTGGCTGCGGAGCGGTTTTGGGCTTCGAGCCGTGTGGTTTACCAGTCTGTGTGCTTCTTCAGTGTCGATGCTTTTTTCGGCTTGGAAGAGTGTTAGTCCGAACTTTTGGGGAGTGGCTTCATCGGCTGACTGTTTTTTCGGTGCCGGGGAGTCACTGGTTGGTGTCTTCGGTGCCGAGGGCTTCGGGGTGGAAGTAGCGGTCAGCCCCGAGGATGGGTGCAGCTTCTTTTTCGGTGCAGATGATTGGGTTTCGGCGCTGGTGGCAGGCAGACTCGAGCCCGGGTCGCCGGAAGGCTTGGTAGGCTTCTTTGCCGGGCCCGGGAAGCAGTATGTCGGTGTGCACCTGAGCCCGAAGGTGAAGGTGTGACTGAAGCCTTTGTTGTTGTAGGGAGTGGGTCAAGGTCGACGTCTCTACTTACGACGCGTTGAGCTGGAGTCACTTCTTCGACGTCCGAATCATCGACTTCGGAGGCACTGATGAGGCCTTCAACCCGCTTCTCTGGCACATAGACGACCTCTTGGAAGATGTCGTCGGGGATCAAACTCAACGAGCGAGCCATGGTCCTTTGAGCTCGTCGATCCCGGATGGTCTTCTTCAAGCAGAAGGAGGCACAAGCCGGACAGTCTCTGGCCTCGTGCTCAGGAGAGAAGCAGAGGTTACACACCTCATGCAGATTGGTGTGGGGAAACTTCAACCCACATCGAGGACACTTTTTGAAAGGCGTCCTTTCCATGAGCCAGATGCAAAGGCTCGGGTCGGCCCGAAGGTCTTCTTTGACGACTGGTATCGAAGACTTGTAGAGATGCGCGACAATTAGGGTTCGCGAGCGAGACAATACCATCGAAAAGGTGAAGGATTGCGCGTCGAAACAGGAATCTGTAACGGTTCCGAACTGGAGCGCGAGTAACATCCAAACCCGATGGCGGAAAAAAAAATCTGCGCACTATGATCCTAAGGAGGAGTCACCTACCTCGTGACTTCCAAAGACTTTCCAGGACAAAAACAAGTGCAAACATCCGGACCCAACACCAGATGGTGATCTATGCATAGTGTGTAATCTGCAGCTCATATGGCTCGAACATACATTTTTTTAGCAACTTGGCAGGCCTTTGTACATACTATTTGCGAAATCGACTAAACAATGTAGTCTCTGGTCCATTTCTATGAGACTATCTGCGGTAGCTCTTCATCATTTTTTCTATTTCAGATTATTAGATTACGTCTCACTGCCACTGAGACAGATCGCTATATAAGCATTACATTGGGGTAATTATGAAAATTCAGTAATGAATGTTATGAGTACTGGCATGACTGCGGTGTTTTGAGATGACGACAGCATGCTTAAAGAAAGTTGCTTCCTATTTTACAACCTTTATATAAGGTTTGTAGGAATTTCTAACTAACCTTTTCTAAATTATGTAATGCGCTTTATTTTGGGATCGACATTACCCGTTTTTGAACAGACTATTTGTAAATATTATATGAGATTGGGCACAAGTGCTCGTTTCACCCTTAAAAGATGGCTGACATTCCACAAACCAAGTTTAGACTATGTAGTCCACTTTTTATTTCACATGATTGTCTGCAAGTTGAACGTACTGCGTAAAGTGTTTATATGTTGAAACTTAAAGTAATGAATTCACCCGTGACCAAGGTGGTTTCGCAGAAACGCGTTGGGTTTGTTTGCGGCTTGGAATTATGAAATAAACTCTTCCCAAGCTCTTGGATTGTGCCATTATTTTGAAAGGAGTGCATCTTTGTACAGTGGAACACACACACTCACCTATTTATCTGGAGCATTTATAGAGTGCACGGTTACCTCCAACGGAGGTGTGCTGGCGCTAAGGCTGCAGAGAGAGCACATTGGCAGAGGAGACGGGCTAGGTGCGGTTGAATAGCCAGGTCATCAACGCTTTCTTAAAGGCTGATTCTGGTGTGGTAATGCGGATATGCAAGGGCATACTATTCCAGAGCTTTGCGGTACTGACCACGAAGGTTCTGCCCCTAGTCTGGGCTTACGAAAGCAGAAAAGAGGAGATTCAAGTGGTTGGATCTGAGATCTCGGTCGTGTTGGTAGCTTTGCAGTCTGCATGTCAGGTATTTCGGGCCACGACCCATGGTGGCTCTATATGCCAAGGTTAGAGCCTTAAATTCAATCCCTCTACTAATGGGCAGTCAGTGAAGATTTTGCAAGTGGGGATAGATGGAATGACGAAAAGGAACCTTGCAGATCAATCTAGCTGCTGCATTCTGAACCATTTGCAATCTGCCGATCAAATAAGCTGGAAGACCTGAGTACAGCTGTTAGAGCAATCCAGGCTGGACGTGACCAAGGCATGGACGACAGTCCACCTGCAGTCCAGCGGGAGGAAATGGAGGAATTTCCTCAGGAAGCGCAGCTTCTAGTAACACATGAAGGAGACCTGACTGATCTGGGCCTTGCAGGAGAGAGCATTGTCTAATTTGAATCCCAAATTCCTTGCTGCCTCCACAGGAACAGGAGGGGGATTAAGTTCAGATGGCCACCAGAGCAAGGAGGGGGGTGGGACCAATAAAATAAAGAAGAGCACCTCGATCATCTCAGTGTTCAGTCTTAAGCAGTTTTGAGTCATCCAATTAGAGATGTTGCTCAAACACTGCCTAAAGTTTACAAAAGCAGCCTCCGAGTGCTCCTTAAAAGAGAAGATCAATTAGGTGTCGTCAGGGTAGGAAATCACTTTCACTCCGAAAGTCTCCACCAGACGTGCAAGAGGGGTGAGGTATACGTTGAAGAGCAGAGGGCTCAGAGCCGAGTCCTAGGGGACCTGGCAAACAAGAGGCTTCTGAGAGGAGGCAAAGGGGCACAAATAAAGCTGTTGTGTACGGTTCTCGAGGAAAGAGCGGAGCCAGGACAAAACCGTACTCCATACTTCAAAATGCTCAAGTCTTTCTTGGAGAATCGGATGGACCACAGTATCGAAGGCTGCGGACAGTTTGAGCAGCACTAGCATAGCTGCGTTACCCTGATCAATGTATATGCGTACCCTCTTTGCAACTTCCAAGAGTGTGGTCTCCGTACTATATCCTGCTCTAAAGCTGGAATGTGAGTCATGGAAACAGGAGTGAGATTCCAGAAATTCAGAGAGTTGACTCTGAACTACTTGCTCAAGAATATTTGCTGGTTCCGGTAGCAGAGAGATGGGTCAATAGTTTAAGTTTTGCAGTATCAGCATCCGGCTTCATGAGGATAGGCAGCAAGAATGCTTGTTTCCATGTCCAAGGATATATCCCCGATTTCAGGGAGGAGTTCCAGATTAGGTTCATGGGGCATTAAAACAAGGAGCCAGCAGACTGAAGAACTGAGCCGGGCAAGGATCGCCCGGAGACCCTGATTTACAGCTCTGGAGTTTCTTTAGGGACACATACAGAGGGAGAAAGTGAAACTCCGACCAAATAGTAGTGTAATCTGGATTGGGAGTAGACTCAAGCAGAGACGCGTTAGACAGGAAGGTGGAGTGAATACATTTTATCCTGAAAAGAATTCTGAGAGGTCATTACAAAGGGTACGTGAAGGAGTCACAGAGCAATCAAGAGCAGCTGGTTTGAAGAAGCATTGAGCAACTTTGAATAAAGCTTTGGCTGAATTATCGGCCGATTTGATCTTGTGTGAAAAGTAATCATGCATAGCCTTACGTTTCAGTCAGAGGAACATTTTTAGGGCTGTTCTATAGGAGCTTTTGGCCGTGGTATCATAAGCATATCTCCAAGAGCGTTCCAGTTACTCATACAGGCTTTATTCTGTGAGAAATTCTAAAGAAAACCACAGGGCAGATGTTTTTTTCCTGGCGGATGTTCTAGATCTGGGAGGTGCCACCTTATCTATGGCATAAGTAACCCAGCTTTGAAGCTGGATATGTCAATGTTGGGATTTCTCAGTCAGCTGGAGGGGGGAGGGGGGGGGGTGGGGTGAGCCAGTGGGACAGTGAAACAGAGGAGTCAGCAATAGTCAGCGATAGTAACCTTCCTTCAGTCTCTCCTTAACTCTGGGTTATGCTTCGGGCCAAGGCTGCGGTATGTGGCATGAAAGCTGAAAGGGATATGTATACACACACATATATACACATCTTGTTCAGCAATGACACATGAACTAGTGTCCTTTTTGCCCTATGCTTCATCAGGACAAGTACATCAATCAAAGCCACTGGTACAGCGCGCAGCTACCTCATTTGAGGCTTCCTGGCACTCCTAGCAAGACTGAAGAACAGACTTAATCTACGCCTGACAGAAGAGCCATGTTTTTAAATCCTTCCTGAATCCGAGTTCTGTCTTGGCCAAGCGTAAATGGTTACTCAGTGCATTCTAGAACATAGACGTTCATACTGTGAGTGACCTGACGCTCCATCAAGCTTAAGCATACCTCTGAATGCGATGTCGCAGGTGATTAGATCACGGGGCTCGCTCCTGCTGCTACAAGCTAAGCCTATTCCTGATGTATTATGACCCTATGCCTCTTAGGGCTCTGGAGTCCAATGTCAGGGCTTTAAACTCTACCCTTTTGCCAACCGAGAACCAATGAAGTTGCCTCAGATGGGGGAGGTGTGATGGCAAAAAAGGACCCGACGAATAATACTAGCGACCGAATTCTGAAATATTTGCAATCTAAGGATCAGAAAAGCTGGAAGCACCAGGTATAAGCTATTGGCATAATTGAAATGAGAGATCACCAATGCATGGACAATAATCTTTCGGCTCTCCTCTGGGAGAAAACACAATAGCTTGCCAACAGATCTCGACTTAAACAAGATGAGGAAATCTGCCTTATTAGAGCCGCAAGAGAGAGATCCGCATCAAACCTATTTCCTAGATTTCTAGCAGACAAGACTAGTTTTGTGGAGGATTCAAATCCAGAGGCTAGATAGAGGAGACATCGTCTGACTAAAAAAAGAGCACCTCAGTCTTGTCTGCGTTTAATTCCAAACAGTTACTGTTCATCCACAAGACCCTCTCAACATCGTATCCTACGCTGACGACACCCAGCTCATCCTCTCCCTCAAAGACCCCACCACTGCCAAACTCAATTTCCAGAAAGGAATGAAAGACGTCACAGTCGGGACTACCAACAGCTGCCTGATGCTCAACGCCGAGAAGACAGAAGTCCTCGTCCTTGATACCACCCCTTCTGCATGGGACAACACCTGGTGACCGACCGGCCTCTGAAGCTCACCTACCTAACCTCAGCATCGTACTCTACTCACTCACCATGAACCGACAGGTCACCTCCAGCACCTTCAACACCCTCTGCATCCTCCTCAAGACCTTCAAGTGGATCCCCCCCAAGTAAGGCAGTCACCCACGCACTCATCACCAGCAGACTGGACAATGGAAACACTACGCCGACATCTACAAGTCCGTAATCTGCAAACTCCAGACTATACAGAACACCAATTCCAGACTCGACCTCGGCGTCCCCCGACACGAACACATCAGTAAACACCTACGAAGTCTCCACTGGCTCCCAGTGGAGAAAAGAGTCACTTTCAAAATCCTCACTCACGCCTACAAATGCCTATACAACAGACCCAAATACCTCAACGACAGAATCAACTTCCACATACCCAAAAGAAACCTCCAATCTTCCAACCTCACACTGGCCGAAACCCCGAGCATCCTCCGAGCCAGAGCAGGCAGAAGATCCTTAACTCACATTGCAGCCAAAACCTGGAACAAGCTACCGGCAGACATCAGAAGCAACCCCTTCCTGAACACCTTCAGTAAGACCTGGCTCCTCGGCTAAACACATCTGCGGACACCCAAGTGTCTTCAGACCTTCATGGGTGAGTAGCGCGCTTACAATTCCCTGATTGATTGACTGAGATATCTTTCAAGCACTCTTTGAAGTTAAGAAAGGCTGCTTCTGAATCTTGTCTGAAAGAAAACACAAGCTGCATATCATCCGCATACAAGACAACCTTTACTCCCCAGGATTCGATGAGAAAGGCCAAAATGGTTAAATATAGATTAAAAAGCTACAGGCTAAGAGCAGAGCCCTGTGGCATTCCACAAACCAATGGTATGGAAGAAGATAAAAAAGGGTGAAAGAAGACCTGTTGAAATCAATCTTCTAAAAAAGACTGCAGTCAGGATAACACTATGTCCTGAAAGCCAAGATGACAATCTCTTCAGCAAGGTCGAATGAGCTACCGTACCGAACTCTGCGGACAGATCAAGTAGCACTGCCATAGCAGAAGCAGCAAAGTCCAGCGCCTCTCTGACCGTTTCGAACAATTGTACTAATGCAGCCTCCGTGCTAGGACCTGCACGGAAGCAGGATTGCGTGTCATGCAGCAAACCATTGGCTTCTACAAAGGTGGATAATTAGCGCTGAACCATCTTTTCTAAGATTTTTCGCGGGTGCCGATAGCAATAAAAGTACATGAAAGGGTCATCTGATTTTCTACATTCAAAAAGATTTGATTTTCAGATAATGTTCCTATAAACCAAGAGAAAGGTGAACATCAAACAAAACGTTGGAAAACGGTAAACCAAATAAAACAAATAACTACAAATAAAGGATTACAAGAAATAGACGATTCCATCTTTACACATTTAAAGAATAAAAAAAGTACTTAGATTAGCGGACTAGACACCTTGGCAAAATACAGAGATCTAGGATAAATGACACGGACAAACGCAACGTAACGTTAGGTCACCAACTACTGTCACATATGCAACAAACAGTTCTTTCATAGGGGCAGGAAGGGGAGCTGGAGGTGCTGCAGCAACCCAAAATATATCTATAGTGGAGTTCAGAAGAGAAATAAAAATTAAAGACATTTTTATTGTTTGTCTTCATCTTCTCACATTTGCTGTGTGTTTAGAGACAGAGGTCAAATGTCCGGCTGTATTGACTGACACATAGCAAGCGCTGTATTGATTGACAAATATTGGTTTATCCATTTAACATGGAGATTGATATTTACTTTCTCGGACTACGAAGTGAGAGGATTTTGTAAAGTGAACTATGGCAATTTTGCTTGAGTACAGGGTATATCAATTTGTTTTCAAACATCACAAAACCCAAATCCTGTAAATGAACTGAACATATATTTTTCAAAATATATCAGCACAATTGGAGCACCTTTTTTTTATTTTGAAGTGCCATGTCAATGAAAAATGTGCATTTACATTTACATTACATTTACAGTCTGTCAGTGAGCTACCAAACCACGTTTTAGTAAGATATTTGTGGCAGTGTGCTCCAAAATGCACTCTGGCTAGCTACATATACAGTGTGACGCTTTAATTTTTCACTATCGCTATGACACTGGTATGCAACACTAATGACAGTACCCCCACTCTGAAAACTGTTGCAGCACCACGGAGTTCTTTTGAAAAGGAGCAGGATAAATACCTTCAGCTTTATGGGTAGAACTAGGTACATCGATTTTTGGATTCGATTCAGGAAGCATCACCGATAAATTCCCATCCAAAGTCAGCCCTTCAAAAAAAGAAAAAAGAAATAAACACAAGGTGTAACAGCCGGTTAAAACAAAGGACGAGACAGTCGAAAACTTCACCTCCCTGTTTATGGCCCCAAGGGATGCCCCCAAAGCATGCCACAGTCTTGAGGGTACTGAAGCAACATGTAAGAGGAGGAAGAATACGAATTATGCTTTGCCTTTGTAATTTCTAGGTCTACACATTGTGTCATGCTAATTACAAGTCTTATACATTCCAGATTTATACCGGAGAACTCTATGGTATGCGTGGTCTGTCAGTTTTACTGCATTCCATATTCAGACATTTGCCACCATGTTACAAAAATACATTATACACTCGTGCTACAGCAGCAACTAAAAACACTCAATTGTTTAAAGTAAAACTAAACTCCGTTCTGACGTGAAATATTTTACATCACCCATCATTTCTGTAAGACATTTTAATCAAATTTCCTAAATATGCGTAATTAACATCGCAATTTGGCAATACCAGGACACATTATGCAATGTAAAACTTGCAATCGTCTTCATAGCATACCTTTCGCTCAGTTGTCTTTTCTATAGGACTATCACCTATCGGCTTACATGGATGACTACTTCCGTCAGCTATTTATCCAGACTGCTGTCAGACTCACTGACTGGTAGCAGCAATTCTGTATATATATTATCCATGGTATATTATCTCAAAGTTCAAACAAACAACTGGCAACTGCTAATTTGGACACCTCTTGTACATGTCTTACTTAAAAACGTGCCATGAAGTGTAGCGTGCTGTCAAAACACCTGAAGAAAATGGAATCCCTTTTCACAGAGGTTTTAAGACACTTTTTGCTTCAAGAATAACGCTACTGTTTTGTATTCCTGCACGGTAGAGCGCAGATAAAATGCTCAGAGGTCTACACTGTAAGCCACTTGGGCTTCTATAAAACGAAATGGCGAACTGGATCATAATACTGGAGGATAAACAAGAAAATTGAATTCACCTGTTATCCAACTTCTCTCTCAATGATATTCTTTCTGAATTCACTAACGGTAAGGAAATCTATGCACATGAGGAAAAGGCTTGTGTTTTTTCTCACGGTGTACACATTAAATACTAACTATACACATAGGAGGTAATATTCTCTTTTTTTAGTTTTACAAAAGGTACTTAATCAGCCACATTAATTATAAAATACATTCTACTGAAAACAAATGATTTTACCCTTTTTTGATGCAAAACTAAAAGAGAACATTGTCCTTTACTTTGCTGTATACGCTCAGTAGCCCTGAACACAATCTTTAAGAATACCAAAAGCAGTTATCCTTCCCACATGCAACTAGACCGCCATCACCACTACACAATGATGAACCGCATTAGTCCGGGATTTATTGAGTGAACAAGACGATAATACTCTGCACCAACTGCAAGGGTTAGAATGGTTGTATGCCTCTACAACGCATGTGTTTTAAAACACATGCCTTTACAATGCAAGTTGTATATGTATATATATATATATATATATATATATATATATATATATATTCACTGAAAAAAACATAAGTTTCAGGCACGTTATCGTTAGGAATTAGCATTTAAAAAATATTAGAAATTCACTGAAGAAACCATAGGTTTCAGGGGCGTTATAGTTAGCTGGATTTTTCACTCGTACAAAACCATTGAAATTCCCCCGTTATAGTTAGTTCAGCTAACTATAACTCGCGCGCCCGCAATGCACTGCTGATGACGTCACATGTTACATCACGCATGACATCACGCATGACATAACGGGGGAATTTCAATGGTTTTGTACGAGTGAAAAGTCCAGCTAACTATAACGCACCTGAAACCTATGGTTTCTTCAGTGAATTTCTAAGGTTTTTTTAAATGCGAATTCCTAACTATAACGTGCCTGAAACCTATGGTTTTTTCAGATAATTTCAAAGGTTTTTTAAATGCTAATTTCCAACTATGCCTACAGAGATAGGACATGTGAAGAAAGAAGAAAAAACGCACAGAAAGAAAAAAAAGGAATGCAGAAAGAAGGAACAGAAGTCCTCAAAGACAAAGAAAAGTGCAGGAAGAAGGATTACGTGCAGAAAGAACAAACAGAAGACCAGAAAGAAGCCTTGCTGCAAAATCATCCTGTACCCTCAACTTTTTCAGACGGATACTGGTGGTAACTGAATCTGACTAACCAGTCCTAGAGCCAGTGCTATGTTAAAAGACACTCAGAATACAGTGAAAATACCTACATACACTAGGGAACACTATGCGTTGGGGTCCCCCTGTGATTAGCATGACCTCCTCTGTAAGCCCCTAGAGTATATAATAGGGCAGGGGATTAAAACTACCTCTTAAAACGCGCCACAGGGCGTGTTTGCACACGTCACCTCAGGCCGCGTCCCCTCCCTTCCCCACTGTGTAAACACGCCCAGTGGCCGTTTTTAGTTGGGAGATTAAGTTCATTTGAATCCTGAGGGTCCCTAGGGTCCAACTAGCCCACTCGGTACCTCCAGTAAGCGCTACAGAGCTGCGTTGCAGAGAGGTGTAAAAAGTGGCACGGCCTGGACCACCTCTCTGCAACGCAGCTCAGTGGCGCTTACTGGAAGCACCTGGGGTCCTCAGGATTGAAGGGGAATTATTTCCCCAACTTAAAACGCGCCATAGGGCGTGTTTGCGCACGTCACCTCAGGCCCCGTCCCCTCCCTTCCCCACTGTGTAAACACGCCCTGTGGCCGTTTTAAGTTGGGAGATTAAGTCCCCTTGAATCCTGAGGGTCCCTAGGGGCAAAATAGCCCACTAGGTACGTCCAGTAAGCGCCATTGCAGAGAGGTGTAAAAAGGGGCACGGCCTGCACCACTGGTGCATACTGGAGATACCTGTTGGGCTAGTTGGCCCTCAGAGACCCTCAGTATTGAAGGGGAATTAATTCCCCAACTTATAACTGGCCAGGGGGTGCGTTTGCAGAGTGCTGCAAGGAGGGGGATGGCCTCCGGCGCGATGCCCGTCTTTTATTTTTCTTATTTCTTTTTTTTTTTTTTTAAGAAGGTGGGCTGTGTGCCCCCCCCCCCCATCTTTTTCGAATTTATTGGCCCTGGGGACCCCATCCCCCAGGGTCTGCACCCTAATTTTTTTGTTGTTGAAAAAAATACATTTGGAAGGGGGCCGTGTCACCCCCCCTCCCATGACCTTAAACGGCCCCGGGGACCCCAACCCCCGGGTCATGGCCTTTTTTTTTATTTTATTCTTTAGGAGGGGGGCTGCGTTGCCCCCCTCCTCAGGCCACTTATGGCGCCGGGGACCCCATCCCCCAGGACGTCCTTTGTTTTTTTATTTAAAAAAAAAATTTATAGAAACACCTAGGACATGCTGGACAAACCGTATGTACCTATCACCATGACGATTTGCGTGATAATCATTAAAAGGCGACTATGCATACAATGAATCCACGTGGAATGTATTTACACCGCTAGTGAAGCTCAGACGTGTCTGACGCCCTACCATGCCTAATCCCGGCGCCCCCGCCGGTGGGTACTCTCCAAGTAGACACCCTTGTCGTTTATTTATACAAACATGGGTAGCTATTGACAGGCACATTTAATGCACACACACACCAAACCATTCAAAGGGGATTCGACAAAAATTCGACCAAACTATGCAAGAAACCTACCTCACGGTTAATAAAACACACATCCACCGTCGGATGTGTAATACTTTTTATTTTACTCTCTGGAAAGGAGACGAACCTCACTTGAGTCACAGCGTGCTCCTGGCTGAGCCCAATGCTGTGTTACACCCACCAGTGCCCGCCGAGTGCCACACACCTCTGTGTTGTATTCCACCAGCTAGTGCGTATGCTATGACACTCTCTAGCCCATGTGCACTGTAACACCACCCCGTGAATGTCATGCCACACTTGCCTTCGCACGGGTTATATTGCCCTATCTAACGTGCCTTCCTCGATGCCTATTTTATAATGCACAGCGCTATGCCATACATATTACAATCTGGGATCCATATCTTTGTCACAGTGCATATGCAACGCTACACTCCCCAGCACATATTTTATATTACAACTTTAGCGACTAGTTAGGTTACACCACGCTGCCCTGTGCATATTACACTCCAAGGCGCATATCGCATAGCACGCGCTAGTGCCTGTGCTATTTCACGCTCTCCAATGAATCTGTCATTGCGCACAATGTATTGCATATTATATTTCACGCCCCGGATCATCTTATATCACACTTTTTGGTGCATATCTTATACCATATACTATATCTAGTTTTCATTTTCAATCGTGCTCTCAGGACTATGTTCTATATAACACTGCGTCCACCTACCCTTTTCACGGGCATTACATTTTGCGATGGGGGGGTGGAGGGTCAGGGGGTGTTTCTACCAAGTGAGCCCAGAGTCACAGTCACAAACGTCCTCGTCTTCCTGAATAAAAGTGAGACTATGCTGCATACTTGTTCATATTTTAAGTAGTTCGCACAGACACACATTTTAAAAACAATAAAGTTCCTAATACCCACCTTCTCTAAACAGTTAGCTTGCTGCCCCATCCAACTCCTCCCTATCCTCTGTTGTCTGAATCCATGGACTAGCCCTCTCCCTCCTGCCATGCAAGGTCTGATGTGCTGCCACTGCCCTCCATTTAGCATGATGTACCAGTCCATTCCTCCTGCCCTCCATTGACCCCCTGCTTAGACTCTGTGCTTAGCTTGCTGCCCCTATTCTCCTTCCCCTTGCCCACCGATGTCTTTGTGCATGCCCCTGCTACATCCTTTTTGCCCACCATGTTCCATGGAGCTGCCACTCCTATCTACTCTGAGTGTTCTGTTGAGCTGCCACTCCCCTCCCACCTGCCTAGCATTGTCAGATGACTGTAACCTGTCCCTGCCACCCTGCCTGTCCACATGCCATGCCCCTATCCCCCTTCCTCCTGTCCTCAATGGTCCATTTAACTGCCACACCCTTCTGCCCTCCCTGGTCTGTTGTGCTGCAACTGCTCCTCCTGCCTGCCCCGCGCGGTCTGTTGTGAGGCCCCTTCCCCTGAACTCTGTCTGTGCCCAGGTCCTGACCCCTTCCTTCTATCCTCCATGGTCCTTTGTGCATGCCCCTGCACCCTCCTTCTTGCGCATCATAGCCATTGTGCTGCCACTAACCCTCCCACTTGCCATGCATGGTCTTCTGTGCTGCCATGGCCCCTCCCACCTTCCCTGTGTTGTCAGCTAGCTGCCCCTGATCCCCTCCCACCTTCCCTCCATGGTCTGTGTGTATGCCATCATAGTCTCACGGTTGCTCTCCATGGTGTGTGTTGTTTCTAGTGCCCATCCTGCCTGACCTCCATGGTCATCTTGCTGCTCCTGCCCTGCCCCCTTGCCCCCAGCCCACTGTTTCCATGTGCAGACCCCTATTCCCTCCCTCCTGGCTTGTCTGTTCCATTGTAATGCCCCTGATCCGTCCCTCCTGCCCTTTATGGTTTGTTATGCTGCAGCTTTCTCTCCTGTCGGTCCATTATGGTCAGCTAGCTACCATTGCCTCTTTCCCCTCTGTTCTCTGTTGTCCACGTGCATGGTCCTGTCCCCTCCCTATTGTTTTCTATTGATCGTTGTGCTGCACTCCCGTCCCGCATGCCCTGTGTGGTGTATTGTGCTGCTGCAAACCCTGATGCC
The DNA here is from genome assembly GCF_964204655.1 of Triturus cristatus. Taxonomy (NCBI): domain Eukaryota; kingdom Metazoa; phylum Chordata; class Amphibia; order Caudata; family Salamandridae; genus Triturus; species Triturus cristatus. Next base: position 212,567,138 of record NC_140589.1, on the reverse strand, counting down.
TGCCTTGTAGGGTCAGTTTGGTGCACCTCTCCTTGTCCCTCCTGTCCTCTGTTGTCAGACTCCATGTCCCTACCCCAATTCCTCCTGCCTACCATGATCCAATGTACCATACTTGCGAACATTTTGAACTTGGTAAGAGGGAGATTTTGAAAAACTGGGATATGGATTTTCCCCTTTGAGTTACATTGAAAAAGAGGAGATTGTAGACAGGAGACAGATCAAATAAAGCCCATTTGAGCTTAAAAACATTGGACGTTTCCTGGCTGAAACGGGTCTGTTGGCATGTATGGTTGTACTACCACAGCCTCTTCCTTCTGCCCACAATGGTCTATTATATTGCCACAGCCTCTCTTGCAAGTCCTGAATTGTTGGTTTGTTGCCCCTGCCCCCTTTCCACTGCCCTCCATAGTCTGTTGAGCTGCCACTGCCCTTCCTGCCTGCCCAGTGTGGTCAAATTGTTGCCTGTGCACTCTCCTACCTGCCTCTACATAGTATCCCAATGAACTAGATTGCTAACATTCTATATTTATTACAAAAGTGTGGAACGCCCGACGTCATCTTGATGTAATCAAAACTAATACCTAGAGCATTTCCTTTAGCAATTACATATATGAGAGGGTCTTATTTGCATCAAAATTATGGTTAGTGCTCTAAAAAACTAAAATGAGGACATATTTTCTGAGTTTTCAAATAGCGACAAAACTTTGAAATTATTTGTAATCTATGTTTTTTTATCCATTTGACCACTTGATTAAATGTTGCACTTAAGGGAGAGGATGTGGTGTTACTTCCAGAGCTGCAGACTTTGCTACTGGGGAACCAGGTTGGAGTTTCTGCTTCAGCTCAACATTCTGTGATTCTGGTCAAATCACTTAATCTCCCCATGTCTACAACCAAAATGAATTTGATCTTGTGTGATGTAACCAATGCTCATGTAAAGCACTCCAATACCTGACAAGTCTGCACTATATAAAACTGCAAATACACAAAAAAATAAGTGTTTTGCACACTTCTGTAATTGGGCTACATCTGGGTGATATGTGTGCTGCATTTGGGCTCTTTTGTCTCTGGTGGCCATCTTGGGAGATTTATTTGTTATGAAGTCTCCTAATTTCCTCATTTACTGCAGTCTCCTCAGCAGGAAATACTTTCAGAATTTTACTTTGGTTCCATCAAGAAGGCATTCAGATGTGTCACACATTTGCCATAAATTCTAAATATCAGCACTCTAGTTGCTCATTAGATCACTGTAGTAAAGCTACTGCTCACTAGGGAAGTCTGCTGCTAGTATTCAAAGTGCATGTTTCAGTCTGCATGTCAGATTTATTTTATGAAATAGAAGAGGATTTGAGAAGTCAAAATGTGCCCTAATTTTTCTTTCTGCAGCACTAATCACAATTTCTATGGCAAAATGAACCCCCTCATTTTGTTCCTTTGTAAATTAAATGTTTTAAGAGTTACCACTTTATTCCAATCAAGATGGCTTCAGGTGTGCCATACTTTTGTCATAAGTAAGACTGTTAGCGCTCTAGTTGTCCGTTAGAACACTCTGGGACATTCTGTCATTGGGCTATATTTGGGCTACATCTGGGTGATATTTGGGCTACATTTGGGCTCTTTTGTCTCTGGTGGCCATTTTGGGAGACTTATTTGTTATGAAGTTTCCTAATTTCCTCATTTACTACAGTCTCCTCAGTAGGAAACACTTTGTTTCCATCAAGAAGGCATTCAGATGTGTCACACATTTGCCATAAATTCAGAATGTTAGCACTCAAGTTGCTCATTAGATCACTGTAGTAAAGCTACTGCTCACCAGGGAAGTCTGCTGCTGGTATTCAAAGTGCATGTTTCAGTCTGCATGTCAGAATTTTTTCATGAAATGGAAGAGGATTTGAGAAGACACTCAAAATGTGCCCTAATTTTTCTTTCTGCAGCACTAATCATACTTTCTATGGCAAAATGAACCCCCTTGTTTTGTTCCTTTTTAAATTAAATGTTTCAAGAGTTACCACTTTATTCCAAACAAGATGGCTTCAGGTGTGCAATACGTCGGTCATAAGTAGGACTGTTAGCGTTCTAGTTGTTCTTTAGAACACTCTGGGAAGCTGCAGTAGAACACAAAGGAATCAACTGACAGTCTCTACCCTTGTTGGATGTACATGTTTTACTGAGAATGTCAGACTTCATTCTCACATGACAGAGAAAGATAATGTGAATTTACAGAAAATATGCTCTCAGTTTAGCTTATAGATAACCTTCCAAACCTCTGTGGGAAAAGCATGAGAAAATAGTTCTCTCAAACATGATTCATGATATCACAGCAGAAGGCTTTTTCACATGGTAAAATCACCTTAGAACACACCACAATTCCTAAAATGAGTATGGTACCATCAACAAATGATTTATAATGTAACTAAAGTCTTAAAACCTTCTGATAACTGCAATGCTTTTTAATGAGGTGCTATCATGTATATTGGTCCCAAGATGGCTGCCAACACTTCTTGGATGAAGTACTGACAGCCAATCAGATCTCACGATGAGATGTGTGGTAAGGCTCCGCCTAGATATATCTATCTTTTTAACTCTAATTTACTCAGGAACGGATTTACACCATTTAAGCAAAAGGCACGAGTCTGAACTGAGGACTACCTCTTTGCCAAATTTGGTGTAATTCCGTTCAGCAGTTTGGGCTGTAGCTGCGTCAACAGGTCCTATGGGAAAATGCATGGGGAAAACGCGTTTGGGGAACCCCCCATTTTTCTCGGCCCCCGCTTGACGAATCACCATGACATTTTCAGGATAGGAACGGACCGGAGCTGGTCAAAAGTTTGGAAAATTTTGCGAAGATTTGTCAATCGGCGCCAACGTTATTCCAAATAGAATGTTGCAGATTTCCTATGGAAAATAGGTCCCAACTATAACTACCTACTGGCGACCGCCAGTAGATAATATCTATATATATCTATATCTATATCTATAGATATATATATATTATCTACTGGCAGTCGCCAGTAGATAGTTATAGTTACAACCTAGTTTCCATAGGAAATCTAAAAATTCTATTTTGAATAACTTTGGCGCCGGTTGACGAATCCTCGCGAAATTTTCATAACTAATGGGGCGCTCGGTTCAGCTCCTACCCTGAAAGCCTCGGGGTGATTCGTCAAGCGGGGGCCGAGAAAAAGGGGGGGTCCCAAAACGCGTTTTCCCCATGCATTTTTCCATAGGACCTTTAGACACAGCTACAGCCCGAACGGCTGAATAGAATTACGTGGAATTTGGCAGAGAGGTAGCCATAAGGTCAAGGAAGTGCCTTTTGCAGGTCTGGTATAAATATGTTCAGTATTTCCTGAGAAAATAGCATTTAAAAGCATGTCAATATCTATACACGCGCACCGTGCGAGCACGGTGCGCGCACCCCGGTCGTAACCAGGAAGTGTCGGCCGCCATTTTGTCTCTCGCAGTCTGAGGGGGTGAAAAACAAAGGCGGAGAACGTGAAAAGGGGGCAGAGTGAACAGTTCCTGACCCCCTAGCCTTGGTCAGGGGGTCACAGAAGGACCCCCAAGGGAGAAAAAAACAATTGTTTTTTTTTTTTAAATCGCGAGGTGTGCGCACTCAGTGCGCACTCCGAACCGTGGGTGCTCGGTGCGCGAAGCGGACCGAGCGCCCACAGAGCGCGCACGGTGAAAAACCTTAAAAAAAAAACATAACTTAGCATTTAAAAAACCTTGCAAATTCACTGAAAAAACCATAGGTTTCACACGTTATAGTTAGCTGGACATTTCACTCGTAAAAAAACCAATGAAATTCCCCCGTTATAGTTACTGCAGGCAACTATAACTCACGCGACCGCAATCCTCTGCTGATGACGTCAGATATTACATCACTGATGACATATGTGTCTTTCTGAAAAATAAATATTTGTAATATATGTATAGCTAAAGATTAATGGAAGAAGACATGGGTAAATAAGTGTCTAAATACAGTGATGTAATATCTGACGTCATCAGCAGAGGATTGCGGTCGCGTGAGTTATAGTTGCCTGCAGTAACTATAACGGGGGAATTTCATTGGTTTTTTACGAGTGAAATGTCCAGCTAACTATAACATGTGTGAAACCTATGGTTTTTTAAGTGAATATATATATATATATTAAGTGAACACCTACATATACACAGATATATTGCAAAGTTCTTCAAGAAACAAAGGCCACTTCGATCCGAGGGCGTAGAAGAGAAGCAGCACAGCCAGGCAACAGCAGGTTGCAAGTACTCCTTTTTATTTCTTTAAACCACCGACAATGCAACAGAGAGACCTACACATTTTGGCCAGAGCCTTCAACTGGGTCTTGGAGTATGTGTGTAAAAACAAACTATTTAAAGGGAAACTTCCCTCCAAAATAACCTCCACAATGTAAAGGGACACATATTTTTACATTTAAACATTTTACACATTGCACAAACATGGAAACAGGCACATTTAAAAAAGGTTTTTCAATAAATTTCTCTCAATTCCCAACATGTGTTAATTGATATAGGCACAAACCATTAAGTAATGCTCGTGTTGAATTTTCTGTTAGATTCTCGAATTACGGTAAAGTACCCATATGTTTTGTGGTGGTTGTAATCTGATCTACAGCCACCAGCAATCTAATTTTATTAAGTAACAAGTGGGGTACTAGCATTTGAACAATGTTGTACCTCAAATGTGAGACAATCAATTCTCAGGAAGTAAAAGGGTCTCACCACAGAGGGTTACCAAGTTGTAGGTGGGGGGGGAGGGGGTGTTGTGTGTAAAATTTGCCATAAAGAAATGCAAGGGGGGGTGGGGGGGGGGGGGGGGGGGAGGTGAAGGAATGATTTATTCAGAGTATAATACCGAGAAGTTGTCCATCCCAAACCTCATATGGGACATTGCTGTCATGTGAGATATATATAAGACTTTGCCCCAAAGGGGACTTCTCACCGCACTCACAGCTCCGGGCTCTTTTGGTCAAAAAATAATTCAATTCATCCACTTTATGTAGTTCAAGGGTGTTTATTCATAGCTGCCAACACACCCCTACGCAGATCAGTCTCCACCGAGACCTTGTTCACAGGGATAATGACAACACAAAGCAGTATTCCGTTTCAGCCTAATTTAAACCTCATGACATCACATTCTGTGTAAAGCTACGTTGCATTCTGGTAATCGTAGTCTTACTACTCAGGCGCTTTGATAATTATCGTTGGAACATTTAACTACATTTTTTATAAAACAATTTTGGCAATGAATTTTTCACATTTCGTCATTGTATTTGCAAAGATTCACTTACATTATTCATTCAATTACTCAATATCCACAGCTGTATTTGTCTAACAAATGGTTATTGTGTCTTACTTTTCCCTGTGACAAAACATTCCTTGATTTAAAAAATAAAATTGAATACTATCCTAGCTTAAGGATGCCGCATTTAGGATAATTTCGGGAGTTACAGTTGTTAAGACAGTATTATCACTGCATGGATAAGAATCGAACCATGGTTTGTTACTCTATTCAAGTTGCACGAGTGTGCAGCGCTATTCAGGTAGTACTACCCTCCAGTGGGAATGCTATTATCTCAGGGTATCCATAAAACCATTTGTCAGACAAATATAGCTGAGGATAGTGAATTTGAAACGGCTTGGTCCTGCTGTACTCGTCACGCACCACCATAGAAGCGCCCACCTGGTTAGGAAAATGGGACCATGCGGAAAGGAGTACTCATTCTGACCCGGGGGAACGCCGGCGAGAGAACCGTGGAATTACAGAAACTCACGGAAATCACTGAAACGAGGCAAAAAGTGCAAACAACCGGAGGGCTGAACTTTCCACCCATTAAACTTGGATTAGGTGAGTGAGCAACGGATTTGAGAATATTTTTTATCACAGTGATATCACCGATTGGGTATAATTCCAGACAGCGGTTAAAATAACCATGGGAACTTGTCTTTGAATGATAACCCAAGTGAGGAAGTGTTTCAGGGAGACTGCTTTGATGCGTGCAGGAGAACTTGGCAAATCATCATTGTAAATCAGGGACACGAATTTAAAAATCTTTCATTAAAAAAGAAAGCAATTGAGCCAACACAATGGAGAAAAGGGAGGCTAAGAGGTCAGCAATGTTGAGCACATTTTTCGAGCAAGATGCGACGAAAACTAAAGGAAATACAATAAGCAACCCAAGGATGCTAGATACAAAAAATGAATTGGGAAAAGCTCTCAAAAAATGAGATTAATAAATGGTGGGAGATTACATCTCTAAAAAATACTTGGAAGTAAAATGAGTCCCACGGGACCTAAGGATACACTTAATGCCTAACCATCAGGAGACTAGCAACGAACTGCTCCATGAATGGGGTGAATATATACTAAAGCCAACACTAGGATTAATGGAAATTCTAATTAAATATATTGAAATTGTCTTGGAAAAGACGACCAAGCAACTTAAAGAGTTGGAGAAGGAATTGGCATCAATCGATCTCACCTCAGAGCAAGCAAATTTTATAGAATTAGAGGATCACATTGAAAAACGGGAAAAAATGGTCCAATTGAGAAAACAAACCAAATTTCAACGGGATAAAGAGGATTATTCGAGGGGTGGATCTTTACTTATGCAAGAAAATTCAATAGATTTCAATTTCAGGCTAAAATGGAATCCACAACATCATCTACGGGCAGTATATCTTCGTTAACCTCTACTGATGCAAGCGAGGGAGAACAAGAACAAACAGAACGTCCCAGAAATACTTTAGGCGAAATGCGGTTGTCCCTCTAGCAAAAAAACTGGGAGAAAACATCAGGGGCTCAACCGACAGGAAACCGGGGAAGAGGCAGAGAGTGAGGACACGCACGCCAAAACAAACAAGAAAAGGCAAGCGGCTCCACAGATTCGAAAAGAGTAGGAACAACAACAAGGAGCACGAGACAGAAGTGGACTTAAACTCTGTGATGGAATCACAAGAACGTGAAGCAATTAATCTATAAAAAAAACCCTAACAGAAGTGGAAACAAAGCTCCTAAAGCGGGGCCTCAATTTCTGTCCAACTAATACAACTGACTCGAGTCAGGATTGACCAATATAAATATATTCGCAAAATGAAGTTGGTAAAAATATTTACGGAAAATGAAAAAATGGCAAGTTACAAGAAAAAAACCACCGTTACCAACCATGGAATTAACAGCTAAGGACTCTACAGACTTTTACCCACTGTAGGTTGCACCTCCCAATACAAATATCCAAAAAACAGTTAATTATGAATGTCCATCCAATATTTGACAATGTTCAAGTTTCTTTATTCTTTTTTGTTTGCAACAAAACACATATCGTCTGTTACTCTACATACTTTACCGCTGGCACAACAGCCAAATAATAGGACATCGTCGCAAGATTAAAAGTATATCAGAAACTTTAGTGTTATAGGCACAACAGCTGTTAAAGTTACCTTGGGATTCTGGAAATAAGGAAGGGGCGAAAGGAGAGTTCGCAATTAAATTATCTTGTGATATGCGTCTACATATCAAAAACAAATGTTATCGGAATAACCACCCAGACGAAGTTCTTTCTAAAGGAACGAAACACGTTGGCTGCCCGGTGTTTTGTTGCAAACAAGAAAGAACAGCAAGAAATTTGAACATTGTCAATTATTGGATGGACATTCATAATTCCAATTTTTGGGATATTTGTATTGGGAAGTGCAACCTATAGTGGGTAGAAGTTTATATTGATCATTTGGATCGCCCCTTGGGAACAGCAGGGGTAGTGGTGTTGCACACCGTGAGAGCCAACAGCTCGTGTGCCAGTTTGAGAGGGTAGGCAAAAGTTGCCTAGAGAGCAGTGCGTCACACACTTTTGTGTGTGTTGGGTTGTGCGGTTTCCTTTTTGGCTTTGACTCTACAGACTTTGTAGTTTTAATGGAACTCAACCAATATCCAGACTTCCCAAGTTTGGGAGAGGGGACACATTGTACACAACTTGAAGCAGGAATAAGTGTCAAGTCCAAATTTTACCCCCAGCTTCCACATGGAAATAAAATTGATATGAAGCAGTTACAAGAGAGCTTTACCAACTACAATCGACCAAAAATACAAAATCCGATAATTTGACAAAACAAGAACGCGAAGCATTGCACCGCCATAGAAGCGCTCACCTGGTTAGGAAAATGGGACTGTTAGACCTGTCAGCCCTTTGGCAGTTCCCTCCTCATTTTATTATTTTTGTCCCTTGTCCCCTTCTCATTTTTTCTGTCTACTAAACTTTTTGGGGTGCTGATGTAGAGGTTCTGGGCGCCTTTTCCTCCTCACATGAGGAAAAGGCGCAAGGTGCTCCACTGAGGTAGATAGAGGCGGAAGGTAGGATCCACAAAATGGTGGCTCCAACTGTCACCTCAGCACCCGGGCCATGACTGCCATGGGAGCTTCCAGAACCTTCTGGACCCCTCTGGCAAGTCCAGCCCAAGGTGATAGAGGTGGCAGGAGGGCGGCCATTTTAGAATCAAGCTGGGCTGTGGAGTAGTCAGGAGTAAGGCGCCTGTGTGAGGAGGTGGTTGTACTTAGAGGGGAACAGACAGGTCCCAGGGTCTGCGCACAGTCCTAATCCTAGTAACATCACCCCTCACCCTGTGACCGGTCCCTGAGTGCAGCCCGTGACTTTTGAGGTCCGTGTACCTGAGGAAGGCTCCAGGTAGATTGACCCCCTGGACTTTGGAGTGGGCCAGCGCCTGGGCCATCTCCTCCCCAAATCCGTGTCATCTGGGAATTTCTGGACTGATCCAGCGTGTCACTCTCTCTGACGAAGAAGAGAGGTGGTTGTGCCCCAGCCCCAGGAGTCTGGTTGCCTCAGTTCCTGTGTGGAAGCCGGCACCTTGTGATTCCCCCTGCCCCTCCACGAGACCCATTGTCGGAGCCCTGGCCGTTTCTACTTCTTCCCCCCCACCTGAAGTTGAGACGTTACCTAGGGTCCCTTGGCAAGAGACGCTGCCATTGTGAGGCCGAAGGCGGGGAATTGGCTCCGGGTGTGTGTCAGCTGTGAGGGAGCAGCGCGACCACCCGTCGGAGATTCTCCTCGGTAAGGAAGTGAGGCAGTGAAGCTGCGGCCCTGGTCACATGAGAGGGGCCTGAGCGCCGCCCCCTTGTTGTGGAAAGGAGGCGGAGGCCGCGCCCACCCAGGACGCCCGATCCCGGATATCGGCCGCAGAAGGAGCGTCTGCTGACAACGAAGTCTCCTGGTTGTGCCCCGTGTGGTGAGATTCTGCTGCAGGGAAGCGGAGAGGCGTCCGTCATCACTGGAGAATGTACACCCGGGGGAATCCCTTGGGGGAGGTGGCCTGAAAGAGCCTGCTGTTGCGTTCCCCTCTTTACGGCAGGTCTCCCTTGCTGGTTGCCCCCGCCCCCCCCCCCGAGCTCCGCGCCAGAGGTGAGAGACCGAGAACTGTCCTGGACGAGGACTTCGCTATCAGACAGTAAGCTGGGAACAGCGCGGGGCCGGGGAGAGAACTGGGGCCGGATTGTTCGTTTATCAGGAAGCGAGGGGGAAGGCCAAGTAAGGTCGTGGTAGTTACCGGCAGCCTAGCGGAATCAGGCACGTATCCAGGATTGGTTACTGGCAGGCTCACGACTGATGAGGGAAGTAATAGGTTGAACCCCAGCCTCAGGAAGCGCCTAGATGGATGGCGTAACGGGGACAGAGTAGAGCCAGGGTTATGGAATACTACCAGTAACCTAACTGAAGGTAGCCATTGTCTGTCAACTGTACCTCTGGAGACCCACTAGTGCTTATAAGATCTAGAGATTGAGGGGTGACCCTGCATGGTGGAACCGGAGGGAGTTTCTCAGAGCGTAAACGGCCGGGTGGGACCACTTAGTGGGTGGAGAGACCTACTGTGTTAGAATTATCTCGAAGGGAATGTCCTGGGGAAATGTACTGAAATGGTTTAACTCGAAATGTTGCGAAATGCTCTACCTGAAACATACGAACTGTTAATCTTTGAACTGTGGTGAAAAAGTATTCTGAGTTGTTATGCCATGTTTTATTCCTAATTGAAGGGAGCTGTTCAACCTGTAATGTAATTATCCGCTACACTCCAAAGTGAGAAACCAGAAAACTAAGTTTGTTAGGAAAAGATAAAGACTTGGAGTATTCCATAAATTAAATCGGTGTAGTGTTCTTTTTGAGTGATGTGGCGCAGGATTGCGAGCTGAGTGGGATGCAGGCCTGAAAAGCCAAAAGGAGTGTTCAGCCAAGTGACCTGAGCCAAGCTACCCCCTTAGACGTAGGTCTAACAGGGACCATTCGGAAAGAGATTATATATATATATATATATATATATATACATACATACATACACACATATGCACACACACACACAAACACACACACACACATATAAACATATATGCACACATTACCTACTGCAATCACCAGTGGATGGTTATAGTTAGGATAGAGATTCCAGAGGAGGAGCGTTTTTCATTGGCCTATAACTCTCGGATTGTTTGCCGGATTATCACAAGATATTCAAAACTTTATTTGACACTAACTTCAGCTGTTGTCTTGAATATTTAGGGGTGATCCATCAAGCAGAGGCCAAGAAAAAAAGAGGGGGTTCAAAAACACGTTTTCCCCATGTTCATTTCCATAGGAACTTTAGACATGGCTACAGCCCGAACTACTGAATGCATTTATACCACATTTGGCAGAAAGATAGCTGTTGACTTCAGTAAGTGACTTTGTTAAATGGTGTAAATCTGTTCAGTAGTTAGAGAAATTTAAAGAAATTTCCAGTTGTATATCTAGACACAAGAAGGATCTGCGACCCCTTCCGATCTTGTGCCGACATCTGTCTGTCTGGCTGCCAACACTTTAAACCAGGATGTGCTGGAAGCCATCTTGAGACTAGGCTTTAACAGAGTACTAGAAAAAACAATTAAAAAAAAGGAAATGGAGGCAGGGTAGAAAAACTGTGACCCACTAGGCCTCCCTGGGGGCGGGGGTGGCACAGAGCGCCAAAAAAGCATTTTGAAAAAATTAAATCATGGAGTCATGCTGGATTTGTAAATCCCGGAGAAAATCCCCCCCCCCCCCCCCCCCAAAAAGGAAGCACAGGACGCCCACTCTGTTTCTAATTGCCGGCGGGTGGGCCAAGTCCCGGTGGCATGTCCAAAATATGTAGGTGGCGGCGCACGGGACCTCCCTCCTAGAAGCCTTCAAGACCTTGGGGAACAACACATCCCAGAGGCATTCTTAATTTAAGTGGGAATTGCCCTCGCCAACCTCCCCGGAGACCACCACCTCCGGGTGTAGACTGACCAGCTGGCCCTGGGGACCTCCACCCTTCACCCCGCGACACCCCCCACCCCCCCCGCGCCACAACCTGCTAGGTCCTGGGAGTGGGCACCACCAGGACATAGCTGTTTGTTATAGCTTTGAGGGAGCTTTACTGCTCCAGCCAAGCCATTGCAAATTGGGCTCGTTTTCAGCAAGCAACAGCATTGAAAAGGAGGTGGGCAGCTGGCAGGGACCGCGGGGCCTTGAGGCTCTCCCCAACACTACAATGTGGGGGGAGTCCTGGGTAAGACCAGGGCACCCACACTAGAGGCCGGGCCCAAGGGGAGGGGGTCTCCGGCACCTGAATCAGCCCAGGAGGGGGGCCACGTGGCCAACCATCGTTTTTTAAATATTTTTTTTTAAATAATGTAAATGGTCTGGCTCAGGGGCCGAATTGATAGGGACCGCTCAACCCCCCTCCCTTTATTAATAATCTAAAGAAAAAAGTCCAAGCCCAGGGTGATGGGGTCCCCATATAAAATAAAAATAAATTGAAAAAGGGACCAGCAAGTTGCCGGAGGCCCCACCCCCTTTCCCCACCACTCTGCAAACACACCCCCTTCGCTCCACAGGGTCCTTGGGGGCCAAAAAGCCCTCCTGTTACCTCAAGTAAATCCCTTCGAGCGCGACTGCTGTGAGGACTTCGGAGGTCTCACCCCCTTTCCCCACCACTGTGCAAAAGCGCCTACTCGTACACTGCTGTGAGAAAGTGGCTCTGTATATACTGTTCCTTAATAGGTACAGGGTGTACAGAGTCCACAGTCCCCAAGGGTTTGACAGAGGCTAAAGTTAGATATAACCTTACTCTCTAAAGTGGTAGCTTGGTCGAGCAGGAAGGCAGTATCAGAGGACAGTGTAAAGCATTTGTTGTACACACTCAGTCAGCAAATGGTCTCACACACTCAATAACTGAACTCTAAGCCAATGGTTTATATATAAAAAATAAATGCTGGTTTTATTTTAGAACCAACAATTGGAATTAAAATATATTTTCTCAGAATGATATGCTTTATATAAATACTTCTGCAATATGCAATTGACTTTTGTAAACAGTTCCAAGTGGTTGCAATAGGCAACACTATTTTAAATACAATAATGCATTGAATTCAATGGAAGGTTCATGTTATTTGCCACAGATTATTTTAGGATTACTTTTGGAATTCCAGGACTGGATCCTAGATTCAGTCCTGGGTCAGTACTTGCAATAAGTGATAAAAGTCGACTTAACCTCTTCTGTGCCCATGACGAGATAGTCTTGTCATGGAGCACAGTCGCGCTGTGCCCATGACGAGACTATCTCGTCATGACACCCACCCACGGGGGAAACGCCAGGCACAGGAGGGGGAAAAGGCCTGGCAGTGAAAGGGTTAATTACTGTGATGATTTTTAAACAATATTTAGCTATTTTAAAAGTTGACACTTAGAAAATGTCATAGAAAACAGTCAATGATTCCCCAAGGCAGAAAATGTAAGTTACAGATATAGTATGTTCTCGTTACTTTTGTAATCCAGTACTGGGTACCTAGACTCAGTACTGGGACCTTTATCCAAAACAGGTAAGTAATTACGTTTTCAGATATTATACGATTTTTAAAGAATATTTAAAGATTGCAGAAATTGACACTTAGAAGAAATTTCACAGAAAAACAGTCAATGATTTCCTATGGGAGAAAATTGGGTTACTGATAAGTACAGTTGTAAGTATTTTTCAGAGATAGTGCTGGGCACCAAGATCCAGCACTGGGAGCTCACCTAAGAGCAGGTGAGTAATTTCGTTTTCGTTACTCGGCTGATTTTTGGTGAATTTTTTAAGATTTGAAAAGTCCACACTTAGAAGAAATTTCAGGAAAAAGCCAGTCAATGTTACCCTATGAAGAAAATAGAGTTATCGGTTTAAATGTAAGTACTCGACTGGCAGAGTTGAGGTTCTGGGCATAGACTCTGGGGTCCCCCAGGGTCAGGTAGGTACAGTTGGTTCACCCTCAGCGACTCTAGGGCGGCCGGGTGCAGAGTGAGTTAGGCCCAATGTTATACTATGAGGGATAGGGGGGCCTTGGTTGGTGGCTGCTGGCTGGCAAGCCACGCGGCTGTAGGAGCTGGGCTCCTGGTCACTTACTCAGGGCAAGTGGGGAAGTAGGTAGGTGTAGAGGTTTCACTGCCAGGGCCACTCGGGCGGCTGGGTGCAGGGTGCTTTTGAGCCTTCGGGCGCTCAATTGATTTCAATGGGAAATCTCCGGTTTGGAAAAAGACTGCAAGCTCGGGGACAAGGATTCTTCAGGTGCCACCACCACTTCGAGAGGTAAGTTGGGTAGTTGGAGGATAGGTAGGTACCCCGGGATTGGGCACAGGGGGCCGTGGGGCACCGCGTGCAGGGGTGCCTTTTGGTGTTGGGAAATCTTACCCTCTGTTGATCGCGGTTGGGGGGGGCACCTTGTTCTGAGGCTGCAGGCTCCTTCAGGAGTGTCGAGGGAGGTCCTTGAGTGCCGGACTCAGGGTCACAGTCGCCGTGGGGTCGTCCTCGTGGTCTTAGTCCACTCCGGCACTGGCCAGGCTTGGCTGGTGCAGAGTGTGCTGGGTTAGCGGTTCCGGGCTGCTGCCAGGGATTAGAGGTAGGTTTTGAGTAGAGCCTCTACTCATGGGGTCCCAGGGGCTTAGAGCCAAAAGGTAGCCAGGTCCTCCGGGGTTTGTGAGGTTGCTGGCCACAAGAGATGCCTGGATGGAGCAGGAGCAGGTTCGAGGGTCGACAGGCCGGTAGGGCTGGGGCCAAAGCAGTTGGTGTCTTCGTCTTTTTAGCAGCTGCAGGGCAGGTCTTCTTTCTTCTTGCTCTTCTTTATAGTTTTGAATCTGGAATCTGGGGGAAGGAAGGTTCAGGGTGCCCCTAAATACTAGATTTAGGGGCGTTACAGGTAGGTGAAGGGCAGGGGCCAATGGGTCCCTGTCCTGGGGTGGGTACACCCCCTATCCTACCTCTCTCCTGTGGGAGGGGGGCAGGAGCCTAGTCCTGATTGGGCAGGGCTTCCCATCTTCAAGATGACGAGAGCCCGGAGATGTGCTTCACCTCGCCTCCCCCACCTGAGGGGTGGGGTTGGCAGGCTGGCACATCCCCTGTCCTTATTTGGGGTTTCCCGACAAGCTTCCCGCCAGAGTGGGGGGTTGCAGTGGCCTGGGGAAGCTCACAGAGGCGGCATGCCTTTGAAGTTTCCCCCTGCCCATCCTGGGGTAGGAGATTTAGCACCTCGCCCAGGATGTGCATTGTTGCAGACCCGGGAGAGCAGGGGCTCTCCTACCCAGGGGTCCAGCAACATGTCTGCTGTGTGGCAGCCTAGGCAGCCTCAGAACAGACGTGGATTGTAGGTTTAGGTTTCAGGGGGCCTCTCCAAGATGCCCTCTGTGGTGCTTTGTACATTAAATCACACACTGGCATCAGTGTGGATTTAATGTGCTGAGCAGTTTGATACCAAACTTCTCAGTCTTCAGTGCTGCCATTATGGTGCTGTGGAGTTCGTGTTTGACAAGCTCCCAGCACCATATACTCTTAGCTGGCAGCACTGCGCTTACAGGACCCAGGAATGGACCTGGGTACTGTAGGGGCACAGGGCTCCTGCCTCTGTGCCCACACCACTGGCATAGGGCACCCGGCTAGAGGGGTGGCTGATGTATGCCAGGGCAGTGTAGGTTGTTGGCATGGCACACAGGGATGTGTGCCATGTCGACTCTCTGTTTTGTCTTGTATCCAGACACTCAGCCTGCAAGAGCAGTGTGTGTGTGTTAGGGTACAGGGCCTATAAGGGTGGCACAATGAGTGCTGCAGCCCTTAGAGGCCTTCCCTGGTCACAAGGCCCTGGGTAACTAGGGTACCATCTACCAGGGGCTGACATGTGGCCAGGGTTTGCCAATTTGGGTTTTGGCTGTTAGGCAGTTTTTAGGGAAGGAACACAGGCCCTGGGCACCTGATTGGCAGGAGCCCAGGGCACAACAAGGAAAAGTGCATCAGCTATTAGGCAAAAAAAAAGGGGGGGGGGGGGGTTACTGCAACAGAAACCCACTTTCTTAAACCTGCTGGTTGGGGGATGAAGTTCCCTTGGCTATAGAGGCGCCATCAAGACCTCCTGCTACCTCCAGTAAATCCCATACAGCGAAATTGCTGAGAGGTGTTAGAAGGCCATGCCCCCTTTCCCAACACTCTGCAAATGAGCCTGCTGGTGCACTACAGGTTGGGGGATTTGGTCCTTTTGGATGCTGAATGTTCGGGGGCCCAGAAGACCTACTGTTACCTCCAGTAATTCCAACACAGCAGAATTCCTGAGAGATGGTCGGAGGCCTGCCCCCTTTCTCCACCACTCTGCAAACACGACTACTAGTTAAAAAAACCATAGAAATTCACTTAAGAAACCAAAGGTTACAGGGACGTTATAGTTAGAAAATAGATTTAAAAAATAACCTTAAAAATTCACTTACAAAACCAAAGGTTTACAGGGACGTTATAGTTCGCAAATAGAACTTTAAAAACTTTAGAACTTCACTGAAAAAAAAAAAGAAACAAAGGTTACAGGGACGTTATAGTTTCATTCATACAAAACCATGAATTTCTGCAGCTATAGTAACCTGAGCTCCCATAATACACTGCCTATTACATCACATATTACATCACTCATGACATGGTCACTGACATCACTCATGATCTCAAATGACATCACTGATGACATCATCCACAGAACCACTCACACCAGATACAACCTCTCGTACACCCATTCAAACACCCACAAACACCCATTCAGACCCATACCAGTGGCTCACACCCCCATTCACTCACTTGAGTAGCCAATCATCCAATCATTCACTCACACATGCAACCATTCATAAAACCAGTTACTCACCCGTACAGCCAGTCACATAGACACCCTCACCCATGTGACTCACACACCCACTTTAGTCACCTACACACCCACTCACTAATACAGCCTCTGAATGCAGCCACTCAGCAACCCACACAACCACTCACAAACCCACAATACCACTTACAAACCCATTTGCACATACATACAACCACTCACATCCACTCACTCATCCATAGAGCCATTCACAGACACTTACTCTTCAATACAACCACTCACACACCAAATCACTTGAGCAAACAACCACTCAGCCACTCTACCCACACAGCCACTTGCAGTCCCTCATACAGTCATTCAGACAACCACTCAACCATAGTCACTACACACCCACTTACCCACCTATACAACCACTCACATACCTATATAGCCTCTGACAACCACTCACTCACCAATACAGCTACTCCCACAGCATCTCATTCACAAACAGCTACTCACACACCGATTATACACCCATACAGCCACTCTCACACCCACACACACGGACACAGTCACGCAGCCACTCACAGGATATAGGTTAGACATAGTACAACTTAGTAGTAGTGCACCTAGTATACCAAGTTAACTTTTGCCGTAGGTTAGTATATATGTTTAACACCCATAAACAATAAAAAACACACACTTGCTTGATAATATCAGCAATTTCATTTGGGATGTCATTTGACATGTCACTGACCAGATCATGAGTGATGTAATAAGCAATACATTGCGGGTGCACAAGTAATAGTTAGCTCAGGTAACTATAAGTGAATAATTTCACTGGTTTTGTAAGAGTGAAATCTGAGCCTAACTAAAACGCCCCTGTAACCTTGTTTTTTTTTATGTGCACCCATAGTCACTCTCACCCACTCATACACCCTCAAACCCCTCACACTTTGATCCAGCAATTCAAGACACTTGCAGCCCGATTTTCCAACTTGATTTATGCAGAGACATGTTTAAGAGGGATGATGTGTCTCAATTTTTCTCGTGCAACAATTTGCTCAGCAAAGGCCCTGTGAGTTACCCTGGGCGTAGGACTACGCTACGCTCGCATAGTTTGCTTAACTATGCGCTACGCGAATTGCACGTAGCACAGTGCAAAAATGCGTAGCGGGCATTTTTTGCTTGCTCGCTGTCCTCAACGTCAAGTTGGCAACCGCGAACGAGCAAATGACATCCCGGCGAGACTTTTTCCTCGTTCGCGATCAGCAACATCAAGTTGCCGATCGCGAGCGTGGAAAATAAAACTCCCGGCGAGATTTTCAACATGGGGAGGTCAAGTTTCTCATTGCGAGTGGTCGCGTTTGCTCGTGACCGCTCACGATGAGAAACTACCACTCCGCATTGAGAAAACTGCCGCTCGAGTACAAATCTAGTCGAGCGGCAGAAAACGACAGCTTGCACTGTGCAAGATGCCGTTTGCAATGATTGCACAGTGCGGACAAGCATCCGGCACTGTGCAATTAGTGCGAACAGCATTTTCCCTACCGCACTACGCAGCTCACATAGCTACGCGTAGTGTACTTCGCGCAGTGCTACTTCGCAAACTACGCCCAGGGTTACCTGTGAGATTCTGCAAATCCAGTGCCCAATTTAAAAAAAAATACATCTATTCCCACATCATACAACCACTCACACAGCTACTAGCACAGCCACTCACACACCCACACCACTCTCACCCACAAAACCACTGACTCACAAACACAGCCACTCACACACCCACTGACAAGCATTTAGTCTGACACATCCACTCACAAACCCATGCATCTACTCTTACACCCACGCACACTGTCACACTCATACACCGACTCACACCTATCCAGTCGGACACATCCACTCAAAACGCATACAGCTACTCACCAACCCATACTGGTACTCACACAGTCACATACAGACCAATACCACCACTCACATCTACTTACAGACCCATGGAGCCACTCTCAAACCCACTCAAACCCTTAAACCAACACACCCAATCATCCACCAATACTACCACTCACAGACCCACATCCACTCAAACACTCTCAGACACCCATAAAGGCACTCATGCACCTGCTGTTTTGTATTTTTAAATGATTGTTTTTCATTGGTAACGGACCGGCGGATGTGTTGAAGCCAAAATGTGTTGCTGTTCTGTATTAAATCTGTGCATTTGTTGTGGCATCCACAATGGATCCGAGTGAGATTAAAAAAAGCATTTGAAAAGAAAATGAACCAGTGTTTGGGAAAGGGTTGGATATGAAAAGAGCCTTTTTGTTTATAATGTGTAGATGTAAATTACACTTAGAACAGGATGCAGTCTTTACTTATTAAAAAATACCCTGTTGCCTCGGTCTGTGAAATGGACTCTGGAATTTCGAAAAACTCTGCTCACATCCAAACGTAAGTTGTTGTGGTATATATTGACTTGTTAACTGAATTTTTCGATCTGAGAACAGAATACAGTTGACCACTGCCACTTCTGTCTTTGGCAAATGTAGGAAAATACCAAGGCAGTATGAGGGGGTTAAAGTGTCATTAATTTACCTAAGGTATCCTTCATTAGGATTTCCTGTCATACCTTAATTGTGCCTAGGTAATTACCCCCAAAGTGCACAATCATTAGGTCTGGATGTCAGCAATCTGCAATGCTTTCAACCAAGGGTAGCAATTGATGTCACTTTAAACCTCTCTGGCCAACCCGATGTCTAAATTAGCAGTATCTCTTGCCCAAAACAAAACTATTACCCACAATCCACACTGACATTTTGGAGTCAAGCAGGAATAGCACATGGGAGTAGGCTGCATCTGAATAAGCAGTTTTGAAGATGAAAGGCAGTTAAAATGGAGGATAGTACCTAAAATATAAAACATTTGATTTGGTGGTAGAGATGTGAAGTTAACTAAAATTAGGTAGTGAATTGGAGAAAAAAAACTACAGCTGTGATCGGTTTTGAAGAAACAAAAAGGTTATGTTAGGGATATGCTCGAAATTGCAGCCTGTAAACCACACCTGCTACAGTTTAACTTGAAGGTAGTATGCTGCTTACAGAAAGTAATGGACAAGTTTCTTATCTTTAATAACGACTTATCTGGTAGAGACCTGATCTAACCGCAGATTCCTTACCTGTGAACTTCAAGGTAACCGTGAGTAGGTAAAAAGGAAATCAGCAGATTTCCTTACCACAGGCAAGTGACTTAAAAAGTGACTTTACGGTGTAAGCAAAAATGACAGTATATAAAGTCACAATACGTTTTAAATCTCATACTCAATTGCAAAATACAGAGTATAATTTTAGAGTTTAGAGACGTAGGTCGACGACACCGTAAAGCCACTTTTTAAGTCACTTGCCTGTGGTAAGGAAATCGGCAGATTTCCTTTTTACCTACTCACGGTTTGCTCACTTATCCTCTTGTATATTAATTGTGGTCTTTCTCCTTATTACTATTAAATAGTATTTATCCCTCTACCGGAGTTTTTAGATAATTCCAGTTTTTGATTGTGAAAATTGCGATACCATATCTATCCCTCTTGTATGGGACCGTTGTGGTTATAAAATATATCTACCCTTGGTCCCATCTGACCCCTAGGGTTTCCTTGTTCTTTTCCACACAGTGGTGGAGGTGATGGCGTATCCTGCCACTAACTGGACGCCCAGGTTCTGGGAGGATAGGACTAGAAACGTTTGGAGGTAGAGGGGGAAGGGGTCATGACCCGACCTGACTTGTGGCCTTCTGACCCACGGGTCAGTGCTAACCGCATCCACAGCCACTCAGAGGTTGCAGAACTTGCTTGGTCCTTTGGCAGGGGTAGGAATGGTGCAGTGGGAAGCACCTTCCATAGCCACAAAAGGAGCAAAAGGAGGACGCAGGCTGGGATGACATTGAGAGGCCCGAAGACTTGGCTGTAGCCTGCGATTCCTTGAAGAGCTCTAGAGCCGGGTCCGCCTTGTCTCCGAATAGATGAGCCATTAAAGGACCAGTCCATAAGTTTGGCTTGGACAGCTCCTGAGAAGCCAGATCCAGTCAGCGCAGCCTTTGACACAGTCTCAGTCTACCATTAGATCCTACTTCAACGGCTACGGGAGATTGGGGTCAAAGGCAAGGCTCTAGCCTGGTTCTCATCTTTTCACACCGAGCGCACCTTTTAGATCCATGCCACCCCCCTTCCACCCCCCCCCCAATCGATCCAGTGTCTGTCCCCTCAGATGTGGGGTCCCACAGGGCTCTGTCCTGAGCCCCACGTTGTTTAACGTATATGTCCGCCCATTGGCCCTCTTGGCGAAAGCACGGAACATCAAGTTGATATCTTATGCTGACAATACACAGCTGGTGTTTACCTTTTTTAACAACGTTAAACAGGATCAAATGAAGTTCCAAGAGGACCTTCTGGCCATCTCAGACTGGATGGCAGACAACTGCCTACAATTGAATTCCACCAAGTCTGAGGTGCTCTTGGTAGGTCGGGATATCCATCAATGGGACAACCATTGGTGGCCGAAGGCTCTAGGCACTCCTCCCTAACCAAAAATGGCAGTTAAGAACCTGGGGGTCCTGATGGACAATGCCCTCTCATTCGAGAACCACGCGAAAAAAGTGGCGGGACTTGTTTTGGCCTCTTACGTGGCCTGAAACCCATCCTGGGATTCTTTGATGCATCTATCCGCCAAACAAATGTCCAATCAATTGTGCTGTCTCGTCTGGACTATTGTAATGGGCTACTACTTGGAGTTATTAAAGCAATCATCAAAAGACTCCAACGGGCACAGAATGCAGCAGCACGTACTATTTTTGCCCTACCGAAGCACTGTCATGCTTCCCATCTCCTTCGCCGTCTCCATTGCTTGCCGATTGAACAGTTCAAGAGACTGCACCACGCATAAGATCTTACATGGCCAAGCCCCTCAAATCCTGCAAGTGCTCTGCTCTTTATACGTTCTGGGGCGGGCTCTGCGCTCTGCCAATTTGCACCTAGCTAGTATTCCAAGAGTGCGGAGGCGGAGAGCGGGTGGGCGCTCTTTTAAGGCATTCACCCCTGCCCTATGGAATGCCGCCCCTCATGCTGCACTGAGCACACAAGATCATTGGGCATTTAGACAATTGATTAAAGCATGGTTTTTCTCTTCCACTAAGCTCATCTGCTTTGACCCCCCCCCCCCGCCTGCTAGCGCTGGGACGTCCCGATAAGGGAAGCCATGCACTTTATAAATCCGCCCAACATAACAAGGCATGGTGCCCAACAGCAACCGTCGAAAAAATTACTCTGCTCAGCGAGTGTCGTGTCTAGGCCACAGCGTATGGCAAACATTACTGCATCTCTCCTTTCCGTAACAGCTTGGTAGAGGACAGCCAGGGCCTCCTCCAGGACTTGTGCCAGCACTTGCGCAACGGTTTCCCACAGCGAATGCGATTCACAGCCCAAGAGGCATGCTGTGTTTACAGACCACAATGCTAGACTGGTGAAAGAGAAGATTCTTACCAAAGCTGTCTAGCCTTCTGGAAGTAGAGGCTTGGACAACCAAGCTCGGTGGGGTGGATAGAAAGCAAAGCAGAGTCTCCCGGTGCAGGGCGATGGTGGCAGACAATAGTTTTGTTCACAAGAGTCCACTGTGCTGGGCTTGGACCAAGTGCTCAGCAGAGCATCTGTCAAAGCATCGTTAAATGGCAGCAAGGGTTCCAAGGTGAAGACACCAGGCTGAAGGACCTCAGTCCTGTAAGAAGCTGCAGGTACAAGCCATCTGCAGCCCCACAAAACACCATTGCAAATAAAGCCCCTCCTCTCCGTAGCCAGGTTAGGGGCAGACAGCATGTCAAGCTCTGGGGAGGTGTCCAAGCAACTGGCATCACCCAGATCCTCGTACCAGACCATTTCTTCATTGTAGAGTGGGATTTCTAAGGGATTCTGCTGCCCCTCCCAATCTTCATCCAGTCCTAGCCGTTCAGAATAAGGCACAAGACCCGACATGGAGCCCAACTGCTCCGTGTCGTCTAGAATGATGGGTGAAACGCCGCCGGTGGGCGCCAGCGACGTCTAGGGTCTCAGCGTCTGACATGGCACTGGGGATGGTCGAAGAGGTACGACCGGTAACGGTCCTTATCCAGGAATGGAAACGTTTGCGTCGAAGGCACAAAACCCACAGGGTCTCCTTCCACTGAGGCTGTGGGGCCTGAAGGCGTACCGGCAGGGTCAGGACGCCCTAATATGGTGCACATGGCATCCTGTATTTCCTTTAACTGGGCGGGGTCACTCCTGGCCCCGAAAAGGGAGAACGCAGAGCCGTCCCAGGCACCCGCTCCAAGGAGCGGGGCCTCGAAAGCGGAGTCTACTCCGTCTCATCAGGAGGACGAGGTAAAGTTGAAGCATGCTTTGACTTCTTGTGCTTTTTATGATGCTTTTTATCAGACCTTGACGACTTTGCGAGGGAGGAAGAAGACTTCGAAACCCTGGAGCGGTGCTCGGACCTTCACAGAAACAGGGAGCGAGATCTCCTGGGAGATCTCCGTGGGGCAAGGCACCGGGCCGCAAGCAGCTTAGGGACCGCTCCCTTAAAGCTTTTAACGCCATGACCTGGCAGTCTGAGCAAGACTTTGGGTTGTGGTCGCGCTCCAGGCACTACAGACATACCAAATGGGGGTCCGTGACTGACATGGCTCTGTGACAGGCGCTGCACGGCTTGAACCCCAAGGTCTTCTTACTGGGCATCTTACACACCACAAAGTTCTTTGACAGATCTGCGCTGGTTGACGCAGAAAGAAAACTGACGTTAGCACGCCGAGGTGGCACCTATATAGACTACGCAGACTTCACAACGAACACATCACACAGAGTCAATCGACACAACCTATCGCCACGTAAGGGTACTTCTACCAAAAATGTTCCGGATCCAGCCAGATGCCTGGAAGTTCACAGGTAAGGAATCTGCGGCTAGATATCGCTATCAGATGTGAACTTTTGGCTAAGTGGTAGCTAGAAGTGTTGCAAAGATGGTCACCATGGAAATGGAGCTAATTGAGTATGGGGTAAGGAAACAGAAAAACTGTACTGTGAAGCTCAAAAGCAGATTGGTGTAGAAACACTGCTCATTAGGGACGGTTTGCTTTATTTTGTGAAACATTCAATTAAAAGGGAAAGCATTACCAGTAGTTGAAGTGCTTTTACGGGCTTCCGTACTAATCCACCGCAAATTTAAACAGGGGGCCGTCCTGAACACCACAACAGACCCGCCAAAAAACCCTACATAATTGGGCTTCTTTACAGACTTATAAAGGGTTAATAACATTAAACATTTAGAAGTGATCTAGGAAAAAGAAAAGATGAAAGGAAGATTGCCATTTGCCTAGTACAGGATTATCAGTGAAAGTACAGTCAGAATGATAGTAGTTATTGGTAATTTTGTAGTGAGTGGAACACCAGTGCTATATTTTTTAATTGAGTTTTTCACTGGCAAGAGATTCAAAGTGATGCAGAGATAAAAACTGAACAGCAAAGAGATTTCACAGGTATGGGATTTAGGCTGCACTTTCATAAAGTATATGGAGATAAAATGTATGAGTGTATATAAGCTGAATGAAAATGTGCAGGTTCTAGAGAACAGTAAAAGGGAAATGAAAAGGGAGGTTAGATGAGATAGTAAGTAAAAACAGTGAGAAGCAAAGGCGGAAGAGAAATGGCTATAGTGAAAATAGTTGAAATGGCTATAGAGAAAATAGTTTATCAAGTTACAATGAATGAGTGTTTGAAAGTAGATGTGTGTGACCGGTTACAGAATAAAGCTACATAGTGTATAATTTCCACAGACAGGCAGGCACTCGTACACCCAGTTACAGTCCCAGAAAACAGTGTACCTACCCACCACTCAGAGAGCCAAGCAGTAGTTGACACTGAGAAATACAGCAATAAAACCATTCAGACCCCCATTAACTTAGCTATACATCCACTTACATAGTCAGAGACCTATATAGACCTCATTGTATTCAGCACTTAGTCTGCTACTGACAATTACACACGATATACACCCAGGTATACCTCTAGTCACCCACCCATACAGACACTCGCATACCTATTTACAAAAACAGTCACTCAGAGCCAATTAGATAGTAACAGAGGCACTTACAGAACTGCTGGGCGGGTGTGTGAATGGATTTGTATTGAGCACTAATCGAACCAGTTGCACACCCAGTTTCATATCCCGACACCCACTACCACAGCCAAAAAGCAATATATATAGCCACTTATATACCCATTTAGCGACCCATAGAATAGGACAACCAGTCACACAGAGATACATATTTACACACATCTCAGAGGAACTGATACATTAATTGACATATGTACACATGTACGGACACATCCACGCACATCTTATAGTAACTGAAATAGGGTTTATACTCCTACTGAGATTCTTAGTCTCTTAAGCATGGACACAACCGCTTACGTAGCTACTGTGTTTATCGTATGTAATCTAATACATATGTAATATATAGTTAAATGTATTCTATATTAGCTTTTCAGACATCTCGTGTTAAAAGGAGGATTTACAATGATGAAATAGATCAAGGACAAAAAGAGAAGAAAGTATCTGCTTGAAACAGGAAAAAGGGACAAGTTATGCGGAAAAAAGCTGCTGGTAAGAGAACTAAAGATTTTCTTTAAACAGTATGTGGAAAAATACCAAATGTGGGAAAACTTGCAAATAGAAAGTGAGGTTTATATTCAACTAGGAAAGGAAAAGGAGTAAGTGACATTAAAAGTATAAAAGGTCATAAGAAAGCTGCTAGTTTGACAAGGAGTCAATTTCAAGAAAAGCAAATGAGAAGGTTTCAAAGTAGGGTAATACACAATTTGGTATGAAAAAAAGAGGGACAGCAAAGAAAAGAGGGCACTACTGACGCAAAAACATATTGAGAGAGCAGTTCATGAAGCATTTGCCATGAAGCGAGCGGAAACCATTTATCTTGATACTGAACAGATTGAGAAAACTGGACAAAACAGTGTCTATGAAGACAATACCCCCAAAAAAGGCTCATTAATAAAATTATTTTTTTGCAAAAATGTCAAAAGAGAATGGAAATGTACGTCTGGTACTGAGGCTTTCTTTAATAAAGAAAGCTACTTAGAAGAGAACACAATGCATGCAGTTGAAACAACTGGCTGACATTAGGAGGTGAAAGATGGTATTTCCATTGCAAAAGAAGAGATACTTCCTAGTAATGCAGAGGAAGAGATAGGTGAAGAGGTACAAGGAAGGTGCAGACATGCCCCTGTATATAAATGGGACTGCAGAAGTTTTTGTAGTGTTCTCCAGGAATCAATTCATATATTAGGAAATTTTCTTAGTCAATTTTTCGATAGTAGTGAGAAGTAGAAAAATGCAATATTGCAAGCATTAGATATATGCAAAATGAGGCACTACACCAATTTACGACTAGACTCCGTGGCTTGTCTATCCAGGAAAGTGCGCACAAACACCTTTCATCATTTTTTAGTGGCTGTTCATAATAAAAAAATGCTACATTTAGTTAGAAGACTTTACTTTTTACAAATTACTGCATTGTGTTTAGGAGAAAAGAACAAAGCACTTTTATATGGTACAGTAGCTAAGGTTGAAAATGTTTGTGAAGATATTCAGATATGTTTATTTGGTCCTGAAGTGCAGTCTGAACAAGAGGAGGAGTTGGTATTTTCAGGTATAGAGGAACAGAACACAGCTATTAGTACTGATATGTTTAGAAATAAAGATTAATACAGTATCTACAAAGAAACCAAACTATGTTTGTAGTTGTCAGTGCAATCACTATAAAGGCCAAATTCGAAATGTTGATGTGCTGGTGAAAACTGAACAAGAAAACAGAGAAATGTGGCTAGAATGTGCAGTGAATTTCTAGAACAATGTTTTTATTTCTCAACACGCCAAAACATGTGCAAGTATTGCTATGATAAATTAGAGGACAAAAAAATGCCAGAAAGAGCAATACATAAGTTAGAGTGTTTTCAAATTCCAAAGGAACTTTAACATCTGAATGTTTATCAAATGATACTGATACAATCTATATACCCTATTCAAGTAATAGTCTGTATGGAACCAAAGACTGGGAAACTACCACCAACAGAGCTTCGGAAAGGCCTTAAAGGTAGAGTTGTGTATTTAGATTTCAAAAACAATATTGAGTGTGAGGGTGTAGGGAGATTTGGAAGAACCACTTGTTAATCTAGTAAATGGTGTGCGAAGAAAAAACAAAAACATCTGGCAAGAATTGGTGGATGTGTAGGTGAAGAAAGCTACATTCTACCTAAAAGAGAATGTGTCCTATAACGATGTAGATGTCGCAAATGGCCTGGAGGCAGAAATGTTAACTTAAAGTGGATAGTTTGAAAAAGTGGATACAAATAGATCTGAAGAAATATATGAGCACTACAGCGTCTATCCATTGCATTCAAAAGAGGTTAGGAGGGATGCTTTTGAACGATACTAGATGAAACAAGCTAAAGGAACTCCAATAAATGTGAGGGAGAAAACTTGAGGTTCCATATTTTCCTCAGCAATTTCTAACTAGAGTAGGCAGATGGTATGATGACCGCCCTGTGCAAATACTTGCAGCTGAGTGTAGGTCAACAAGATAATATTCAGAGGATCCTAGATTTCCTCAAAAGTATTCTACATGAATTCATCTCTTATTTGAAAGTGATTTGTCTGGATTGTCATATGCTGTTAACCATATTCTTAAAACAAGACTTAATCAACAAAAAATGTCTGCAAAAGACTTTGAGACAATTCATGGAAAAGATGAGAAGCTGGATTATAATTTGATGACACGCCAACATGAATGAGTATTGGCATCGTCATGATGGTGAGCTGAAGTGCATATTGCAAAATGTAGGTAAACAACTTGCTGTGCAACCCTGAGTTGTGCAGACTATGCAAGGCCCTCGACTGCATCCGCTCCTTCCTCTCTGGCAGAACGCAGCGGGTCAGACTCCCCCCTTTCCTCTCAGACCCTACACCTACCATCTGCGGAGTACACCAGGGCCTACACTCCAACGTCTACATGGCTCCGCTCGCCCCCCTCCTCAGAACCTACGGACTCAACATTGTGGCATACGCAGACTACACCAAACACATCCTCTACCTATCCAATGAACCAAACACCGCCAGACACAACTTTCGAGAAGGCATGGAAGCAGTTGCCAAATGGATGAAAAACAGCTGCCTACAACTAAACACCAAAACTGAAGTACTCACCATGGGTCCAAACCCCGATTCCTGGAACACCTGGTGGCCCCCCGCCCTCGGAAGCCCGCCCACCCCCACGGACCACGCACGCAACCTGGGAATCATCCTGGACTCAGAGCTCAAAATGGACCGTCAGATCAACTCTGTCTCGTCCTCCTGCTTCCACACCCTCCGCCTCCTATGCAAGACCTTCAAATGGATCCCCCTCGAATACAGAAAGACCGTCACTCCGCCCTGGTCACCAGCAGGCGCGACTACGGCAATGCACTCTATGCCGGAATAAACAAAAACCTCACTCGCAAGCTACAGAACATCCAAAACGCCGCAAGACTGGTCCTCAACCTGCCAAGAAACTGCCACATCTCCCAGCACCTGCGCACACTCCACTGGCTCTCCATCGAAGCTAGAGTCACCTTCAAGATGCTAACCCACGCTCACAAGGCCCTCCACGACACCGGACCAGCATACCTGAACAGCCGACTCAAATTCCATGCACCCCAAAGGAAGCTACGATCAGCCCAGCTCTCCTACGCCATGGTTCCCCGCACCAGAAAGACCAGATCGGGCAGCCGCTCCTCCTTTCGCGCGGCCAGAGCCTGGAACAACCGTCCCTCCACCTCAGACAGATAACATCGCTCCCCATCTTTGCAAGAAACCTCAAAACCTGGCTCTTCGACAGACACCCTCCTTGATGGACTGGAACCTGCGACCCCCCCCAGCGCCTTGAGACCCTTACGGGTGAGTAGTCGCACTTAAACACCTGATTGATTGATGCGACAACTTGCATGACTTTGAGAGAAGCAAACTCATCCATTAAAAAGTATTGAACTGAAAACACCAAGAGAACTTTGCCCTTTGGATCCAGCAAAGCTTTGTAGGTATTTTAACCACAGATTTCAAGCCATCCTGGTGTTCATCTGCAACAAAAAACCCACCTCTTGGAGAAGTTACTGATTTTTTGGGGACAATAAACCAAGCAAGATGCACTCCTCATTCACAAGCTGTTGTGGGTAAAAGATGCACCTAAATTTAGAACAGACAAGTCTGGGCTTTGTTCCATAGAGAGTATGTTACATGTAGCATTCTTACAGAATATGAAAAAAATGCCTAAAGCAGAAAGTAGCGCGTTTCCAATCACAGATGTGGAAAGTACAAGGAACAAAAGGAACATTTGATACAAAATGTAGTTTGGGATTTCCAAGACTTGTTAAATCAAAAGGAAGAGTGAACAGTTTTAGGTCTGCAGTGATACATACAATTACTCGAAAATCCCCCCAAAAAAACAACAACCTTAGGAGAACAGAGGCTTCAAAATATATTAACTGCAATCCTGTGATTTTGAAAAAGAGGAATGCCAATATGGACATTCAATTTGTAGCAACCAACTATAGCGGTTGCTCGTTACGTAACTGCATAAATAATCTGAGAAGACTGAGATAAAAGATGTGTGGGAAGAGAATTCTGCTGAAGAGTCCCTAACAAAAGAATTGTACAGCTTCAGATTGAAGATGCTTTTGCATAGGGAAATTGGTTCTTATGAATGCTGTGACAGGTTGCGTTGTGCCAGTTTATATTCTATGTCGAAAAGAATTGCCTGGGTCAGTCTAGGCCTAGCTTCCAGTTGGAACAGAGTTTTGAAGTCTTTTGCAGAATTGAATATCTTACAGAGTTTGAGCCAGACAGTATATACATTGTGAAAACAAACATGTTGGATACTCTAACAAACAAGCATTGGCATAGCCAATAGGTCTCGCCTTTGGGACCTTATAAGTGTTTAGCCAGAACTTTTGGCTATGTTGTAGAGCATTGTAGCTGCTGTGCATCATGTTGAAAAGTTATAACAAAAAGTGTTAAGCATTTTTGTTACCTTAATACAAACCAAGATAACATTATATACAACTGAACAACAGGATTAAAAAAAGATTAACATAAAAAATGTCTTCTAGTTTTTTGTACTTGCACTGCTGGCAACTTCTTTCTGCCTGTTGTCATGCTCAATTGTTATCATTTTTTTTGTTATGGGGGAGCGGGCCATAAATAATGGGGGAGTGGAGGTTGTAAAACAGTAATTTAATTAGAACACGAGCAGTGGACGGACACTAGGGGAGAATCAACAGATGCCAGATACCAAAGGCAGACTGACATGATGCTTAGGTGGTGCGCTGATGCAAAATGGTGGTGGGGAGTGATGTTTGGTGCTCAGGTGATGCCACTATATGGTGTGGATTGGAGGCACATTGTGGAGTAGTGGAGTTGAAATAGGTGGTTTGGTGTGCAATAATTTGGTGTGTATTGGAAATGTGTGGAGTTGAATTGTGTGGCCTGGAACTGTGGTGTTGAGTGAAATTATGCTTAGTGAAATTGTGTCATGGTGTGGAGTGCATTTATGTTTGGTGGTATGTGGCATAGAGCGCATTTATGGGGAGTGTATTTATGTTGCATTGAGTACAGTGTAATTATGTGGCATGTAATTGTCGTAATGAGTGGTATTTTATGGAGTGTGTTTATGTTGCATTGAGTAGAGTGTAATTATGTGGCATGTAATTATGTGGCACAGTGTTATGTGAAGTGTATTTATGTTGCATTGACTAGAGTGTAATTATGCGACGTGGGATTATGTGGTACTGAGTGGTATTATGTGGAGTGTCATTGTGACGTGGGATTATGTGGTACTGAGTGGTATTATGTGGAGTGTATGTTGCATTGAGTAGAGTAATTACATGTGTGTAATTATGTGGTACTGAGTGTTATGTGGAGTGTATTTATATTGCATTGAGTAGTGTAATTATGTGGCGTGTAATTATGCGGCACAGTGGTATTTTTGGGAGCGTATGTTGCATTGATTGCAGTATAAATATGTAGCATATAATTATGTGGCACTGAGTAGTATTCTGTGGGGTGTATTTATGTTGCATTGAGTAGAGTGCAGTGCTTCAGGGTGAGAACTCATTACAGGCACAAAGATGCAAAGAAATGAAAGAGTGAGGGGGATGGGTGGGGAGAAAAGAGACCGTATTGAAACACAGAGGAGGAAAGAGAATTATTACCATCATCATCATCTTGTTACTGCAGCCAGATGAAGCAGAAATACACAGTAACTGGGGAGCTCATGAGGCTGGAAATCATCATCAGGATGATCGCTAAGAAGAAGCGACTGAACAAAGGGACAGCAGTTAATGAAGCTATGGATGGATCATCCAAAAAACCAAAACTACCTAAAGCATTTGGTGCAGCATGGCTGTTGTGGTGTGCAGGAAGAAGAAAGTAAAACGTATGTGGAGTTTACAGGGTAGCGGAAGTCAGAAGAGGAGAGGTGTGGCGAACGGAGGCACAGGAACAAACACCTTGTGACCACGACACCATGGTGTGCAGGAAGGTTCTGGGTGGGGGTGAAAGATGGGGGACAGATTGAGTGGTGACAGGATGGTGCCCAGAAAAATAAAAACACCATAACAAGAACCTGTGACTGCTGTCATACCATTAGGTATTGGTGTTCCGGCTAGATGGAGAAAGATGAATGGCAGCAGAAGACAATGAAAATGTTACAGCCACCAAACATGTGGCTAAAAGCTGGATGACTGAATAAGTATGTGTAGGATGCAAAGTGGTGGGATAAAGCGAGGAACTTATG
Source organism: Triturus cristatus (assembly GCF_964204655.1). Taxonomy (NCBI): domain Eukaryota; kingdom Metazoa; phylum Chordata; class Amphibia; order Caudata; family Salamandridae; genus Triturus; species Triturus cristatus. The sequence goes on along the minus strand of NC_140589.1, from coordinate 212,536,078 downwards.
GGGGTATAGAAAAAGAAATCCGCAACACAACAAAAAAAAAAAAGAAAAAAAAAAAAGTAATTTGATTGTATCAGAAAGGGGGTCGGAGAAGAGAAGCAGTCCACAGGAAGGAACAGAAGTCTAGCTCCATGTCTTAACTGCAAGCCAGAAGCGTGGTGTGTGAGTGGTTGCCAACTTTTATGGGAACATTTGAAATGAGTAAAACCACAGGAAGATATCCAGCGTGTTATGTGAACTGAAACACAACTTTAGAAGCTCAAAATAAAATGCCAGCTAAAGTGAGAAAAACATCCTGATGAAACAACCCAAGCGACCGTGACCGTGAAGTGAAAGCAGCTGTGCGCGCGTGTGAAATCTGACAGATTGCACACTGCGCGCTGCTGCTCATAACCGCAAGCTGTAGGCCTTTTCACACCCACAAGCGTGTGAAAAGTCTGGAGCGATTCCAAGAGGTCGTTTTACTAGAACAGCGCATGCAATGCTCTAGGCTCTACCTATAAAGGAGTGTTCATGAAGAAAATGGCTCTACATGAAGTACTACACATATAGAAACAATGCTGCAGAAATTGTACATATAGGAAAATTTGAAGTAGTTCATTGCAATGGGTGTTTGGTGTGACATAGGAAGGCCTATCTAGAAAACAGAGTTGCCAGAATGCTGGCAAAAAAAGAATGTTCGTCACTTTTGCAGCTGTTTAAACCTTGGCATTCTGAAACCGAATTACTAGGACAGTTTGACTGTTATGAAGACTTTCAATGCTGCAAAGGTTGGCATTGAGTGCTCAGTGTTTCCAAACTACTTTAAAATGTTGAATGATGAAATTCAACAGGAAGATACAATTACCTCTGAGGCAGCTAAGGAGAGTTCACAAAGCAGCCAAAGTTCAGGTCCTCAAAGTCAAGACTTTAGCTACCCTCTAGACCATGGTACTCCTTCCCTTACAAGGGACATTGTGCTTACAAATGACGTGCAGCATCTAAAATGGTGACAAGCGGAAGCCCGTTTGGATATTTTACTGGCTATAAGCCAAGATCTTCGAAGTGTCCTTTCCCAAATTGAGGGAGGTTTTCTGAATGATGCAGATTTGGTGAATTTTAGCAACTTGCATCAAGCCGTCATGGCAGGTATTTTGTCATATTTCAATATCTCTGGGACACATCATAAGAATCATGGCCCCAAATCTAGTACCTAGTTTAACAGGGAATGTTGCGACTTCAAATGCACGCTGGGGCAGGCCATAAAAGGAAGGGATGTTGTATGTATCCCAGTCATCATAAAAGCCTATAAAGTGACTTTTGTTATAGCAAAAAAGGAATGGGATGAGAAGAGGAGGCAGGATTAAAAGGATGCCTGCTGTGCCAGAGACTCCAGCAAATATTGGACAATGGCTTCTTGGGGGGTGGCAATTCTTCATCATCGGAACCCACTATGTGTCCCCATCTGACTGTTACGATTATTTTATGAATTTATATCACAATGGCACCAAGGATCCAACCGAGGGTGACTCGCCGGCTATACCCCTTTTAAGCACTGCTTCCACTGTTTGACAACTCCGATATTCTAGAACCCTTTAGCGTCATTACAAGGGGCAGAGCAGCAGGGCCCGACATTTATGCTAGACACATAGGCATGGTTAAAATATGTTCTTACCCATGCTAACACTATTCTTGACAGTGCAGCTACATCAGATTTTTGGTGGGTGAGGTGGTGCTCCCAATCAACAAATAGGGCAACAGGTCCCACCCAGGTAATAAAAGGCTTATTAGCTTAATAGACTGTATTGAACAGTTATTTTGCCATTGTGACTAATCTAAAATCCAGGACTGGATGCATGAAACTGATGTTCTCAGGGCCCTTTTTAACCGGGTTCCAGAAAAAAAACTTCCACAATCGATCAGGCGTTTTGCCTTATGCTAATTTACTGGAAGACTGTGGTAATCAGAGGCAATCTTTACATTGCCTTTGTCGGTTTAAAATCCACCTTTGATTTAGTCCCACAAACGTCCATAGCAAGTACTCAAAAACATAGGCATGCCCCCTGGCAACCTGTCATTTGTTATACGCTACTCAACTACGCTCAAATCCAATGGGGAGCTCAAGGCCAGCTGACTGAGGGTTCCAGTTTCCAAAGGCTGTTTCCTAACAGCTAGGGCGGTCAACCCCGAAGCTGGGGAACCGGCTTCGAGTCTCGGCAAGGACGCTCAACATCCTGTGATTTGGGCAAATCCCTTAATCTCCCTGTGCTTGTTCTTCTGTAATGAAACTGGTGCTCATGTAAAGCGCTCTGATATCCGATGTTTTGGGTCTAGTTCGCGCTATATAAAACTAAAAAGAAAGGCATTCGCCAGGGCTATGCCCTGGCTTCAACGATTTCATTGTACATGAATGGCGCCTCTCAATTTGCAAAACACTTATCCACCTATTTGCTGGCGATACCTTATTGATCTCCAAGACCCCAAGCGGACTACAGTAACTTTCACTAATTTCGATGAGTTCTGTCACGCTCATCTCTTGGAGGTCAACACAACAAAAACTAAACTGATGTCTTCCAAACAGCACACATTTTTTGAAGGGAGTTTAGCATTAGGGGGAGCCCCACTAGACAAGGTGGATTCATTTGCTTACTTGGGTGTAGAGCTTTCTCTGGCGTGTCATGGAAGCCCAACATTAACAAGGCCGCCCTGAAGTATATAACAAACAACAAATTGAATACCGTATCATTCAACTAGCGTACATTAAGTAGTCTCTCAGGAAAAAAACGGTTTTATTTTTAAAGAACCCTCACGCACCAAGCTAGTTGGTGGCATGCTTTATCACTGGGTTCCCACCTAGGGGGTCGAGTGCCTCCTAGGTGTGCTGCGATGCCCAATTAAAGCAGAGCGGAAATTTTGTATGTGAACGAGTACATTTTTGGAGTGTGATCCTTAAAACAGCCTCCAGGATACTCTCCCTAATCAGGATGAATATAATAGTGAGTTAATGGGATAGGATGAAAAAAAAGGGGCTGTGAATAAAAATGATCTCACATCCAGAAATGGTCTACATGTTTCAGCCAATCAAATGTACGTAAGGAGGCTTTCGTCAGGACCAGTGGTGTCAGGGCTGGAGGTGACCCTACACAAGTGAAAGCACGCACCCTTACTTCATCAAGGTCTTCCGCCTGCTTAGTTACCTACTGCAGCCCTGTGCAGAATACCGGAGATGTTGTGGCCCCGCAAGGGACGAAGTAGCAATCCTGGCGTAATCATGACGCGACGTACTGTCATATGGCCATTAGGGACATTGTCGAAATTGCTAAGTTAACATGAGCCCGGCCGCCATGATGCTGCTTTTACGCACGATACTACATGACATTTTTGCAAGACTGTTTATGCCTTTCGCATGAGAACCGTCTGCTTTATGCGCTCTGCCTGTTCCTGGAGTTTAGTCTGAAGACGGTGAGCAAGGTCGATAAACAATGCTCCTCGTTATTCTGTTCTGGTCAGTCCCTAGCACCTAGACAAAACACGCTAACACAGCTGCGGCTGCTGAAGACTCGTGCTTTGATATTATGGGAAAGCATGTTTGGTTAATAGGCACTTTGAGATGGACCTTTCCAGGGAGAAGAGCCATGCGGTTCCTATGATATAGATATATCACCTAGGCACTAAGGTATGGGGTCTGCTGACAAAGCACAGAGATATTCTATTATATAACAACACTTCTTACCAAGGGGATGGTGGGAAGGACTTATAGTCCTTTATCCACTGTCTATATAAGATGACATCTCCCTTTATAATATATGGACTTGTTACAATGCTGTTTTAGGTTTATGTGTTTTGCTGCTGGTAGTGGCTCATATACTGCATTATAGAGTACGATAGTTAAAATAAACAATTTAAACTATAACAGTGTCTCTGTCAATTCTTATTGTGGACATGTACGAGAGTGTGAGCGAAAGGGAATGTATTGTTACTGCGATTCCTGAGAGAGTCGAGTGTTGTGTTATGGGGTGTCTTATCATTTGCATCTTCGGGATTGTTTAGGAGAGCGAGTGAGACACTATAGCTAGTCGGTCCTGGGATTGTGGGTACTGATGCGGTAGGCAGGCTTAGCCCCTATACACCAGAGGGCCCGTATTCCTGCGCATAGTTCTGTGTATGTGCAGAATCCCTGCAACATGGTGCCACCAACATTTGGTCTGGTACTTATCTGCGAGACTCCAGAGTAGTGCTTGTGCTCGTTCACAAACCCCTCGCTTCTGTTTCTGGAGATGGCTGCGACGGTGTAGACTCCTATATTTGAAATATTCTAGGTTTTTCAAGCTTGAACTTTAAAAGGGTCTCTCTATTTTTACTAATTATTGCGCTGCCGCTCATGGGTCGGTTATAATCGCCTTCACATTATGGCGGTTGCCATAACTGCTCCAAACCGCGCTCCAGTCACAGCTTATTTGACTCAATATGAAGTCCCTAATGTTGGTGCTGCACTTATTTTTGTTGTCGAGGCAGATGCAGATCACTGCTTTGAAGTATTATATTCTTGGGTCACTTTACCGGCAGAGGATGGAAATGATCATTTCTTTCAAGAATATACTGCCACTGCGCCTCCGCAAAATGATCAACCTTCTAGATGTCAAGCTGTCAACAGAACTACAAGTCAACATACTATATGTTTTAATGGCGTCCTTCCTCACCCTTTGACAGCGGCCCGTTTAGGCCCCTTATCAATTGATTGGGCCACGTGGCCCGTTTTGGCTGGGTATACCCCACGTCCAAATAATCTGAATGTTACTGTCGCAGAGCTACGCGTATTACATACATCGTTAATACAGATACATAGAGCGGTTATACAGTTCATGTTGCGCAACATGCAGGTGGCACCGCCTGGAGTCGCTGCACACTTACGGGACACAGTGGTTTTGTTATATGTTACCTCATGATTTATTCAGTGATGGGCAAGCGTCCACAAAATAAGGATGAACTTCCTTTGACTTGCTGAGAAATTTGGGCAACTCAAAGCGGTTTTTCCAAATACCACTCCTGTTGAGAAACACAGAATCTTGACTATGAGCTTAACTAAAAACCTTGTTCCAGAGTTAGATTGGGGTCAAGTGTTTGCAGGGTTATATTCGGTGTGTTTTGGCACCCCCTCAATGGCAGTTCTCCCTTCTATGATAAAACGGGTTCAAGCGGAACACGGGGCCAAAGAAGCCCTGGAGTTGGGAATGAGACTGGTGGGTGTGTTCAACATTGTTTGCGTTATGATCCTTGCTAATGTGAAGTGTGAAGCTGTAAGCTTACAAGTGGCATAACACTTGGAGGCTGTTGCTGAGAGACAAATAGTGCGAATTACCAAAGATTATTGCTAAAGCTTATAAAACATTAGGGCGCAATAGTCTGGGAATTAAGCTTTATGCTCAAAGTCAACCTCAACAAAAAGCCCAATCTGAGAAAGATGGGCACCCATTCTTCCCTAAAAAGAACTGAAGTAAAAAAACAAAGGCAGCAAAACCAGAAGCAAGGGTCGTGTGCTGGTTCACCGATGCCTGATTCTTCTGAGCGTACTTCTGATTTGCGCAACCGTGGAAAACTTAAGACTCCAGATAGATTTCAAGTCCCTGATCAGCGCTCTCCTCATTCTTTGCAAGACACATCGGACTCAAGTCGGTGGTGGAGCAGGCCAGGATCACAGCAAAGGCGCGACCGGTCAGCAGGAATGGGATCAATCTCGCAACTTTGATGTAAAAGCCAAACAAGAGGCACGGCCTCATTTTGGACCCCCCTTATCAAAAGAAGAATGTTGCCGCTTTAACAGCGAAGTACATCTCGGATGGTGAGAACGCTACTGCTAGATTGGACATGGGCAGTGACACTCCGACAGCGCGGCGGAAGTTACCGTAGTGCAGGAGGCACTGCGTCCCTGTCTGGAGGAGAGGGGAACTGATAGTTATTACAGTAGAAACAGCAGATACACAAGTTGCAGCCCCTGATAGACTATATGAAATAGTACTCCAGATTAAAGGTGATATACAGCGTACTATTACTGCAGTTTTCTGGGAAAATCTCACCTCCGCGCATGACATTTTGTTGGCAGAGGCGGATTGGCCTCCGCCATTTGTTCTGGCATCTTCTCGTGGGGAAGTCGTGATACTTTTGAGTTTTTCGCGTTATGTCTGATGCTTAAGCCTGTTTAGCTTCCTCAGGGAGTGGGCATTCGCCCTGGCTCCGGCGGTGTATCGTAATCAAGTGGGCAGGGATAGACATTCGCCAGCACATGAGATTCCTTTACGATCAACGCCACAGCCCCAACCACAATATCCAATCAGACGAGAGGCTAAAGCTTCGGTCTGTGACATTTTGTCCCAATTGGAATATCAAGGTGTAATTGAACCCCGTGTATCACCAATGATTAATCCTCTTTTTCTGATATTGAAACTGGATGATTAGTATCGCATAGTGTTAGATTATCGAAATACACAGCTCTGCATTGGTGAACAGTTCGTAAAAAATACAAAACTAGGCTGGATATATCCAACTTTTTTTATAGTCATAATTTGGCTGAAGAGAGCCGTGATTTGACCGCATTTAGAGCGGTCGGCAACCAAAAAAAGATTTATGAGTTTGCCTATGGGCTATATGAACAGCATTGGGGCATTTGCTGCACGTGCTCGGTCTTTGTTACACAGCATTGACCCCGATGCGTTCTCATATGTCAATGACATTTATCTGACAGATGACAAACTGATTCCACTTGTAGTCCGCATGGATCGAATCATTCTGTCGTTTGCCAACTTTGGTTATAAATGTAACTGCTGAATCCCACATCGCTTGTTTAGCGGTGCTTTTCTTGGGCTATGAGCTCAATAATAAAGGTAGGGGTTTAGCCCCCCACTTTCTGGAGAAATTAGCACAATTGCAGCCTCCATCTACTCCAAAAAACCTTCAGGTTTTTTTTTTTTTGCAGAGTTTTATTTAGCGTGAACTTGACCCGAATCGGTTATCAGAGCGCTTTACATAGCACCAGTTACGTTATATGAGGTTACATTCATTTTTGTTAGGCACAGAGAGATTAAGTGATTTGCCCAGAATCACAGGATGTTCAGCGTCATTTCCGAGACTCAAACCCAGTTCTCCAGATTTGAGGTTGACCGCCTTAGCCGTTAGGCCAACTCCTCTCCAGTCTTTGCTGGGATTTTTGAATTTCGACATTCCTGATTATGCCCAGCATATCAAACCGCTTTATGCATTGATACAACCCTTTTATTCTGCCAGCTGGCTTCCGGAACATACTTCTGTTCTACAATCTTTGCAGTCTGATCTGCTGGCGACTACCAATTGCATTCAAATTACATTCATACACATCAGCGGAAATGCAGTTTTCCAATGTTGATTTTTTTTTTTACTGCGGTCCAAACAGCGATTCTGCAAGAACTATCTTTGGCGGAGGGGAAACACATTCTTATGGTTTCGCCTATACCTACTTTAGAAGGCGAGTGTACCGAATTCTAAAGCTTTACATCCCCGTTGGATACAATGGGCTACTTCTTTGACGGGACGTTTGCCTGTGGCACTTTCCATTCTGACCAAGGTCCAGCATTCGCTTCTGAGGCGTACAAGGACGCGATTAAGTCTTTGGGAGTGCTGGTGCAGTTTTCGTCTCCATACAGGCCGGAGGGCAATTTTATAGTGGAGCGAATGAACCGTGACTTAAAGCAATCTTTGACAGCTAGAGTATAAGGTAATGGCAGGAACTGGCTGGCCCATTTGTACGGAGTTCAGCATGCACTTAATCTCCCGAGAAGATCTCTGGGTGGGCGGACCCCATCTGAAATGTTCTTTGGCATTAAAATGTTTCTGCCAGACCTTGATGGTGTAGATGTTGTGGCGGTAGCTGCAACATTTGACGTAGATAATCATTATACTATGTTACAGGACCTACAAAAGACCCGTGACAGCTATGCCACAGAACATTTATCCTCTTCCGATGAGAGAGCAATGCTGCTTCTGGTCGCCAGCTGGCATCCTAAGATTGGAGATCTGGAACGAGAAAAACTGGAGAACAAAAAAATAATTTGGTCCCCCTTATCATGCACCGGTCACAGTTCTTGGATTGAAGGGTACTCGTACTGTGATGCTACCGCCTTTGACTGGACACAAAGTTTGCGTTTTGCTGCTGGTAGTGGCTCATATACTGTGTTCTAGAGCACAATAGTTAAAATAAAAAATGTAAACTAGAAGTGTCTGTCAATTCTTATTGTGGACAAGTACGAGAGAGTGAGCGAAAGGGAATGGCTTGTTACCACGATTCCTGAGACAGTCTGGAGTGTTGTGTTCTTAGGTGTCTAATCATTTGCATCTTCCTGATTGTTTAGGAGAGCGAGTGAGACACTATAGCTAGTCGGTCCTGGGATTGTGGGTGACGAGGCGGTAGGAATGCTTAGCTCCTATACACCGAGCTCCCGTATACCTGCCATAGTTCTGTGTATATGCAGAATCCCTGCAACAGTACCAGCGCGTGGTGACGTCAACACTCATTTGCCTTGCTCAATTGGTCAGTGTTGATGGCCCCCCTAAGTTTAACCTTTTTAGTGCTTGGTAATACAGCAAATCCGGCGCAGTCTCAGTAGCAGTGCTGGCGTTGCCATGACTCAGCGTCCCAACGAGTGGTAATGTCACGGTGTGTTGCTGCCTGATTTAATTGCTTGGAGTTGTCCATGCTCCTGAAGCATAGACCGATTGAGAGCGTAATCAAGGAGCATTGTGCTTCTTTTACCACACCCATAGCACCTGCTCTTCAGAACTCTGAAGCTAAGGCCCTGGGCGCCGTCCTTTACGGGGAGGAGTTTTGGGGCTTCTCTATCAATAATGATCTGGGTACATCGGAGAAAAGATTTTTGCGATCCATCGCGCTTTAACCTTCCAGCACCCCTTCGTATCCTAGATCTCTGGACCTGGGTGCAAAAAGGTTAGAAGGAAAAGCTAGTTTGCGCCCCCTCATGTATTGGAGGTAAATCGGAACTATTTCCGAGTTTGCCCACTACGCTGCCGCATTGCAAGAGGTTATTAAGGCAGACTCTAATTAAATCCCGTCTTTGGCAAATCAAAAGGATGCTCTTTTACTTTGGAATGCCCGATTTATGGTAGCCTCCTGTTAACAGCCACATTCCTTCTAAAGAATCCCTGAAGCAACACATCTGGCTTAGTACAATGGCCAACAATGTTAAAAAAACTGCCAGTGCCACTTGGTCATGAGTTTGTTGCCTTGAGCTGTTCTGGGGCTTTCACCGTGCCAATGGACTGGAAGTAATACTTCCAATTCAGAGTGGGAGCACACCCACTGAAACCTTTCACTTCTAAATGGTCTGCTTTGGAATCTTCTGACTGCACAGCGTGCAAACATTCCAGAGAAACAGTTACTCATGTTTTCTTTGCATGCCCTGCCTATGTAAGCCGTTGCCGCTTCTGGCAGAGACTTCTCCCCATCCCCCCACACACACATTGCCCATCAGCTGCTAGCTAACTAGCTATACCCCAACGAGGACACTTCGTTCCTCCAACAAACAGAGCAATTGTTCCTCACATCTGAAAAGCTCGAGGCGGGTGAGGTCTTTTAGCTTCCTTTCACCCACTCTCCGGAACTCATCCGCTGCCCTTGAGGTCCACTGGCAATGAATGCACATTTTGTAAACTACATAAAACTTGGTCATTTGACAACTAAACCTCAATTGTTTCCTTAAGTATTGTTGCCTCACTTGGAGCTGGGATGTCTACGGGTCCGCTTTGCACTCTATAAATCCCAATATAATAGTATTTAAAGGTGGCCAACAGTGCTAGGTCGGCCACGTCTGGTAGTTGCCTGGCTTTGTATTTTGGTGCACTTTTTATCTGCTGAGGGTCATTTGTGCAGTCTTTGCACTTGGTTCCTGATTTGCACTTTCATGATGTACGGTTTCTTCTGCTGCTACCTGTGACCGCCTGGCACCCTATCAATCATGTTGGTCTCATTTTATATTCATTTTCGGCATGAATCTTTCTTAGGTATGAATTTGAACTTTTAACTCAATTATGCTGGATTTTAGCACATATATATCTTGTGTTATACGTATACTTTAATGGCCCTAGCGGCCGAAATAAAGTTAATTTGACTTGAAACTTTATCCTCAATGAGGTGAACATGGTCTCAAAGGTAATGCTTGCGTTTGCGATGCAAAAGGTTTTTTGAAAGGATTATAATGTCCTATTTGGAGGAAAACATCTGATTGTTTTTGGAGAACTTCTGTTACTTACGCTTGTGAAAGGTCAGCCTGAGTTTAAAACACTGCTACATGACATGAATAAAATGAAGATTATTTTTATATAGTGAACTACTGCCCGAAAGAGTCTAGGCGCTTCCTGCTGCAAAAGGAAGATAACGGAAACAATGTGGAAATGAGTGGAGGAGATCCTGACAAGAGGGAAACATAAAAGACTATTGGTTAAAAAGCCAAGTTTTCAGGGCTTTCCTAAAGGAACAAAGACCTGTACATTGCTTCAGATAGAAAGGAAAGGAGTTGTATTTATTGGTTTACAGTGAATTAAGCTCCTACCTCCCCAGTGAGCTCGTAACTTTGGGAACTATCACATACAGGGCTGAGGAGGACCGCAAGATTCTGGACAGGCAGAACCAAATGAATTTTTGTTTCAGATATTCTGGGCCAAGGCCATTCAAAGCTTTAAAAGCGATGCAAAGTGCTTTGAAGTTGACGTGCTTATGGATAGGTAGCCAGTGGCGCTGAGCCAAAACTTGAGAACCAGAATGATGGTTGGGGATTTTAAGTAGGATACGCACTGCGAAGTTCTACAAGACTTCTAATTTGTTTAGAAGTCTTTGCTGTAAATTAACATAGTGAAATTGCTAATATTCAGCATTCAGCTATGGAATTTGCTTGATGTGTCTTCCGGGTTACAAGCAACTGATACGATTATCTGACGAGTGAGAATCCTAACTTTTATTAACATAGCCAACGAGGTAACAAAGAATGAAACGCGTAAGGCTCAAAGAAGAGCCTTGCAGGACCTCACATGGTAGCTAAAAGGTGCTGGAGGAATAATCCCCCAAGCCTCAAATTGCTTTACCTCAGACAGAACGGATTTAAGATGGTAAGAGCAGAGCCCCTAACACCTAGAGAATGATGCCAGTCAATCTAACATGGCAGACCTTATCAAATGCAGCTGAGAAATTCAACAGGATCAAGGCTGCATTTGATCCTGAATACAGACGAATTCTTAACTCTTCCGAAGTGGCCATCAAAGCTGACTCCATACTGCGTTCAGCCCTGAAGCCGAACAGTGAGTGGTCCAGAACATGGTTAGACTCAAGGCAGTGGCGGCTGGTGGAATTTGATTCTTCGTGCACCTCACCACTTTCAATCTATGAATGCTGGTGAGCAAGTGAAACAAGTGAGCCCGACGTAGATAAGGAAAGTTCGGTAGTGGTTTCCCTCACAAATGTTTTTGACAATTTACAGTGACACTTCGGGGTGGAGCTCACTTTCCCACCAGGTTCCCTACCATACTGATGTCATGGAATATATACAGATACTACGGCTAACACAAGGACTTGTTTTGCCTCAACCAGAAGAGGGATTCCCCGTCTTTCCACTGTAGCTCCATTGGAACCACTGAGAGCCACCAGACGTGAGGCAACATTCCCATACCGCCTCCTATCCTGTTGAGACTTTCTAGACATCATTAAGCCACTATGGCTCTCATTCACCCGGGCGGCCCATATTGCACCTTTGCATTAATTTTCCTATTGCAGTTACAGCGAATGATTACATCAGATCCTGACTTGATAAATAGTCCCTTTACTGTTAAAAATATCAATGTTTCAAGCCACCCAGGTGGGAATGCCTCTGCAAACCCATGCAAAGTTCACAGCATTGAGTGTGAGCCTGTATTATCATAGGCTACGCCACTGAGTCAATGCGCTTGCCAAGGTTAAAATTAAGATCTGCGGCGTTCCATAAATGGGGAGGTAGGTTCTCAGTTCAATTGAACTATTCTGTCCCTTCCAAACTGGTGAGTGATTGAAACACCATTTGAGTTATCGAATCTGCTATGAAAGGCAGTATCAGAAAGCACCCTCAGCACTATGGGTTATGGTCTCCCGCTTTAAAGGCAAATCCTTCTTCTACAAGAGCCTCTACAATTAACCATAAGAAGAGGGGAGCCGCCCAGCCTGTTCCAGCTCATGGATGCAGCTTGCAAGGCTTTTTGCGGATTATAAAGACAAGAACATGCTCTCTTCCAATTAGGAATCGGCATGTGGACCTGGATTGGCACAGAACATCATTCTAGTAGATACATCCCATGTCAGAAAAAAAATAGTAGTGGTTGGGTCTCTTCTGTGCCTAGGTTGAACAGCCATGGTCAAGGCTTCTGTGTTTTGTTTTTTTAAAACATTTTTATTAGCGTTTTGCATTGATTGGTACACATTACATAGATTGAAAAGTCTAGGTACGTACATGGTACATTGATTTTTCATATACTGATTGTTTACATTTTCATGCTTTCCGCCTGGCTTCTAGTTTAACATTTTTATGGTTTATTGAAACTACTGTTTCCCAGTCACAAAAAAACACTTTCCAAACTAGGGAGAGTAAAAAACAAGCTCTGGATTAAACGCTGAACTTAAGAACACTGTTCTACGAACAGGGAAGAGGTGTAGCACCGCGGCCAGGGCAACTGACTCCGGAATCTGGGGATTATGGTTCAATCCCCTGTGAGGGTGGCAGATTAGCCCAGCACCATGTGACTCTAGGCAATAGCTTGCTTAATCTTCCCAACGGCCCCCAGCGCCTAGAGACCCTTACGGGCGATTGTTCGCGCTTTACACATGTGGATTATTATTATTATTACTCTAATTTCTTACTAATTACTCAAGTTGTTGTCTTTTCTTGCTATTCCAATATTTCAAGCCACACATTTCCAAAACTGGATTTAGCGCTAAGCAATTTCCACCTGCCCCATTTGTTTTTAATGAGGGAGGCATTTATTTGAGAGGGAGCAGCAGGGAGCGTGGGAATAAATGTGTCCTTGCTCGTTAAGAGGAGTATGAATGGCTCGATTCCAAAATCCGAAGCAGCATCGCATCATTACTGGGCAGGCCCCGAGTACCCCAAAGCATTGAAGGCCTGGGCTGGCAGCATGTCAACCCGTAGGTTACAGGGAAAAAGTCTTTAAAACTGGCACATGCGCAATAGCGCATGTGTCCTAGAAAAACTGTCTAACTCCTTCAGCGAGGGTCACTAATCTAGGCAGTAAAAGAAGGCACTGCATTAACATGGAAACATGGATGGTAAAAACGTTATGCAATTACCATCCCTACACGTGTAAAGTTAAAGGGCAACCCCACTGCCCAGCATCAAGGACAGTTACCACTTCTTGTTAAGCACCTTCTCTATAATCTTGGAAGGGAAGGCATGGTATTGACTCAATTATTTAGGTCTGAAGGAAACAGATTCGTTTTAGTAGTGGCAAAACGGATACTATTTTCCATGCCTTTGGAATGTAGTCTAGGCTAATCATTTAATTAAAGATGTTGGCTAAAACATTGGGAGCTAACTGCTCAATCTTGAGGTCAGGAGTCACGACGGGAACCAGACTTTAGTGATCAGCGAATTTACAAAACTTGATTGACAGAGGGTTGAAAAAGATGTGAAAAATACTGAATCGGAACCAATGTTACCATCTTTATCCTGAGACCAGGATGGGCCTTCTGGATATTGGCTGGTTTCTATCTAGTTGAATTTGATGATAGCAGAGTAAACGCAGATTCAATTTGTGTAAAAGAATATAACTAATTAAGTCTTCTTCATGCTCTTCATCTTCAACAGTATCCAGTTTATGAAAAACGCTCTATCTGTTCAAAGTGGAAACTTTCAATGCATCATAGTGATGTTTCAAAGAAGGAAGTGAAACCGAAGGAGGAAGTTGACAAGAAACACAAATGAATATGCTACTTACCAGTATGCTTCTGTTCTTGGCATGTAGGGCTGCTGACATTCATATCTGTGCATTGATCGCCGCCTAGTGTTGGGTCCGGATGTTTGCATGTTGTTGTCCTGGAAGAGTCTTCGAAGTATCACGAGATAGGTGACTCCTCCCCTGGACCACAGTGCGCATGGGCATCCTCTCCATCCTTAGATTGTTTTTCGCCATTGTGGCAGTGATGGAGTAGATACAGTAAGTGATGACCATGCTATACAGTAATTCTGAGAGCTGCAGCTGCTCCAGGCGCCGGGGAGGAGGGTGGGCGATATGAATGTCAGCAGCCCTACATGCAAAGAACAGATGCATACTGGTAAGTAGCATATTCAGTTCGAGGCATGTGGGCTGCTGAATTCATATCTGTGCATAGAAGATATAGCAGTACCCCCTATTAGCGGCGGCTACCAGTGCCAGCTGCAGCATTCTGAAAAAGAGTTTTGAGAACAGCCTGTCCTACAGCTGCCTGCTGTTTTGAGTGTACATCTACGCAGTAGTGTTTGGTAAATGTATGTATAGTGGACCATGTGGCTGCTCTACATATTTCCTGTAAAGGAATGTTTCCCAGGAAAGCCATGGACGCCCCTAACTTTCGTGTTGAGTGGGCTCGTGGGGGAATCGTTAATGTGCGTTTAGCTTTTTGATAGCAAATTTGAATACATTTAACGATCCATCTGGCTATACCTGCTTTGGAAATTGCGTTGCCTTTGTGTTGTGGAGAAAAGTCAACGAAAAGTTGTTTTGTCTTCCTAAAGTCCTTAGTTCTGTCTATATAGTACATGAGGGCCCTTTTTACATCCAGTGTATGTAGCATTCTCTCAGCGACATTTTGTGGATTTTGAAAGAAAACAGGCAGTTCAATAGTTTGATTCATGTGGAACTGCGATATTACTTTAGGCATGAATTTGGGGTTGCTACGTAGTACAACCCTGTTTGCGTGAACCTGTATGAATGGCTCTTGAATGGTTAGTGCCTGGAGTTCACTAACTCTTCTTAACGAAGTGATTGCTACTAGGAAAGCTACTTTCCAGGTGAGGAATTGAATCTCACATGAGTGTAGAGGTTCGAAGCGTGGACCCATCAGTCTGGTGAGGACCAAGTTGAGGTTCCACACCGGTGCTGGTGGGTGTCTTGGGGGAATTACTCGTTTAAGTCCCTCCAAGAAGGCTTTGATAGCAGGCACTCTGAATAAAGAGAGGTGCTGCCTGTTTTGGAGATAGGCTGCTATTGCGGTTAAATGGATACGTATTGAGGTGTAGGCCAGATTGCATCGGTATAGGTGTAAGAGGTAACAGATTATGTTTTGAATGGATGCGTCTAGCGGGTTAATGTCATTGTTGTTGCAGTAAATGACAAACCTCTTCCATTTAGCCGCATAGCAAGCTCTGGTAGTGGGTCTCCTGGCCTCCTTGATGATCTCCATACAGTCAGGTGGCAGGTTTAGGTAGCTAAGCTCTAAGACTTCAGGAGCCAGATTGCCAGGTTCAGCAGTTGCGGATCTGGGTGCTGAATTTCGCCATGGTTCTGCGTTAAGTGTGCAGGTTTGATCCGCAGCCTTTGATGTGGCACCACGGAAAGTTCTAGAAAGGTGGTGTACCATGGCTGGCGCGCCCATGTGGGAGCAACTAGGATGAGTGTCAGTGAGTGCTGTCGCAGTTTGCGTGCCACCAGCGGTATTAATGGCGCTGGGGGAAAAGCGTACGCAAATTTGCCAGACCAGTTCATCCATATCGCATTGCCCTGCGACTGTGGATGTGGGAACCTGGCGGCAAAGCTTTGGCATTTTCCGTTTTCGTTTGTGGCGAATAGGTCTATCTCTGGATGACCCCACTGTTGGAAGAACGGTTGGAGAACGGACGGATGTAGCTCCCACTCGTGCATCTGGTGGCTGTGTCTGCTGAGCAGACCCGCCATCTGGTTGTCTTTGCCGGGGAGGTGTTCCGCCATGAGGAATATGTTCCTCTGAATGGCCCACTTCCACATGCTCTGAGCCAGATGAGACAACTGTGGAGAGTGTGTTCCTCCCTGCTTCTGTATGTAGTACATGGCAGTCATGTTGTCCGTCCGGATCAACACGACTTTGTTGCACAAGTGTACCTTGAAGGCTTTCATTGCCAGGAAGATTGCCATCAGTTCTAGAAGGTTGATGTGCATCTTCTTTTGTTGTATTGTCCATAGTCCCTGCACTGTGTAATTGAGTACATGAGCTCCCCATCCCTGGAGAGAGGCGTCCGCCGTCAGTATTATTTGTGGAACAGGCTCTTGGAACGGTCGGCCCCTGCAAAGGTTTTGTGGATTCCACCAATGCAGAGAGTTGTATGCCCGACCGCTCACCAACACTAGGTCTTTTAATTGCCCGTGAGCCTGATTCCATCGACGTGCCAAGCACTCCTGAAGCGGACGCATATGTAGTCTCGCGTGCGGGACTATGAAAATGCAGGAGGCCATCATGCCTATCAACTGCATAAACACTCGCGCCGGAAGGGAGTGTCGAGGTTTGAACTTTGAGATCAGCAGTTGCATGCTGTTGATCCTCACCAAATTTGGCTGAGCTGTGGCTGCCAGAGTGTTTATGGTCGCGCCCAGGTACCGTCATACGTGTGCGGGTTGGAGATGTGATTTTGGGTAATTTAGTGAGAATCCCAGACTGTGAAGAAGGTGAATGGTGAGGGACATGTTGCTGGCGCATTGCTGGGCCGACTTTGCTTGAACAAGCCAGTCGTCCAGGTAAGGGTAGACGTGAACGTGTTGTCTCCGTAGATGTGCAGCCACTGTAGCTAGGCACTTGGTGAAAACCCTGGGTGCTGTTGTCACTCCGAAGGGGAGAACTTTGAATTGATAGTGCTGTTCCTGAATAGTGAACCTGAGATATTTCCTGTGTGATGGGTATGTGGAAGTACGCATCTTTGAGGTCTAGTATGGCTAGGAAGTCTCCCTGACTGAGCAGCGGGAGAACCTGCTGTAGGGTGAGCATATGGAAATGCTCTGAGAGAATGTAGTGGTTGAGGGGTCTCAGGTCTAGTATAGGTCTGAGTGACCCGTCCTTTTTTGGGATTAAGAAGTACAGAGAGTACACCCCTGTCCCCTGCTGGTTGACGGGCACGGCCTCTATTGCACCTTTTTGCAGCATACTTAGCACTTCCTGCTGTAATAATGCTAAGTGCTCTACGGACATAGGACGGTGCTTTGGTGGTATGTTGGGTGGAGTGGAGGTTAATTCGAGACAGTAACCGTGTTGGATAATGTCCCTGACCCACCTGTCTGTTGTGATGGTTTTCCACGTGGACAGGAACCGCTGGAGTCTCCCCCCGACAGGTGTTATGTGGTCGGGGGGAAGGGAGAGGACGTCACTGTTTGTTTTTGGGGGAGGACCTGGTGTTGCCGTAACCACGTCCCCTGCCCTTGGTGCTGGAGCCACGATATCCACCTCTGTTGGTTTTATCGTAGGTACTCTTTAGTGTATTGCTGCTGTGACCCCTGGCCTCTAGCTGCTCCTCTATTCCCGGGGCGACGAAAGGAGCCACTACGAAATTGCTGCGTCTGCAGAGCCCCCATTGACTTCGCAGTGTCAGTGTCTTTTATGATTTTTTCGAGGGTAGTGTCAACTTCGGGGCCGAATAAGTAGTCGGGGTTGACCGGCTGATTTAGGATGTTGTTTTGAATCTCTGGTTTGAATCTTGAGATTCTCAACCATGCGTGTCGTCGTAACATGACGCTGGTGTTAATTGCCCTTGCTGCTGTGTCGGCAGCATCCAGGGCGCACTTAATGGATGCGTTGGTAAGGAGTTGTCCCTCTCTGATGAGGAGCTCCGCTGCCTCTTTGTATTCATCTGGCAGATGCTGGAGTAGTGACTCTAGCGTGTCGTAGTGTGAACGATCATAACGGGCCAGGAGTGCCTGTGTATTGGCAATGCGCCAGATGTTTGCTGCTTGAGCTGCAATTCTTTTGCCTGAGGTCTCCAGCACTTTGGACTCCTTGTCTGGGGGAGGAGCATCACCTGTTTGCGAATGGGCTCGTTTGCGAGCGTTAGCAACTACCATGGAGTCCTGAGGTAACTGACCTCTAATGTACATAGGATCTCCGGGTGCAGGCTTGTACTTTTTTTCAATCCTGGGGTTTAGCACCCGTGTCATGGTTGTTTCTTTGAAAATGTCCTTTGCAGGTTTGAGAACTCCTTTTAACATGGGCAGAGTTTTGAAAGTTCTTTCGGAGGAGGCGAAAGTGTCCACTAAGAAGTCTTCTTCAACAGTGTCAGAATGGAGTTGTACTCCAGGATTGGCAGCAGCACGTTCTATGAGGGCATTGAAGGCAGCAGTATCCTCTGTGGGAGATGTTTTGGCGCTGTAAAGCTGCGTGTCCTGGGTATCTGGCGCGGTACCCTGGTCGGTAGGGTCATCCCATGCCTGATCTGGGTCCTGCTGCTCATCAGGATCGACATCTCCAGGGTAGGTGGCATCATCGCCCATGTAGTCCTCCACGGTGTCCGTTTCTGAAGGCGTAGGAGAAAAGGACTGGGGATCCTGATAGGAGGGTTGCAAGCGTTCATACAGAACCGGTTCCGACTCCGCTGGCAATTTGTGCTTCAAAGGTATTCTGTAGGAGTCCAAGCCCCTATCTGGCGTGATCTTCCGCTTGCGGAGCATCAGTCTACCAGTGTCGGCGTCGATGAATTGTGGCTGTGAAGGCTCAGAATGTGTGTGTCCAGTAGACGGGGACTGTGTCTGGCGGACACGTGTTCGGATCTCGAACATCTTCGGCGCCGTGGATGGCGGCAAACCAAAAGTGATGTTGGTTGGCGCCGAGGGTGCTTTTGGAGCCTTGTTCGTGTCGGGGCCCGACGTGGATCGGAGGGCTGCCCGTTCCCTGATGCGTTGCAACGCCGCCGCGACTTGTCGCACTGAGAACGCCGAAGGTTCTTTGGAGCCGGTCGGCACCGTGGAGGTAGGCGTCGACTGCTTTGGAGCCACGGGGTCATCGATCCTAAGACAGGTATCAACGGTCGTTGGAGTCGACGACATGGCGTGTGCCGCTGTCTTCGACGTGGACTCAGATGGAGCGGCCATTTTGACTTTGGTGGTCGGGCCGACTGCTTCGGTGCCAGAGGCCGAGGCGCTTTGGGGGGGACCAAGGGCCTTTTTCTTCGGGTCGGTACAGATATCCGCTGCAGTGAGTTCGGCGCCGAAATCTCTTTTACTGCGTTCGGAGCAGATGGCCTTTGCTGGCGTCGAAGGAGTGGAGGTCTTCGAGGCCTTCGAGCCGATCACGGCCAGTTTCACTTTTGGTTTCGGTGGAACTGGTGCGACGATTGTTTGCGGTTTCGTTGAAGGGAATCCAGTCGTCTTTGGTAATAATGGCTCGTGCGGGATGTTCGAGGCGGGGTCGAAGAACTTTGGGATTGATCTCGGGTAAGGCCGGGAGGCGATCCCTCGACCTGAGCCGTAGAATGACGCACTTTGATGGCCTCCGTATCGACGGGTGGGCCTGGCTCTTCGCTAGAGCTATCTTCTTCGCCCGCAAAGGCCTCATCGTAGTCTCCTACCTCGTTGATCACTTCTTCCCTTTGAAAAAGCACATTGTCGTCTTCCGATGGGAATCGTGTTCGGAAGCGGGGCTGGAGTTTACTTCTTCCACGCTCTCTGCGTCCTCGTCCTCGGTGCTGAAGATGTTGGCCGGGGCAGGTGCTAATTGCTGCGCTTCTAATCTCGCCGCCCGTCGATTCCGGAGAGTCTTCTTCGATCGGAATCGGGCACAGGCCATACATTTCGACTCATCGTGATCCGGTGAAAGACATTTGTTGCACACCGGGTGGACGTCGATGTGTGGGTATTTTGCGTGGCATAAAGGACACCGTTTGAATGGGGTCCTCGATTCCATCGTCGATGTAAGTTCGATGTTCGGATCAAACGGATCCGAAAGGCTGGAAGAAGTTTCTAAACTAATCAAGAAGCAGTCGATACCGAACGGGAACAGTACCGACGAAAACTAAAGGCCTTTTGGCCTTAAACTGAATTTTCCGAACTTGTGCTAAGATAAGCACATCCGGACCCAACGGCGGAAAAAAACAATCTAAGGATGGAGAGGATGCCCATGCGCACTGTGGTCCAGGGGAGGAGTCACCTATCTCGTGATACTTCGAAGACTCTTCCAGGACAACAATGTGCAAACATCCGGACCCAACACTAGGCGGCGATCTATGCACAGATATGAATTCAGCAGCCCACATGCCTCGAACATTAAAAATCAAAAACACTGTTGGATAAAAGTTGCCAAACCCCTCTGGTGTCAACTGCTATGCTAATGTGTTAAATTTACCGTTTACATTACCTAGTGTTCCACATGCAATTGAACAGAAACAACAAAGGGCATTGTGTTCTGCACTGTGCACTTTGTTGCAACGTCTGTGCAGTGAACTAAAACACATCGTGTGTCACACACGACATCTTGTAGATATATGTAGTGGGTCTGTACAGTTTACTCCAGCACTCCAGAGTACACACAGAAGTTTTCAATGATAATGTTTGGAGTTTTAGAAGAGGAAATACCTATTGATTACTTATTCAGACTGTTACTTCTGAAGGAATGAATGTGAAGATTGCTCATGCACATCAACTACACAAATAGATTCAGAGTGTTTTATGCATTTAACATTAACAGACTGCAAAAGTGTCACACTTGACAGATGGGTGAGGCATGCGACACAAAACAATGTATACCCAAATAGTCGAACAGATCTGGTGATAACTTTAAGTGTAGCAAGAAGTAGCACGTATATCATGTTAATGCTACGACTATGCAGAGCAGACTGAACTAAATTAGGAACTGAGATTAGCAACTTTAAAGAAGGACAAATACCTATTTCATGTAAAACATACTAGAATTGCTATCATTTTCCATGAAGGATGTTAGTGTTACATGTGGTCACTACAGTGTATCTAAAAACTGGAAGTGGATGGATAGAATGTAGTTATACAAACCTTATACTCAAGCAAAGATTGCCTTAGAAGTTATGAAATTCCTATCTTTGTTTCCAGAACCAGAGTTCTAAGTAGGACTATAGTTGTAAAAGTGGAAAAGTCTTCTGATTTCAGATACATTATCAGGATCTATGATATCATGCGGCCAACAAAGGGTGATGTTTTTATAAGGTTTGCCTATTCTGGTGATTATATATATATATATATAAAAATTAATTGCCCTGTGGAAGGCTTCAGCTTAAACACGAAGGCCTATGGTCTTGTAAAAACTGCACGATGCACTTTATTTACTCATTTTTAGAATAGATCTGTTTGGATAATAAGAGAAAATGTTGGTAAAATGATGGTTTAAAAAATTCTTTTTTACACAAACATACTGAGCACTTTGGTTTTTTCTTTTTTTTTTAATACATTCTAGTGATTGTTTTTCCCCTACTGATCAAGGATGATTATTTTATGCAGTACATCATTTATGGTGTATAAAAAAGGAAAATATTTTTTTTTATTATAAAATAGCATTACAGCATGAGAAATGTTTTGTGATCTGTTGCTATTATGAAATTGTGCATTGTTCACATTTTGTAAATTTCATTTATAATTTTAGAAATTGCAGTACTAATCCGTATTTTTTTTTTCTTTTTTATACAAGTGAATATCAGTTTCTAGGAGTAATGTGGTTTACAAATTGGTTGGTACAGTGTTGTATTACTTTATATTATGAGAGTGTTCCAGAGTATAAGTAAAAACAAATACATAGACTGTTAGCCACTTACACTCCCATACAGCCACTTATAGACCCACTCACACAGTCACACATACCCAGCAACACATTGATACATCCACTCACACACTGATACACTTAAACACAGCCACTCACCGATACAGCCACTTGCATACCCAGAAACACACTGATACACGGATGGCACAGAGCACTCTAGCCACGCACCGATACAGCCACTCATACAAACATCCATATACAGATGCAGCCATTCACACACCCACTCAGACTAATAGCCACACACCCATGGAAGCACTCTCACACACACCCACGTACACACTGATACACTCAACGACATGCTGATAAAGCCACTCGCACTCCCAGCTACACACTCAATCAGACAATGTGACACCTAGAAAGACACCGAAACAGCGTCTTACACCCATCCACACACTGATACTGATACAGCCACTGATCTACCTACTCACAACACTGATTCACCCACTACCAGGCCCACTTACACACTGAAACAGCCAATGACAGCCAACCACAAACAAACAGGCACGCACACACCCAGTCACACACTTAAACAGCCACTTGCACATCCAGGTCCGCGCGTCCCCACACTCCTTTCTATTAAAGCTCCGGGGAGGTGGAAGTTCCCGGGGCTATTATAACCTCAGATCCACTACCAGTTTGTTGTTTTTTTAAATGTTTTTTTAGCCATGGCGGGGTCTCTGGGAGACCCATGCACCATGGCCAAGGGCTCAGGATGTCACTACCATGGCCCCTTTTCTTTTTTTAATCTCTTTTGGGGGGACTTTGCTTCAAGCAGAGTCCAAAGATGGCTAACCATACTTCCTGGTTGAAGTGTTGGCAGCCAATCAAATGTCAGTAGGGTCCGTGAGTCAACTGCAAGGATTCGCGTCCCAAGATATGTATATTTTTTAAACTCAACTGAAACTACTAAACATTTACACCAAATCACACAAAGCATGCTTTCTGTACCAACATCTAGCTTTCAGCCAAATTTGATGCAATTCCGTTAAGCGGTTCGGGCGACATTTGTGTTAAAAAAAATGATAAATCCCTGTAGACATAAAATGGGGGAAACGAGTTTTGGGATCTCATTTTTTCTTGGGCCCGTGGGATGGATCACCCAGACTCTTTCAACAGCAGCTGAGAAAAAATGGGAAGTTTAAAATAAATAAATCGGGAAGATTCGTCAAGCAGCGCCAAAGTTATTGGCAAAACAAAAGCACTATTCCTATGGAAACTTTGGTCCAAACTAGAGCTACCTACTGGCTACCGCCAGTAGGAGAGATATCTGTCTATCTATCTATATACATACACACATATAAAGACATACACACACACACATATACACACACATTATATATATATATATATATATATATATATATACATATACATACATACATATATGTATACACATACATACACAGGAAAAGTGCTCCGAGAACCACACCAATGGCAAAGAACAAGTTACTTACCTTCGGTAACGCTTTTTCTGGTGGATACAGTATCTGCCTGTGGATTCCTCACCTTGTGAATATCCCCTGCGCCAGCAACATTCGGAAACTTTTGTAGCAGTCCACGCCGATGAGGTTGAAGACTACGTCAGAGACACGGCTCCGCTCACGACTCCGCTGACGTCACCGGCTCCATAAGACCTCGTCGGCGTGATGCCGTCAGTTCTGCCCTTTTTTCCGTGCCTTCGAGGCACACGGACGGACTGAGAGCAATATATACACAGTACATAATATACAAAGCAACACACACAGTGTGGAGATCATATATGAAGGCAAAATAATTAACACACTGCCTTTGATAGTACCAAATACAATTTGAAACACCATCATCAGAATTGTAGGTATACAAGGGTGGACAACGGGGAGGCGGCTGGGTCAGTGAGGAATCCACAGGCAGATACTGTATCAACCAGAAAAAGCATTACCGAAGGTAAGTAACTTGTTCTTCTGATGGATACATCTGCAAGTGGATTCCTCACCTTGTGAAAAGATTCCCACAGCAGTCCCACTCCCGGAGGAGGGTGTCCACCCTTCTATACCAGAAAGTCCTGAAGCACGGAACGAGCAAAGTGTCCATCCCTCCTCACCTCAGAATCCAAGCAATAATGCTTTGCGAAAGTGTGGAGGGAGGCCCAAGTTGCCGCTCTACAAATGTCCTCCACAGGAATACCTCTAGACAAGGCAGACGTAGAAGACTTCGCTCTAGTAGAATGAGCCCTTAAACCCTCTGGAGGTTCCTTACCGGCCAAAGAGTAGCATATCTTGATGCACAAGACAATCAATCTGGAAAGGGTGCGCTTGTGCACCGCTCTGCCTTTCCTGCAGCCAACAAAGCCCACGAAGAGCTGGTCGTACATTCGAAAGTCTTTAGTCCTATCAAGGTAGAAGCTCACCGCCCTCTTAGGGTCCAAGCGATGAAGTCTCTCCTCCTCTTTGGAAGGGTGAGGGAGAGGATAGAAGGTAGGGAGGGTAATGGACTGGCCCAGATGGAAAGGAGTTACCACCTTAGGCAGAAAAGCAGCCCTGGTCCAGAGTACCATTCTTTCAGCATGAATGGTCAAGAACAGGGGTTTTGAACTCAGAGCTTGAAGCTCACTTACCCTCCTTGCCGAGGTGATCGCAATGAGAAAAACAGTTTTGAAAGACAAGTAAGTTCAGACAAGATTTAAGTCCCACTGAGGCACAATAAAACGAGTCGGAGGAAACTTGTTTGTAAGGCCTTTCAGAAATCGTAAAACAATAGGAGATTTTAAGAAAGACGGCTGATCTGGCAAGCTAAGGAAAGCCGACAAGGCCAAAAGATATCCCTTTAGTGGCTATAGCAAAGCCTTCCTGAGCAAGAGACAAGGCAAACTGAAGAATGTCAGATAAACAAGCATTCAAAGGGTCAATAGATTTCTCTCCGCACCAAATAAATTTAGATCACCTATAGGAATAGATAGATTTGGTGGAATGATGTCTAGCAGACAAAATTACATCTACCACATCTGGCGGGAGAGAAAAAAAATTCAGGTTGCCCCGTTCAATCTCCAGGCATGAAGGTGTAAGCTCTGGAGGTGGGGGTGTAGAACCTGCCCCTCCGACTGCGAGAGGAGGTCGGCCCTGAGAGGGAGACAGAGCGGAGGACACGATGAGAGGTGGAGAAGATCTGTATACCACACCCTTCTTGGCCAATCCGGGGCGATCAATATGACTTGGGCCCGGTCTTGGCGAATCTTCCTCAGAACCCAAGGAATCAATGGTATGGGAGGAAACGCGTAAAGGAGATGTGAGGCCCATCTCAACTGAAATGCGTCACCCAATGCTCCCTGCATCGGATACTGGAGACTGCAGAATGAAGGGCAGTGAGCGTTCGTGAGTGGCAAACAGGTCCACCCGAGGAGTTCCCCACGTCCGAAAAACACGACAAACCACCTCCGGATAGAGCCTCCATTCGTGATTGGCGGAGAACTGCCGACTGAGACGGTCTGCACGCACTTTCAGAACCCTGGCCAAATGATTTGCCATCAGACAAATCTGCTGATCCTGAGCCCAGGACCAGAGACGCAGAGCCTCTGCAGAAACAATGCGACCCCACTCCTCCCTGCTTGTTGACATACCACATCGCGGTAGTGTTGTCCATCAAGACTTAAACCAACTGACCACTAAGGGAAGGGAGGAAGGCCTTGAGTGCCAAACGTATCGCCTGCAATTCCAAAAGGTTGATGTGAAGCAACCTTTCCTCTGGAGACCAAAGACCCTTGATCTCCAGATCCCCCAGATGAGCACCCCACCCTAAAGTGGATGCATCCGTTATCACAGTGGCCACCGATGGAGGAAGATGAAAGGGCTTTCCTTGAGACAGATTGCCCTCGACGCCACACCAAGACAGATGAGCTGCAGCTTCTCTGGAGATCCTCACAGACTTCCTGAGATCTCCCTTGTGCTCATACCACTGCCTGGGGAGGAACCACTGGAGCGCCCTCATGTGCCAGCGTGCATGGTTGACAAACAGAATGCAGGAAGCAAACAGACAGAGCAGACGAAGGACCTTCAGGACTGGAACGACCGCTCCATTGTAAAACAATGAAATCATTTCCTGTATGTCGAGAATACTTTGTGGAGGAGGGAATTCGACACATAGTAGTGTCCAGTACAGCCCCTATGATCAGATTGCGCTGAGAGGGCACCAGGTGGGATTTGGGTACATTTAATCGAAAAACCCAATCTGTACAACAGCTAAGTTGTAACCTGCAGATGATGAACCACCCTCTCTGGCGACTCTTTGATCAGCCAGTCGTCCAAATAGGGGAAACCTGAAATCCCCGACAGAAGAACCCATAATCCTTGCGACAGAATCAGCTGTATCCAAGCCACTTTGGATTTCCTGCCGTGCAGCCGCTTGGGTATCCGCCAGAACCTCATTAAAGTTCAGTCTATCTTCTTCTGACAGTTTTGGGGCCAATTGTTTAGCTGAATCCATAAGAGCATGGATATATCGGCCCAAAAGACAGGTGGCATTCGTCGATTTTAAAGCCATACTGGCAGAAGAGAAGACTTTTAGCCGACTGCTCTAACTTCTTCGCATCCCTGTCACTCAGGACTTGGGGAAAAGCACCTGTAGATCTCTTGGAACAGGCAGCCTGACCGACCAGACTCTGGAGAAGGATGAGATGTTAAAAAGTCTGGGTCCCCTGGAGCCGCCCTATACCTCCTAGCAATTACCTTAGAAACTGCAGGAGCAGAGAAAGGTTTTACGCCATACCTCCATTACCGGCTCAATAATGGCATCATTAAAAGGGAGCAAAGGCTGAGACGCAGAAGGAGAGTGTAGAACCTCTGTCAGGATGTTCGGTTTAAACTCTGCAGATGGCAACTGCAGATCCAGAAGCTCAGTCTCCTTCTTAGTAACAGAGTGGTAGGGAGCCACATCCTTTGAAGGAGCATCAGCAGGAGGGGTAATCTCCCATTCAGGTGACAAATCCAGGCCACTAGCCTCCTTCAATTCTTCAAACAGATCGTCCGACTCCATCAACTCACCTTCTTCCACTTCCTCCATCTGGTACCTCTGTTCTTCTAATACTCTTTGGGCCTCCCTCCTAGATCTGATCCTCACAGCAGGACTCGGCGTCGCCGTGACCGAATCCGCCAGAGCCGGCGTCGAGCGCGGATCCAAAGGGACAGCCAGCGTCGAACGAGGTCGAGTCGGCGCCGGTGAAGAAGGAAGCGGTGTCGATGTCCTCGGCACCGGTAGATCCCAAGACGGCGTGGCTGGAAAAAATGGCATGAAGGGAGCCTGAGGATAAGCTTGGGGAACTCCCAAACTGAAGGCCATAGGACCCAAAGGTGCGCCAGAGGGGTACAAGACTCTGGAGAAGACCCCATACATAGCATTAAGATAATGCGTCGGATCTTGACCTGGAAAACGATGGATATGACTCAGGCTGAGGCATCACTGGACTCGGGCCGATCGGCACAGACGGTGGAATCTGCGGAGACGAAGGCTCGCCCGGAGCTGGAAGCTCTCCAATCGGAACCGGAGATGAAGCTGGAGATGGAGCCGGCGTCGGAGCCGGCGCCGGAGAATGCTCCGATGAAGCCACAGACGATGACAGACCAACAGGAGAATCAGGAACAGGCGAAGGAGATGGTGTTCTTATGACGTCGAGAGGGCGAGGTCGATCTCGGAGCCGCATCCCTGACCGAGCGATGTCGAGATCAAGGTCTCTTCTTTTTCTTATGCTTCTTGGACTTATAAGCATGTCCCGAAGTCTACTTCAACGCCGACCTCGACCTTGATCTTCTCCGACCTCTTTTCTCCTTTTTCATCCTGGTAACGAATAGCTTGGCTTCCCTCTCCTTCAGAGCCTTTGAGCTCATCTTGCGACAGCAAGAACAGCCTTCAACATCATGGTCCGATGAAAGACACCATGCACAGTCGTCATGCGGATCAGTTATTGACATGTGCTTACCGCACTCCTGGAAAGGCTTAAACCCGGACTTCTTAGTCGACATCTTCAGCTACAGACGAGGAGAGAGAGATACCAGCAGAAAACAAAATATCAATCACAGCTACAGAGAGAGTCCCGAGAAACCGTTAGCGTCGACGGCGCAGAAAAAAGGGAACGGACGTCATCACGCCGACGATGTCTTCTTATGGAGCCGGTGACGTCAGCGGAGTCGCAAGCGGAGCCGTGTCTCTGTGACGTCGTCTTCGACCTCATCGCGTGGACTGCTACAAAAGTTTCCTAATGTTGCTGGTGCAGGAGATATTCACAAGGTGAGGAATCCACTGGCAGATGTATCCATCAGAAAAGTTATGCATTCAATTTCAGTTTCACAAAAGAGAAAATCGAAAGCAAGTGAAATGAAATCTACAACATTTGACATTTTGGTGGTACCTAGTTTACCAGTGACACAGGAACTTGTCTTTTTTGTCCAATGCATCTTCAGGACAAGTACATCAATCGAAGCCATTTGTAAAGCCTGCAACTACCTCAGCAGAGGCGTCCTGGCGCTCATAGCGAGATTGAAGAACAGACTGGCCAACTCAGTCTATGCCGGACTGAAGAGCCATGTTTTTAAATCCTTCATGAATCCCTGTTCGGTCTCAGGCAAGCCTAAGTGGGCGGGCAGTGCATTTCAGAGCTTAGCCATCCGTACTGAAAATAACCTGCCGCCTCGTTGAGCTTTGGCCTATCTTGGAACGCGAAGCCGCAGGGTATTAGATCTCAGGGCTAGCTCCTGCTAGTAAAAGCTAAGCCTAGTCCTGAGGTAATGTGGCCCTATGCCCCTTAAGAATCTGAAGGCCAATATCAGGGATTTAAACTTGACCGTTTTGGCAACCGGAACCAATGAAGCTGCCTCAGATGAAGGGATTGGGGGGAGGGGGGGTAGAGATGTGATGGCTAAAAGACAACAAATGATGCTGAATTATTTGCAATCTAAGGATCAGAAAAGCTGGAAGCCCCAGGTATAAGCACTTGGCATAATACAAATGCGAGGTCACCAATGCGTGGACAATGAATTTCAGCTCTCCTCTGGGAGAAAACACAATAGCTTTCGGATGAGGATGAGGAAATCTACCGGATTTGAGCCACAAAAGAGATCAGCAAATCTAATTCCTAGATTTCTAGCAGACGAGACCAGTGTTGTTGGAGGATTCAAATCCGAAGGCCACTAGAGGCTAGATGGAGGAGAGACTGCCTGGCTAAAAAGGTAGCACCTCAGTCTTGTATGTGTGTATTTTTATAAAGTTACAATTCATCCACTTTGAGATTTCTTTTTAAGCACTCTTTGAAGTTAAGAAAGGCTGCTTCTGAGTGTTCTCTGAAAGAAAACAAGCTGAGAATAATCCACATACAGGACAACCTTCACTACCCAGGATTCAAAGAGGGTAGCCAAAGGGGTTAAATAGAGATTAAAAAGCAACAAGCTAAGAGCAGAGCCCTGTGGCACTCGACAAACCAATGGTTAGGACGAAGATGAAAAAGGGCAAAGAAAATGCTGCTGAAATCGATCTTCTAAAAAAGAGCGTAAGGATAACACCATGCACTGAAAACCAAGATGACTTCATCTCATCAGCAAGGTCGAATGAGCTACTGTATCCAACGCTGCTGACAGATCAAGTAGCACTAGCATAGCGGAGGCATCACCGTCCAGCACCTCTGACCGTTTTGGACGCTTACACTAGTGTAGTCTCCGTGCTGTAACCTGCACAGAAGCCATATTGCGTGTTATGCAGCAAACTATTGGCTTGTACAAAAGAGGATAATTGGCGCTGAACCAAATTTTCTAAGATTTCCACGGGTGCCAATAGCAATAAAATTACACGAAAGGGTCATCCGATTTCCTACATTCAAAAAGATTTTTATTTTCAGGTAATGTTCCTATAAACCAAGAGAAAGGTGAAAGTCACACAAAACGTTGGAAAATGCTAACCCCCCCCAAAAATCAGTACAAATAAAGGCTTAAAAGAAATCACTCATTCCATCTTCACACGTTTAGATGATTAAAAAAAATGCTTAGATCAGCGGGCTAGAAACACTGGCAAAAACAGATCCAGGATAAATTATACTGACCGAAACGCATCGTAGCGTTTGGTCACCTTCAACTATCACATATGCAACAAATAGTTTTCATAGGCGCCGGAAGGGGAGCTGGATGTGATGCAGCACCCCAAAATATAACTATACTGGAGTTCAGAAGACAAGCAATAAATCTGCCTTCAATTTTTGTCATCTTCACATTTGCTGTGCGTTCAGAGACAGAGGTCAAACACCAGGCTGTATTGACTGACAAATATCCGTTTATTCATTTAACACGGAGATTGGCGTTTACTTTCTCTGGCTACGGGGAATGCGACAGGAAAGGTTGTAGGATGTCAATTTGTTTTCAAACATCACAAAACCCAAATCCTGTAAATGAACTGTACATATATTTCAAAATATATCAGCAGAAAAGAGCACAATTGAAGCACTGTTTTAAATTCTGAAGTGCCATTTCAATGAAGAATGTGCAGTCTGTCAATGACAGTGAGCTACCAAACCACGTTTTAGTAAGATATTTGTGACTGTGTGCTCCAAAATCCACTCCGGCTACCTACATCTTACACACTCTCCTGCTGAATGAACGTGGATCATTTGCTATACTTCTTTTTAGTGTGACGCTTGGATTTTATATTATCGCTAGGACTTTAGTAAGCAACACTGATGGCAGTACCCCCACTCTGAAAACTGTGGCAGCACCACTAGGTTCTTTTGAAAATAATCAGGATAAATACCTTCAGCTGTATGGGTAGAACTAGGTACATCGATTTTTGGATTTGATGATTCAGGAAGCATCACCGGTAAATTCCCATCCAAAATCAGCCCTTCAAAAAATAAAATAAACACGAGGTATAACAGCCGGTTAAAACAAAAGACGAGACAGTCGAATACTTTACCTCCCTGTTTATGACCCCAAGGGATGCCCCCAAAAGCATGCCAATGTCTTGAGGGGACACCAGAAGCAAGGGAGGAACACTAATAATGCTATGCCTCTCTAATTTCTAGCGCTACCATTGGGTCATGCTAATTACAATGTTTACACATTCTAGATCTATACCCAAGAACTGTATGGTATATGTGGTCTATCAGCATTACTACATCCCATATCAGGCATTTGAAACCGTTATACAAAGGAACACATTACACAATGCATGCTATTGTAGCAACTAAAAAACTCAATTGTTGAAAGGGAAACCAAAGTCAGTTCTGACCGGAAATATTTTACATCACACATCTTTTCTGTAAAGATGTTTTAATCACATTTCCTAAATATGTGCAATTAACATCACAATTTGGCAATACCAGGACACATTATGCAATGTAAAACTGGCGAATACCTTAATCTTTCGCTAAGTTGTCTTTTCTCTAAGACTATCACCTACCGGCTTACATGGATGACTACTTCCGTCAGCTGTTTATACAGACTGGTTATTATCTCATAGTTCTCGGTTTACAGTGAGTTGGAGTTAAGCATTTTAGAAAATAAAACAAATATAAAACAGTCAAACAATTTGGACACCACTTGTAAATGTCTTACTTCGAAACATGCCATGAAATGTAGCTTGCTGTCAAAAACCTGAAGAAAATCGAATCCCTTTTCACAGAGGATAAGACACTTTTTGCTTTCCTTGGTGGAGGCTAGATTAACACGGTTTTATATTCATGCATGGTAGAGCGCAGATACAAAGCTCTGAGGTCTGCACAGTAAGCCACTAGGGCTTCTATTAAACAAAATG
This sequence comes from Triturus cristatus, assembly GCF_964204655.1. Taxonomy (NCBI): domain Eukaryota; kingdom Metazoa; phylum Chordata; class Amphibia; order Caudata; family Salamandridae; genus Triturus; species Triturus cristatus. The sequence goes on along the minus strand of NC_140589.1, from coordinate 212,504,559 downwards.
GCGAACATGATCCACAATACTTGATAAACAAGAACATTGAATTCACCTGTTATCCGACGTCTCTCTCAATGATATTCTTTCTGAATCCACTAACAGTAAGGGAATACGTGTACACGCAGGAAAGACTATTGTTTTTTCTTATGTTGTACGCATTAAATACAAAATACACATAAAAGGTAATATTCTCTTTTTTTGGTTGTACAAAAGGTAATTATTCAGCCACATTAATTATAACATACATTTGACCGAAAACAAACTTTTTTACCCTTTTTTATGAAAAATTAAAAAAAAACATTGTTCTTTAATTAGCTGTATACGCTCAGTAGCCTTGAACACAATCTTCAAGAATCCCAAAAGCAGGAATCCTTCCCATATGCAACTAGAATAGGATCACCACTACACAATGATGAACCTCATGAGTATGTGGCCTGGATTTATTGGGTGGACAAGACGATAATACTCTGCACCAACTGCAAGGGTTAGAACGGTTGTATGCCTTTACAACACGTGTTTTCAAACAATTGCCTTTACAACGCAAGGTGTGCATATTTAAGGTAAGTGAACCCCTACACAAATATAAACACACAAAACCACAAATACATATATACACACACATATATATATATATATATATATATACAAACACACAAACAAGCATACACACGCTAGACTTCCAATCAAAATGTCCTCATTTCTAGCAATTATCTGTTTGGAAAGGTAGAGTAAATGTAGGTAAAAAAAATTAAAAATTCTTGTGGCATACTGAGCACTGGTTTTTCTATGCAGTCTAATGATTGTTTTTTTCCCCCACTTATCAAGGATGTTTTTTTCATATAGAAAATCATTTATGGTGTACAATTATAAAACCTGAGAACAGTAAAAAAAAAAAAAAAAAATGTTTATTATAACAGCATTACAGCGTGAGAAATATTTTGTGATTTGTTGCCATTGTGAAATTGTGCATTGTTCACATTTTGTAAATGTAATTTAAATTTTTATAAATTGTAATACTAATCAGTATTTTTTTTTTTTTTATGGTATATATCTGTTTCTTGGAGTAATGTGGTTTACAAATTGGTTGGTACAGTGTTGTATTACTTTATAATATGAGGGCGTTCCAGAGTACAAGTAAAAAAAAAAACAAATACACTGACAGCCACTTACACTCCCATTAAGCCACTTATAGACCCACTCACACACTGATACAGCCACTTGCATACCCAGAAAAACACCGATACGGACACCCAGCTACACACCGATACTGGCACAGAGCACCTCAGCCACGTACCAATACAGCCACTCATACGAACAGCCATACACAGATGCAGCCTTTCACACACTGATACACCCACTCAATCACCGATACAGTCACTCACACATCCAGCTATACAGAAACATCCATTTACAGACCCATTAGACAGTAGTACAGCCACTCAAATAGCCAGACACCCATGTAGGCAGTCTCCAACATGCCCACATACACACTGATACACCCACTCAGACACCGATACAGTCACTCACACATCCAGCTATACAGAAACATCCATTTACAGACCCATTAGACAGTAGTACAGCCACTCAAATAGCCAGACACCCATGTAGGCAGTCTCCAACATGCCCACATACACACTGATAACACCCACTGACACAACCACATGCTGATACAAGCACACCCAGCCACACACTGATACAGCCACGGATATGCCTACTCACACACCGATTCACAAACTCACAGACCCACTTACACACCGAAACAGCAACTGATGGCCAACCACAAACGTATACAGGCACGCACGCACGCACCCACCCAGTCACACACTTATACTGCCACTTACACATCCAGGTCAGCACACCCCCACACATTTCTAATTAAGGTGACAGTCCCCGGGCTACTATAAGACATAGGGGGGGGGGGGGGGGGGGGCGGGGGGGTCCTTTGAACGCCCCCCTCATTTTCCAACCCTCAATGCCGCCGGAACCCAGCCAACCTGGCATTCAAATTAAGTAAAAGCATGGGTGACCTCTTTTTGTTTTTGATTTCGGAAACATTTGCAGATCCACCAGCAATTTCTTTTTTTAATGCTTTTTAGCCGTGGTGGCGTCTCTGGGAGACCCATGCACCATGGCCAGGAGCTTCGGGTGTCCCTATCCTGGCCCCTATTCTTTTTTGTGGGACTTTGCATTAAGCAGAGTGCAAAGATGGTTGCCAACACTTCATCAGGGGTGCTGAATTTAATCAAATATCTATCCACCCCTGGAGGAGATCCAAAAGTATCTGAGCAAACAGTGTTTGCGTGACATCGATCAAACTGATCAGTCTGTAGTTTGCAGGCAGGAGTGGTGAACCCTTTTTATTAAAAACTGGGACAATTTCAGCCCCTGCCCAGGTTTCGGGGATCGGCATGCCTTTCATGATAGCATTGAATAGAGCCCATAGGTAGGGTCCCCAGATTTTTGTCTCTTCCCTGTAAAGGTCCCCCAGAGGCTTATCCAGTCCTGGTGCTTTGCCAGAGGGAAGCTTATTGATTGCGTTTAGGACTTTAAGGAGAGAAATACTTAGCCAATATTAGGCCGGTTTCAGAAAGAACACTTGCAACGTTGACCAGATATATAGACTCCAACTTATATCCTGGGAAACGGTGAGAATGGAGGGTGGAAGCCTCTACTTAATCTTTGTGGATCTGAAGACTGCTTTTGATCTGGTGCCCAGAGCTAAGTTAAGGGGGGTACTCAGAGATATGGGGATCCCCTGCTATATACTGAGCATGCTCACTAGATTGCATGAAAAAAACTTTGCCCAAGTAAGATGTGGGAAAGGAGGAGAACTAACTTCCCAGTTGACAGAGAAGTAAGGCAGGGGTGCATGCTTGCACCTACCCTGTTTTGCCTCTGTCAACGCACTGGTTGCCCAACTCACTAAGGTAAAATAGAACGATGCCCCTAAGCTGGCAGGTACAAAGATCCCAGCAATTATGTTTGCGGATGACACCCTCAATGTCAAAATCGCCTATTCACATTCAGAGGGTTTTAGATAGCTTTGTCTCCTTCTGCACCAACAGGGGGTTAGGGATCAATTCCCAGAAAACCAAGTTCATGACAGAAAATATGGAATGGGGGCCACAGATGGCCAAAGCCAAGCTCAAGTTAGCCCAGACAACTGGAGGTATTACAAAATTACCTAGAAATTCCTCCGCAAAACCCACGGGGCCTATAGTAGAGATTTATAAGGTGCAAGTCAGGGGTGCGACAATGTATGGGGCGGAAATATGGGGACATTGTTCTTGTAGTAACTTGAGCAAAGTAGAGAATAGTTTCTTGAGGCGGATCCTGGGTCTCCCTCTAAGCACCCCTTTAATCCTCCCACGACTGGATTTAGGAATCAGACCAATTGGGGATGAGATTGGTCTCAGACCCCTAACCTTCTGACGGAGACTGTGGGTGATGCCGGAATTGGCAGCCTATCAATCAGAATTAAAAGGGCTACTGAGTTTCCCGGGGTGTAAATAAAATCCCTTGGTTCACATAGTTTAATGATGAATGTAGTAGTATGGAAAGACTAGTCTTGGGAGCAACGCAGAGGAAGCGTGCTCGCAATCTCCCATGCCGGATTAGTTAAAACCTACCAAATGTCTAAACTTGCAGCCATCATAGGGAGCTCCACCGTAGGACATCTGAACGCCGAAATGTTGCTATTGTGAGATGAATATACATTTGAGCTCTTCCTGGATGACATTCAACCTACACTGGTAAGGAAATTCTATGCCCAGTTTAGACATGGTACCCTGCCGCTTCCTTCTTTCTCATGTAAATGGTCAAAGACAGCTTTGCAAAGGGCGCCCTGCTTGCAACTGTGAGGAAGAGTCAGAGCTCCATGTCTTTTTCTTCTGCCCTGGCTACAAGCTTATTAGGCAGTGCAGGCTTATCCAGTTGTGTAGGAATCTAGGGTTTGTGCATTGTGATGAGGTATTCAGTCTTGAAGACTGACACTCATACGTCCATTGTATTCTCTGTATCCCGATTTCGAATTTCAATGTGGCGTAGACGGCAATCACTTTTACAACCTTCTATTAGAGCCACATGTGCACTTAATGCCCCCAACTGACATTGGGTTAATCTAATTTTTAATGTCTTTTTTAAACTCTAATTTTATTGACGCGCTAAGTTTTTACCCTCCCCTTGAAAGCGTTACGATCTCCCCGGATCCACCATTCCACGACCGTAGCGAAGCACTTTAATATTGTCTAAAATCAATTCTACTTCTACAGCCACAATTGAGAAGTTGTACTTCATTGTAATTTCCTTCTGTAATTGTATGTATCTACTTCTCAATGGGGCAGCTAGTTTCATAAATCTACTTGTCCTTAACAAAATCCAATTGTCCCTTTGGTGCCATGTAGTGTGGCGACAAATTATAGCAGCAATCTCCTTATACAAGATCTGATATAGCCTCTTTGATTATGCCAGGGCTAATACCATAATAGTGTTTGAATACTTGCAATCCCCTTATGTTGCCATGTTTCCGCAGATCTACCTACGGGGGCTGAAGGTACTGGTAAGCAATAGTTCCAGGGTTAGAATGCCCTTTCGAGTCTGTGCAAACCTACTAACTTGCTTGTTTTAAGGGTTTTCAACAACTCTTCTCTATTCTTTTCCCATACTGAGAAATGTTGGAAATGTACTCCCGACAATGGCAGACGTAAACCGTGTTCCAGAGTTGGGGAAAAAAGTGGTTGGAGGTAAAGTGAACTTGCAAACACTCAGATTTTCGAATGAGCAAATCTACACATGCACATTTGCTCATGCTAAAATGCAGTTCACAAATATTTTCTAGGAGTACTATTTCTTGTCCTACTTCTGTAAATTCGTGGGAATTCACAAAAGCCATATAGCTGCACTTAATGCAAGGACATATACCATAGGTGAACTTTTGAGACTTTCTTTAATAACTGGGCTCCTAATTTTGTCTGGTGTTGACCATGACCTTATTGCGAATTCGGTCTCTATCTCGGTTGGCTTCACTGAGAGTGACAGCATTCTGCTCATTCACAAGGAGCATATCGGCACACAAAGTAGTTTTATTCAGTGCCAGTAACTACTGTGGCAATGTGTGCTTTTTGAGACCAAAAACAATTTTTGATTTTGCCAATGTTTTTTTATAATGGTGAGGGCCCAACAGCATCCACACCAATAAGGTTTCACAAAAACCATGCCAAAACAATGCACACAATTTAGTGAAATGTTTTTTTCCGGCTTTCATTTTTTATGAACATTTTATTTTGAAAGCAAAGAATCCTCAATCTTGCTTTCAAGCTTCTGCAAATATTTGCATCAAATCAGCATTCTAGGAGCATTATACATAGCCTCATATTGCTAAACTTTGAAAACATGTGTACACATTTTTATACTGGAACCACGGTCAGGAGTGCAGTTTGAGCTTACATTTACTTAGAGCGCTCACTCTTAACACTAAAGGCTTTCAATTAACCCCTTCAGTGCCCGCCCCTTTCCCCGCCCAGTGCCGGCCGTTGCATTAGCGGGCGGGGTCTATGACGAGCTGGACTCGTCATGGGCACAGCGCCACCGCGGCCCATGACGAGTCCAGCTCGTCATGGGCACTGAAGGGGTTAATGAACCATAAATACAAGTTTGAACAGCATTAACATATGGACAAAAATATTACGTTAACTGCAGACAGTGCCCTTCCCTGATCCATAATGTGGTACTGTAAACTGGTAGCCAAAGGGTTTGTCCTGCTGGGGGGTTGGGCCGACTTGTCCCAAGGACAAAATACACATGAAAACAATATGTCCTGGGCTTCGGGCTATAGGAATTTCACATCTCTGCTTCCTGGTTAAGTGTTGGCAGCTAATCAATATTCAGTAGGATTAGTGAGTCCACTGCAATGATAATATATTGTTATATGTATAATTTGTAAACTTGTATATCTCTGAAACTACTACACAGATAACACCAAATCACACAAAGCATGCTTTCTGTACCAACAACTAGCTCTCTGCCAAATTTGATGCAATTTCATTCAGCGGTTCGAGCTAAAGTCGTGTTAAGAAATACAGAAAAATCCCTAAAGCATAACCTGGAGGAAATGGGTTTTTGGACCCGCTTGTTTCTCGGGCCCCGCTTGACGGTTCACTCCGAAACTTTCAACACAGCAGCTGATCGAAAAAGGACGTTTTATCCCCCCAAAATTTGGTGAAAATTAGTCGGGCAGCGCCAAACTTATTGTAAAATAAAAACACTTTTCCTATGGAAACTTTGGCCCAAACTAGAACTACCTACTGGCTAGCACCAGTAGAAGATATATAAATAAATGTTAGCTGGTGGGAGGAGCAGGCCCTGATGGGAACCCATGCTGAAATGTTAAATACTCATGCAATATGTTGGCTTTGTTACATTGACGACGTTTTTGTTGTATGGGATGACGATCAAGAAAATGCAGAAATATTTGTGGGGGCTTTCAATGATAATGCCAACTTGAATTTCACATCATATATAAGTGGTAAATGTGTCGACTTCTTAGATACAACTGTATATGTGAAGGAGGGCAAACTAGAAACATAGCATAGAAAATCCGCCTCGGGGAATTCTACACTACATGCTAAAAGTGCACATCCCCAGCACTTAATAAAAAGTATTCCCTATGGGGAATTACTTAGAATAAAAAGGATTTGTAGTACAGAGGAGGAATTTGCTAAATGCTCACAAGCCTCAATAGCCTCAATTCAAACAGAGAGGATATAGTGACAAAATTCTCTTGGAAGCAAATGAAAAAGCCAAATATCGAAATAGGGAATCACTATTATCCAGGCAAGATCAGAGTATTAACATCGGTGAAACCTCCCCTAATAGTCATGCATGCAATTCAAATGAAAATGCATTACCAAGACTAATTACCACCTTCAGTAAACACCAGAGGCAAATAAGGGGGCTAGTGAATAAACACTGGCCTATCCTCCTCACTGATGGGGTGCTAGCACCTAAATTGCCCACCACTCCTGTGGAAAAGTGACAGTGATCGGTGTTAGCATTTAGCTGCATTGCGTTTCATTTAGTTTCCGGCAGCTATTTTGTCTGCCATGTGCTCACCACGTGCTGTTTCCTTCTTCACTGTTGTTTACCCTTGTGCTCTGTGTAAAGGACTGGCTATACTTAAACGCTGCTACTCTGCACATGCGCAGAGGAATCTAACTGTCCATACATCTGTTTTTAGTCTGTCAGGTTGTTTCTACCGGAGTCCGCAGCTGCTAGCTCCTCCTTTACTGTTGACTGTGCATTTCTGTATGACCATCTATGTATGTAATTCTCCTATGTGTGCTAGTACCGCCCTCTTTTGAGCCCCTGTGTGGGTATAAAAGACCCATGGTTGTTCTACTCCTTGTGCTACTTCCTACACTTCCGAAGGGTGTTGTGTGAATGTAGTTCCACCTCATGAGGTTTAATAAATCTTTCTTTAACCTTTCAGCTTCCCTGCCAACTTCTATTTACTTGTCTGAGGACTTGCGTGCAGAGAAGGGTGAACCCCTAGTACTGGTAGGCCTGGCTGAGGGCCACCTCTACAAACTGGCGCCCAACTAAGCGGGGCTCATCTGCGACTCGGATGCCCGAAGGAGTGGTCGAAACAGAGGATTGGAATCTCGCTGCGGACGATTGGTGCCCGAGGAGACCCACGTCTTAGCAACCACGGAGTTGTTTCCTCTCTTCCTGATCTGACCCTCCGGTGGTGCAGGTCCTCGACTGACATCTCTTCTGGTGTTCGCCGTGCACAGACCATTTGGTCAATTCAGAACTTGGCAGTTGGAATCTGGAGACCTATGCTCGGTAAGGTCATTTATGAGACAGTGAGGAAAGTGCGCCGACTGCAAAACGTGAGATATAAAGTGATATAAACGTGAGATACAACAGTGAGATATAAAGTGATATAACGGTGCGATATAAAGTGATATAACGGTGCGATATAAAGTGAGATATAAAACGTGATATAGAGCAATATAAAGTGATCCGTGATATAGTGAGATACAGTGATATGGAAATGAAATTTGGCCAATACATGAGAATATAAAGGAGATATATATATTGCAATTTATATCGGCAGGTAATACGGAGATTTTTCTCATTTGTGAATTATATGTAACGGCACATTTTGTGTTAAAGTGTCACTGCTATTTAGTGTTGTAAATCTTACAATACTCTTGGACATGCCTGTTTTAAGCACACTTCGTAGAATGTGTTGCTGCTGTAATGGTACCGACGTGAGTTTAGAGAAGAATCAGTTGGCTCCTCCCGAGGGGACGCCTAAAAGGGACATGGTATTTCTTCTATAATGTACAGCACGTTATGGAATAAATATACTAGTAAGGATCCTGAGTTGCGATGGCCTTTACATGGGTCATTTGATCTTAAAAAGATTAAGTATGTGGAACAATGCATGTTTAAACGTAAAAAGTAGACAAGACATGTTTGACTGTGTACGAATGTGGGAGAAAGAAGCGCGTGAGAAGGGAGCAAGCTTTGATAGAAAAAGAACAACGCAAAAGCATTCACGCAAAAGCACTGGAACTTAAAAATAAAGAAATAAAGGAGAGGGAGAATAGGGAGTTCCACTTGCAGGTAAATGGCCAATACTCTGTTCGGCGCCCCCTCTACCCCCTCCTTAATAAACCACAGGATGATTCAATTCTGTTGGATCGTCCTCCACCTCCATATCCTTTTCCTTCTGCTCCTACTGACTCTGATGTTGATCATCCTTCTACGGATCAGGATGAGTTAGGATCTGATTCTGCACGAGAGACTCGCTCTATGTTGACCACTGAGCGTGCGGCTGAACTTAGATCTGCTGCCCGTAATACTCTTTCTGCTCTCGAAATTTTACAGGATGTAGAAAGATGGCAAGACAGGGAACAAGTATATTTTGCGGAAGTATTTGCCATAGATGTAATTGAACTGTTTAGGAAACAATCCAAAGAGTTAGAGCGTGATGATATAGCAACGGATTGTAAGCAGTTGTGTGATGGTCTTTTTCTCTCCTCTCAGGTGGCTGACTTAATTAGACGTTTGGTTAAACTGCGTGCTCAGACACTCCGTTTGAGAGAAGAGCAAAAGGCAGCTGCTGCAACTGCACAAACACTTCAGACCACCATTGTGAGAAGTTGGCCTGATATATGATGTCACTAGTTCTAGTGTACACCTTATATCAGTCCAAACAACCCTTATGGTGATTGGTTGTAAAGTCAACCTTATAAACCAGCTATCCTAGTGGTAGCATGGACAAGAGCAGTCTTAGGCTAAACTCTGAATGGCATGTGAAGCCAGCTGTGATACCATATATAATCCCTTGAATACCAAATGAAAGGACACCACAACAGATATATATATAAAATAAAGTGTATTTATTCTAGTCAAACCCTCAGCACTCTTTATGAGATTCGAGGTAAGTACAACACAGTCTTATTTAAGCATACATTAAGTCACACAGGTAAGTAATACAGTTAGGCCCTAGGGGCCACGCAAACCATATACTAAGTAAGTGGTATAAGGACCACTGTCACGGAAATATGATAGGCCTAGGCCTAGGGAATCGCTGGGGCTACACTACACTAGCAACAGTTAGGAAGTGGGAGGCCCACGGGATTCAGGTGCAGAGTGGAAACACTCACGCGTAATGCGTAAAAGTCGATAGAAATGGAAGTTGTTAGAAATTAACAGTTTTAGGACACTTCTGGTATAGCTAGGAAGTCGAGACTCGGAAACTAGACCCTTGGATAGTCAATACCCTTGTGAGCACCGAAATGCTCAAGTTACCTAGCCCACGAGCTGCGGGTGCATAGGTGTGAACTTGCGTCGGGTTTCGTCGTTGACTCCTGAAGGAAAGTTGCTGACAGGCAGTCAGTGAAGAGTGTCCGGTGGATCCCAAGGAGAGGATCAAGAAGGAAGGAACCTGCAAGCAGAAGGGACAGAGTCTAGGTCACCAGCTAGGAGCCGGGAAGGAACCAGGAAGGAACCAGGCGATGTCGTGAAGATGCAGATGAAGAGGTGAAGCTTGTCGCAGCAGTCACGGGTACCAGGAGGCGTCAAGGACGATCAGGACCAGGAGGTGAGCTGTCCCACGAAGGCTCTTGCTGTCAGCGGCGTCGAAGTCGAGTCAGGACCCAACAAGCCTTGGCAAGCGGAACCCACGCAGGATGGAGGACTTGCTTCTGGCGCAGACCAGGAAGGCCTGGGGTGCTTCTCTTTCACAGAGGAGCGGGTGCCAGTCTGGAGGAGCCGGACCAGCAAGGTGAAAACAAAGGTTCGTCGTCGCAGAAGTCACTAGCCAACGGGCCAGCAACCGGACAACACATCGAGCAACTCAGGTGCAGAAGGGCCCCACGCAGAACACGTGAAGTGTGGGGAGCTGGTCTTCTTTGCAAATGGTGCTCGGGATGGGGGCTTCTCAATTCCCCAAGCACAGCCTCGAGGAAGCCTCAGAAGTCGAGCTAGTCAGTTACTAGCCACTTTTCCCAAGTCGCCGGTCCCTCGTCCCTCATCGCCTCCACGGGTCTCAGCTTTGCTGTAGATGTGGATCTGGGTCAGAGGTGTCTGGAAGTCTCGGCGCTGGTCAGTCTCTGCAGTCGTCCCTCGTAGGATCAGTCGCAAAGCAAGCAGCGGTCGCTGGATGGTGCCTGGTTGCCCAGGGTGGTCACTCCTTGGCCACAATGGAGATTTCTTCAGTCTTCTTCCTGAGGTCGAATGTCGAAGGTCCAGAGTTTCTGTTCAAATTGCAGATTCAGGTTAATCTAATTTAGCAGGGCTCAGCTACCTACTGATATACTGGGCTAGTGGGCTGGGCTACCTGCAAGGTCCCTCCTATGGGTGGGACCAGGAAGGGGAGTGCTTACACCCCCTTTCCTTTGTCCAGTTTCGCGCCAGAGCTGGGGCTGGAGTGCCCCAGCGCCGGTTTGAACTGGACTATGCATGGGACACCTTGTGTGCCCCAGGCAGTGTCTAGTTTCTTTCATCCCTCCCTGCCCCAATACACTAACTCCTGTCTGGGGTGGTGCTCGCATCTCCCAAAGCAGGAAACCTATTGTCCAAGCCTCCCTCGCTGGAAGGACTCCCAGCAGCAGGAGGTCAGACTTGTGTCGTGGCAGCAGCATCCATTTTGTGATGCTGGGGCTCTGGTTAACTTTAACTGGGTAAGTAGGTTACAACATGTCTTTTCCCTCTAGAAGGGAGGGATAATATCCTCATCCCCAGAAATGGGATGGGGGTATTATTCCAAAGTGTTAGACACCTTACACGACATGTTTTGATAAAGCCAAACCATAGTTACCATAACCGTTTAAGATTATAAGGCACTTTAAGAGTATATGGTAGGCTATATAATAGGCCAGCTATAAGGACATGGTTCCGAAAGCTGCAGACAGTCTCAACTCATGCTAGAGCACCATCTCACATGTTACCAAGCACTCTGCCTCCAGGATTGTTAAGGCCTGCCATAGGAGTGGCTGATAGGTACACATGTGTCTATATATAAGGTAGGTATAGGAATACTATACCTAAGCAAGGGGTGATTACACGACCTTGCCCCAGCTGAGTGATCAGCCAGTTGTGTCATAATGGAGGGCCAGGCCAGGGATGGCACAATACATGCTGCAGCCCCTGGTAGGCCTAGGGTACACCTATGCCCTGGGTACCTAAGGTACACTGTACAGGGTCCAATAAGGTGACCCTAACCAATTGGGTTATGCACCTAAAGTACATAGTATAAATTTAGAGAGAGAACAGCTGGGCTGTGGGTCTGATTGGCAGGCCGAAAACCAGTGAAGCAAAAGCAAAAAGTGGGGGTGAACATAGAAAGCAGACCCTACTCTCCTACAACCATGATGCAGTCTGACGCTTCAAGGACAGATAAGAATGTTGTAGTTCATGCGAAACCCATGAGGCAAGCCGCTCCTTTGTATGTTCCTCCTAAGGGTGCGGGGACAAGTGATGAAAGATTCCACTGATGCGAAGGGTTTATACTGCATGGAGTCGAGCAGATGTCATGGCTCTTAAAGCTGCTTTGCCCGATCCGCGCAAAAATCCAGCTGCTTTTTATGAGGAAGTTGAAGGAGCTATTAGTTCTTGTATCATGACCTTAGCTGATATTGACATGTTTTTGGGCTTATTTTACCCCCTGATATGTGGAGAACTATTCGTAGAGTCTATGACCACGCAACTCTTGGGGATGTTTGGAAGGAGCTAGAATGGATTGATGCAGAAAGGGAACCTGCTCAGACACCACACAAACTGATTTTAGATCTTCCAAAAGCCATCGTAGTTAAATTGAAAACCCTCATTCCTCCTAAAAAGCTAGATTGGACCGTTTCAGCATCCTGTAAACAAAAGGCAGACTAATCGGTCTCCAATTTCTTTACACGTTTTGAGGAGGCATTCCATGACTTTAGTGGCCAGTCATTGACAGATGACACGGGCAGGCATCTTTGTTGACCAATTTGTCGCGAACTTGTTGCAAGGAATAGCTAGTCACCTAAAGGCTATGGCTCAGTATTATGAACGGCAGCAATTAGAAACTAAGGCTAATGAGGATAAGACAAACAAGGAGCTGAAAACAAAGGTTATGATTGCTCAGATTTATGGTCCCTCTTATGATAATAGTGGTCGAGGCGGCCGTGCAATGTACCGCCCTGGTGTACCCCCTCCCCCCCCCCAGTTACTTTTTCTGCTGATCAGTGCGCTCATTGCAGGGATATTGGGCATTGGGCTTATGAGTGTCCTCCTCGGCGTCCTTTACAGTATCAGCGTGGTCGGGGACTAATGAGAGGCCGCCCAGGGACCCCAGGACGTAGGGGAGGTATGGATGATCGTGCTAGATTTGACGCTGGTGGGCGTCCGACTCCTTCAAATAGGTTTGATAGGCGTAATCAATATCAAATATCTGACTATTTGAATCCGGATTTGCAGGGCTCCGCTTATGCATAGGACTGCCTAGGATGGGGTAAGGAATCAGTTGAAGTCACAGTAGATCAGAAGGGTCCCTATGTCCACGCAAATGTCTTGGGTTCTACGGATCGGTTTCTGGTTGATACTGGAGCTACTCGTAGCACCTTGTCTAAACAATTGGTTCCAAGGGCTCCCCTGTCGAGCTTGACCATTATATCGATAGGTTTCAATGGGACACCTTCCCTTAGCCCACTGTCACAACCACTCGCATTCCATGTTGATAAATTCACTGCTCCATGTCCATATCTGCTTTCCCCTAACACACCGGACAATATTGTGGGTCTTGATGTGCTAAAGTATTTTAGGGCTACGATACGTTGTTCCCCAGAAGGTGCGAGTGTTATTTTGAATGATAACTATCCAGTGATTGAGAAAACCGGTCTTATTAGAGAGGATATTGCACTGGCTTCACTCCTTAGTACTTTGTGGGCCACTTCGGACACTGATGTAGGGCAAATGGTTATTCCACCAGTGCATATTAGTGTCAAGGAGGGTGCTTTGTTGCCACGATTGCCTCAATACAAAATTTCTCGAGAAGGTGAAGAAGCACTTGTACGCATTGTTCATGATCGGATTGAAGTAGGAGTTGTGTAAGAAGTCCCTTACAATGTTTGCAATAGTCCTATTCTACCTATCTTGAAGAAAGACACTGATACTAAGATTTACAGGTTCATCATTGATTTACGAGAGGTTAACAAGATTGTAGTACCACAGTACCCGGTGGTTTCTGATATTACGACACTCCTTACCATGGTTCCTCCAACAGCGACCACCTTTTCTGTGGTTGATTTAAAGAACGCTTTCTTTTCAATTCCTATTCATCGCGACAGCTGATATTTGTTCGGTTTCACTTTGCATAATCGATCGTACAGATTCTGTAGAGTTCCCCAGGGATACACAGAAAGTCCTAGTATTTACAGCCAAGCATTGAAAAGACAGCTTGATTCTTTCCCCTTGCCCACTGGAATGGCTCTCATAAAATGTCGATGACATCTTGTTGGCAGCTGATATGCCTAAACAGTGTGAAGAAGGTACACTGTTTTTGCTTTCATTTCTTGCATCACACCATCATAAAGTATCACGAAAGAAATTGCAGTATTGTAGACCGAAGGTGACTTATCTAGGTCACCTTCTGTCTAAGGAGGGACGTGCACTCACAACAGATCGCATTCAAGCTATTTTAGACACACCAGTGCCCCGTACTCAGAAAGATGTCCGTGAATTCATTGGTCTTACTTCTTTTTGTAGGCAATGGATATTAGGGTTTTCACATATTGTTAACCCCTGTTGGCTCTTTTGACTAAAGATACTCCAATGCCCCTTCCATGGACGACTGAATGCCGGAATGCTTTCCAACAATTGCAACAAGCCCTTTGTTCTGCACCAGTATTAGGCACTCCGGATTACACCAAGGCTTTTACACTCTATGTACACGAAAGAGATGGTTGCGCACTTTCAGTGTTAGTACAGACACACGGTGATAAGCAGCGTCCTTGTGCATATTTTTCAGATGTTCTCGATCCAGTTGCCCGTGCATTGCCTGGGTGATTCCGCTTTGTTGCAGCGGCAGCTGTGTCTATACGTCAGAGTGAAGGGATAGTTTTGACACAGACTATTGGTGTTCGTACCCCATGCAGTTGACGCCCTTCTAAACCAAACCAAAACGCAGCACTTCACTAGTGCTCGATTGACAGAATATGAATTAACACACTTGGCCCCTCATATCACTTTAAAAAGGTGTTCAACCTTGAATCCAGCTACTTTGTTGCCTTACCCAGTGACTCAGTGTCAGCTACAGGAGTCTCATGATTGTATATTCCTTAGTGAGGAACAGACAAAGGGTCGTGTCGATTTGCAAGACACGCCCCTTTCAAATGTTGATGGAGAACTATGGGTTGATGGGTCCTGTTTGAAGTTACCAGATGGTACAACGTCAGCTGCATATGCAATTACAACACTTCAGACGTTAGTTGAGACAGCTCGTACTCCACAGAAGTCAGCTCAGGCAGCTGAGCTAATAGCTTTGACACGAGCATGTGAACTTAGTACTGACTTGTCTGAACATTTATACAGATAGGCGCTATGCTTTCGGAGTGGCTCATGATTTTGGGCTACTCTGGAAGGAGGGGGGCTTTCTTACATCCCACGGGATGCAAATAATGCATGGAGAATTAGTACATAACCTCTTGACTGCTTTAACATACCCGAAGAGAATAGTAATGTTAAATGTAGCACACACAGAAAAGTAACTGATAAGATAGGACATGGCGATGCTTTTGCAGACCACACAGCCCGTGAAACTGCCATGCAGCGAAGCACCACGTCTATATACGTAGTGAAGTCACAGGCTGAACGCTGGCATGATACCAGACAGGAAGTGCTAGATATGCAGAGATCTGCTTCTGCAGAAGAAATTGAGCAATGGTCTAAGGAGGGAACATTGGACGATGAAGGTTGTTGGAGGAATAAGGAGAGAGCAAGTGGAGATTGCCCACAGCCTATCTATAACCTATGATTCATATGGCACATGGGCCGGCACATGTTGGAGCCTCCTCGATAACTAAATTGCTCACGCAAGTTTGGAAGCATCCAGAAAATGCCAGCACAGCTAAAAAGATGGTGAAGTCTTGTCTGATTTGTCTTCAGCATAATCCTGGTAAAGGGACACAAACTCCTACAGGAGGGTTTGCTACACCAACCGCACCTTTTGAAGTTTTGCAAATTGATTACATCCAGCTTGAGCGCAGTAACAACTTAAAGTAAGTTTTGGTAGTGGTATGTGCCTTCAGTAAATGGATAGAGACATACCCTACGAAGGACAATACAGCTCTCACTACAGCAAAGGTACTTTTGAATGAATTCTTCCCTAGATTTGGTGCTTGTAAACTTTTGTGGAGTGATAACGGACCCCATTTTATTGGGCAAGTTGTCGAGTATGTCCTGAAGGTATTAGGGATCAAGCAGAAATTTCATGTGGCTTTCCATCCACAATCAGCAGGGCTAGTGGAAAGGTAGAACGCCACACTTAAATTGAAACTGGCTAAAATACAGGCTTCCACGTCTTTGAAACGGCCTGATGCACTACCCTTAGCACTGTTGTTCATTAGATCAGTGCCACATTCGCGATCTGGTCTTACACCATATGAGGTGGTATTCGGAAGGCCTATGAACATTTGGGGAATTCCTAAACCACGTCCCATACATGATGTACCTTTGTACTGATGAGGGACTACCCATCTCAATTGACTGACAGTTTGATTTCTATTCATCAACAGGTTCGAGAAGCTCTTCCTGATAGGTCTGCAGGTGAAGGCCATGGACTTCAGCCTGGAGACCAGGTGATGATCCGATCATTCCAGAGGTCGAGAAGCTTGGAGCAGAGGTGGCGCGGCCCGGAGCAGGTGCTCCTTTCGACGAGAACTGCGCTTCGACTGACGAACAGGAGGAACTGGGTGCACTCCACCCACTGCAAGAAAGTGCCATCTACCTTGGTGGATCCTGCTGCCTTGATCAACCATCGGGACATCCTGGATACAGAGAGAGGCCAAGCCATATCACCTGACTAACCTGAGGAAGTCTTCTTGGACCACACGATCCCTGGTGTATCCAGATACCAACTGAGACCCCGGAAAGAACCTTCATTGTTGAAAAAGACTGGTTGAGCTACCGTCCTGGGTTTGTGAAAGGGAGCTGACGTGAGAGGGGGGGGGGGGGGGGGACAATCCTACATAGTGACACCCGTCTTGACCCTCAGTGAAGAAATCAACGGCAGCCCAGGACTTTAGAGCTCCAACGATTATTTCAGCGACAGTGATTATGCCTGTGGAGAAATCAATTGCTGTGAGGATGTGTAATAAGAAAGCAATATGCTTTGCAGGATTTGTTGTCACTGTGGTTGCTATGGCAGGGATAACTTGGGTTGCAGAGGAAGTGGCTCCTGCTCGACAACTGTTGATTGCCACTACTTCAGTACCAGCTGAACACCATTATTTTACTCTCCCATATCATTAGCAGAAGAATAGACAATCTTATCTGAACACGTTCATCCAGATGTTACACCACACCCACAATGCTACAAACACTACTGAACCCCTTTCATTCCTCTTCCCTTCTCCCATAATGGTTCTTGTCAAGCCTGGTTTGCCCTTCTAATCTCTTCTTAAAATGCTAACATTACTAGTATGGCTGTAGGAAGAATAAATTATCATCTCAAAGTGTATTACCCAGATGAAGATGGCAATCCACAAGCTAAAGGAACTAAATGGGAGTGGGAGGAGTAGCGACCCGGATATGTTTCTCCGCCTTGTGTTTTCCCAAATATGCGAACTACCAAGGGTAATGGACCATTTGTAATATCCGTTACTAGAGCCCGAGCAGACTTGTGTATAAGCAGTGTTGGGAGAATCCCGGTAGGAAGAAGTGAATGTACTCTGGTTTTGACTATTGAAGGTGTCAATAGTAGTTTCATGTCCTCACATAACACCTACTTTGTCTGCGGTAACAAGGGATACTACCATCTACCTGTTGGATGGTCCGGAGTATGCTACATGTCTTTTGTTACCTCCTGTGTTTTTGGCACCAGAGTCATATTACAAAGACTATCGACTGTTTAATGATCTCTACGAACAGATATAAGAGGACAATAAGCAATGAGGAGGTGGACCAAACTGATACTGCATTACAGCAATACGTCGATTTCAATTTGGGACTATTCTTTGTCGGTGCTGCTCTAAACAGCAGGAAAATCAGACGGTTACTCGTGTTGTGGAAGCTGTTACCAACCAGACAGCCATGGCACTTGGGAACATTACAGAGAAACTACAAATTGCAAGGATTGTGGCGCTTCAAAATCGTATCATCCTCTATGTAATCTTGGCTGATCGAGGTGGTGCATGTCGCATCATCGGAAGTAGTTGTGTTTCCATCTAAAACTGAAGGAGAATGATCTGGAATGTAATCTCCAAACTACACAAAATTGCTGCGGAAATCCATCCAGATACTGGCGCATGGACTTTCGCCAGTTGGTTCCGGACGCTACTTGGGGCTGGAAGTTAACTGGCCTGTGTGTAATATTTATAATTTTATTGACATGCTGCTTGTGTATACAATGTGGTCCAATGCTTTGCTCCACCTGTATTACTGCCTGTATACCCGCTAAACGTAATGTTGCACAAATGAATGCCCAGAAAATATTAGAGAAGGAAATTAGTAATATGATGCAAATTGATGTACAAGATGTATACAAGGACTATCCTAGATCATAAATGTCTTCAGCTAATGCTAAAAGGGTCGTCTGTGAAAAATTGACAGCGATCGGTGTTAGCATTTAGCTGAAGCCATCTTGTTTCCGGCAGCCATTTTGTCTGCCATGTGCTCACCACGTGCTGTTTCCTTCTTCACTGTTGTTTACCCTTGTGCTATGTTTAAAGGACTGGCCATATTTAGACTCTGCTACTCTGCACATGCGCAGAGGAATCTGTAACTGTCCATACATCTGTTTTTAGTCTGTAACTGTCAGGTTGTTTCTACCGGAGTCAGCAACTGTTGACTGTGCATTTCTGTATGACCATCTATGTATGTAATTCTCCTGTGTGCGCTTGTACCGCCCTCTTTTGAGCCCGTATGGGTATAAAAATCCCATGGTTGTTCTATTCCTTGTGCTACTTCCAACACTACTGAAGGGTGTTCTGTGAATGTAGTTCCACCTCATGAGGCTTAATAAATCTTTCCTTTAACCTTTCAGCTTCCGTGTCAACTTCTATTTACTTGTCTGAGGACTTGCGTGCAGAGAAGGGCGAACCCCTAGCACTGGTAGACCTGGCTGAGGCCCACTTCTACACTCCTACTTTAACTTTCGACAAGCCAAATCCATGAGGATGGAATTGGTGAAAAATAACCCAGAGATCATTCCCAGTACTACCTGGCTCAAACCGAAACAGGGTTTTTTCAAATGCTCGTCATGCCGGGCCTGCAAGTTTGGAGAAAATAAAACCCACTACACAGTACCTTTCAGTCCCAAAGAGACCTATTATGGGGCATTTCACATGCGGCACGGAATATGCAGTATACATGCTATGCATATGTGGTCTTAACTACATAGGGAGCACAAAATTGCAGGTGCACGTACATATTTTACAGCACCTGCGTGCCATAGTTAACAATCATTCCAACTACCCGGTAAATCACCACTCTAAAGCTCTGCATGAAAACAATCTCAACTGTTTCAATTACTTTGTGATAGATGCCGTCCCAGCATTACGCTGAGGAGGAAATAGAGAGCGTAAATTGAGGCAATTGGAGACACGTATGATTATTGAGTTTGATAGTAAGGCCCCTTCCGGATTGAATACTACTGAGAACCTTCATTATTTCCTATAAGGAGTTCTCCACTGATGTCAAGTACATTTAATACAATTTAGGTAATGTACCAAACATGTGATTATATGAGAGAATTTGCTTGAAGACTATAGGTTACTGCGTATATAAATATGAATCTCAGCCTTGCATATATGTTTTTTTTTTACCATCCACGTACTATTGGTTTTAAAATAATGAAGAAATACCCCAGAAAAAGATTTTTTTAAGACGTGATGTTTTTCAAATTATTTATAACTGCAGCTTTTTCAGTACTGTATTAATTGAATTAGCACTTAGAGCTTTATTCTTACACGGTTTGCACAGGGCATATCTTTGCACAGGTTTAACAGTACTGTATTGCGAAATTTGCACTAGGTTGGTAAATTATGTGGTTTCAGCCATGTCTTCGTGGTTTCAATGCATATCAATATGGTTCTAAGGCAGACAATATATATTATATAATAAGCTACCTGTATGAGATGAATTCTTATTTATGTATCGAAAGTAGGGTTACATAGCGGTGTTAAGAGATTTAATTTTCAACTATTGCATCAATGTGATGTGAAACTTTAATTACAGGTGTTCTTAAATGTGGCATTTAAGCACAGTAGTGGGTCAACATAAAAAAATAAATGACTACAAGGAAAATGACAACCTGTAAAGCTCATGAGTCTGATATGAGAACTATTATTGATATGCGCTGCATACAAGAGTTGGTACCGATGTAGCACCAATGCATTGATGCTATAGGTTTTTATGAATTTAAAAGTTCAATATGGTATGCTTTTAATATGTATTCATACGAATTCTATTTTTAATTATGTGTTTTATTAACTTTTTAATAGCCGGGCGGCATTAAAAATGTTTACTGAGAATATGCAATCATTGCCCTGGAACCACATACATTGTACACTGAAAATAGACCGACAGTCTTTTCTTTATGTCTGGTGGCTGACACGTTGTTGCTCCTTTTTGACCTCTATTACAGAACGCTCCCATCGATTGCGAGTGAGCTTATTTTTGGATCTAAATTTGGAAGATACATGTGAGTGTATCTATGTTTTGTATGAGTAGGGATATAAGGTTTCTAATTGGGCACATATATACAGCACGCCAGGATGGTGGCTATATAAGAGATTTTATTGGAAGTTTTGTCTGCACTTTATTAATGCCTGTTCACACTAGGGTTAGGGTTGTTATTAGATATTCCCAGGCACCTTGCGTTGCATGACTAATATTTATCCCTTTCTTCTCTTTATAAATCATGTTGGCACACAGGGTGTCATCTGTTCTTTTGTTGGCTACTGGGCTTGTGCGCACGACTTGGGAACCACCCTTAGTTCCATATCTTTGTAAATATTTTAATGGTAAACCCCCCTCATATATATATATATATACATTTTTTTAGTTGCCATTTAACCCCTGTCCTGAAGAGGCCTGAAGTTCACTGTGGCTGAAACGTGGTCACGTCGACAGATATTGAATGGAGGAGTCACTTGAGTTTCAGTGATTTACAGACTGCCGCTGGGACACATCTAACAAAGTTCGGGTTATATTTGCCCACATTGCTTGTGTTCCCCATTATTCAGTTTGACTACCTCCGAGTGGTCCGCCTGATACCTCTTAAGGGGACACTCTCATAAAAATGTTTTTGTTTGGGTTAATTGTTTGTTGTTATATATTGTATTGATGGTATGTGATATATGTGTCTGTATCTTTCTTTGTATAAACGCCTGTTTCCTTGTGATATACTGTAAATGATGCCAGATGTATGCTATTATTATTTAATAATTTTGAAAGGGTAATTAAATGTGCTCTCTCTATGAATAATTGTACGTATTTTTTCCGTGATACTCCCTTTTCTATATATATATATTGTCCCTTATACCCAGGTATCATAGGGTGATTTGGGTATAGCCCTGTTGTTTTTGACCAGTTTAGTTACACTTTGTTAAGTGTGAGGTTCGTTTCAAATTATAACACATTGGATGTGGATAATAAGTTATACACTTGCTTTCACAGGTACGACGTTTTGCAATTGAGAGACAGATTTTCTTTCTTCTTTGTTAAAATTGTTATATGTCACTTTTTTTGTTAGTGAATGTTGATGTATGATTTGCGCTGTGTTTTAGCCATTATTGTTGAGGATGTCCGAGCCCTATATGGTGAGTTATTCAGAGGAGGACATTAACAAATTGAAGCAGATACCATCACTTTTGGGAGTAGATACTGCTGGATTAACCAACCTGAGTTCAGACAAAGGTGAACGGTTGATCCAACTTAGAAAAAAGAACACTAGGACGCAACTACATGCACAAGTATTACTGGAATATCTAAAATCCAACACCATACCTGCAGGCTTGCAGGTCAAAAATATTCCTGTGATTTTCATAAACGACAAAACTTACTTGGTTGATTTTAGTGGGGTAGGAACTAAGTGTTCCCGGGATTGGATTGTGTTATCTATCCAAACTGCTTTAAGGATTAGTGAAGAGGAACTTAAGGAAATTAAGAGATTAGAAGAAGAAATTGGAGACGATACAACCATAACAGATGCAAAATCACTGTTAGAAACCATCGAAAAAACATTGGCGGATTTCAAAACCCACACAGTTAATTTGAAAACATCTAAAGTAGTGAAAGACATCAAGAACTACAAACTAGAGTGGGTGTATCCGTATCTAAAAGAGGATTTCTTCAAAAACAATAATCCAAGTAACCTTAATTTACAATATAGAGGCAGATCCCGTACCAAATTTGTAACCTTCTCCACTTCCTCATCTGACTCTGAATCAGGAGAAGGTACCTCCGCCCAAACCTACCCTACGTACCAGCCCTATTATCAATATCCTCAGTCTTACCAACACCCACCCCCTTTTTTAGACAGAGGCAGGCCCAGGGGCCGCGGGTTTCGAAGAGGATGGGGCACTCCGATGCCACAGAATCAAGAGCAGGGATTCTTCAGGACACGTCAGAGAGTGTACAGACGATGAATCACAATGAGAGTCACAATAATACGAGCCTGGAGTTAATGCCTATATATAATTTGTCTCAACACCCTTTGTCTGATGTAGAAACTGCAGTTCTCCGTAAAGGGTTGTCGTTTGTACCTACAGTTATGCAAGATCCTGTAGATACCAAAACTGAAGTATTACATTTCCTCAGGAAAATCAGATTGAAAATCTTTTTTGCAGAATATAATGAGAGCAATGAAAGAAACTTTAGTGGCCTCAAAAAGAAGTCCACGTTTTGTCCACAACGCTTAGCCATGCCTGAAGAAATTTTGTTCTTTGAAGATCAAACTTTACGCGAAATAGATCTGTTGAACGCTAAACAAATTGCGTTCAGATCTAACTTTAATAAACAAGAACAACTGGCACTACAAGAACTAGCTAGTAATCCCCTTACGGTTATTAAGCCAGCGGATAAGGGCGGAGGAATAGTTCTTTGGGATGCAAAAAACTATGATGAGGAAATTAATAAGCAGTTAAGTAACAGAGAGCACTATCGACCGATAAATGACAACCCTACAGCTAGATTAAAAGCCCAAATCTTACACTTAACTACAGAAGCTATGGAAGCAGGATATTTATGTCAAAAGGAATACGAGTTCCTAAATATCACCGAACAGAAAATACCAAATATATATGTATTACCAAAAATACATAAAGATGCTTCCAAACCCCCAGGTAGACCCATTATTGCCGCTTGTGGTTCAATTTTGGAACCACTAGCAAAATACATTGATGTGTTTCTTAAGCCATTTGTCCCGTTAACGAAAGCCTACGTGAGAGATACAATGGACCTCATCTCTAAAGTGGAGCTCTCGGAGTTCGATGGAGACCAACAGTTGTTGGTCTCCTTGGACATCGAGAGTCTCTACACGAATATACCACAAGATGAAGCACTTCTGGTGATGAGACATGTACTGGACACTAGACAGAGACCCCACCAAGTTCCTTCAGAATTCCTTCTTGAATTGGCCACTATCTGTTTGAAAAACAATTTCTTTGCCTTTAAATCCGATTTGTTTTTGCAAGTTAAAGGTGTAGGGATGGGATGTTGTTTTGCCCCCGAAATCGCTAATCTGGTGATGGATTTCTTTGAAAATAGGTACATCTTCAATGAGGAGACTCCATTCAGGGAGCATATCCACGAGTGGGTACGCTTCATTGACGATGTATTTATGGTATGGAAGGGCACACATGAAGAACTAGAACTATTCCACATATGGCTCAATAACCGTACTCCTGACCTCAAATTTACCAAAAATGTGAGCAATACACGCATTAACTTTCTGGATGTATGGATTATTGCTAGAAACGGCAAGTTGGAAGTGGATTTATTCACTAAGCCGACTGATAGAAATACTTTATTAGACTATTCATCCGGACACCCGCGTAACCTCAGGGACAACCTGCCTTACGGGCAGTTCCTGAGGGTACGACGGAACTGTACAGAAAAACACGACTACTTCAGGAATGCAAAAAATCTACAAGAAAAATTGGTAAATAGAGGTTACCCCAAGCGATTGGTAAAGGGAGCACTTAAACGGGCGTGGTACACACCCCGGGAAAATCTCCTTACACCTAAAACTAAAAAGGACACAGAACAATTGGTATGTGTATTGACCTTCAGCCCGAAAGCCAACAAAGTCAAACAGATTATCTTGAGGAACTTGAGATTACTGGACCATCTAAATATTCCCAAGCCACTGTTCGCCTTCAGGCGTGGTAGGAACTTGAGAAACCAGCTTGTTAAAGCTTCTAGGCAAGCACCTATGCCCACAGATACTAGAGGTCTACTGGGGTTACCTAAAATTGTAGGACACTTCAAGTGTAACAATTGTGCTGTATGTGTACATACCAAGGATTCTAAAACAGTCACGATTCATGGTAAAATACATAGACAGCTGATGTTTTCAAATTGCAATACGAAAAATGTCGTATATTGCGTAACATGTCCGTGTGGGTGTTCTTATATAGGACAGACCACACAAGCAGTCAAAATGCGGATTATCCAACATAAATCCCGCATTCGGTGCAAGACCTTGGGGGCTCCCATGGTCCAACACTTTTTGGAAAAAGAACATGGTGAAAACGAGCTGGAGTGGACTGTCCTTGCAATAGTGAAGGCTACTACTAAAATACTACTACAGAAAAAACTTAATACTCTAGAAGCACGTCTTATTGAAAGATTTCAGACCTCTAGTAGTAGGGGGCTCAATGACCGCGATGAGGTTTGGTCGTTGATTGGAAATTAATCCTGCATAGATTTGATTTCCCCTAGGCAATTTCTGACTGGATTTGCTATATAATTGTCTAAGGGGGCTCCTGCTTTCGTAAGGTTCTGTATGCAATTTTATTCTTGGCCAAGACTATAAACTGACCGTTATATGACCTTGATGTACCAGATGGATGAGCCACCTGTAGGGCGCTTCTCCTCTCAGTTGTGGCTATGTACTTAGATTCTCTGTAAGTATATTTGTTTAGTGTAACTGTATATATTATACAGATCCTTTGTATATTATTGAGTGGTGGGGTCTCCCTGGTGTGTTAACCATGTTGTGCTCACAATGCCCACTCTAAATTTTCTTTTCTCTGTTCGAGGGACCGAGTTAGTAGCTGTAATGAGTGTATCTGAGAATTCTTTTTGCTATGGTGTTGTTATTTCAATATATCTTCATTGAATGGTTCTGTATATACTGTTGCCCCGTGTTTGTCTCCTACTTATGGAACTCGAAGACTCGAGATTTCTATGAGCCTGAGATTCCTTTCGCTATGGTGTCGTTATTTTAAATATTAGTTTAAATATACTTCCACTGAATGTTCCTGTATATATTGTTGCCCTATGTTGAATATAATCAGAGGAGTTTGTCTTCAACTCATGGAACTCGAAGACCCGAGATCGCTATGAGCCTTAGATGCCTTGTAGTCCCCTTTCTATATCCTTGTCTTCGTTGGCAGCGGGAGGGACCCATGTATAGCGCGAGTATTTAGTTCCGGGTTGGACGCGTCTGGCTCCGTTACTTCGGAACCCGCGTGTGTTTGGATTGGCGTGCCTTTGAGAATTCGAGTTAAAAAACTGCCCGTGTTTGACCTAGTAAGTGCCTCCCCCTCTCCCCAGACAGACCGCCTTAGAGAGGCTTGGTAAAAACGGAGCACACGTAATAGTTGTCTCCATTCTTATTTTAGAATCTGTTGGTGAAACGGTGCTTTGATCATTGTCGAAGGCAAAGTGGTGAAGCGCGATTCAGTCGGTGAAACGGTGTCCCGATCACTGCCGTAGGCAAAATCTTGAAGCGCAATTAAGTCTCTACTAGGTAGGTGCATTTTGATGTTTGTGACGATAGTATGCCCTGTGGACATTATACCTCCTCCCTAGCAGCCCTGCTGACACGTTGTTGCTCCTTTTTGACCTCTATTACAGAACGCTCCCATCGATTGCGAGTGAGCTTATTTTTGGATCTAAATTTGGAAGATACATGTGAGTGTATCTATGTTTTGTATGAGTAGGGATATAAGGTTTCTAATTGGGCACATATATACAGCACGCCAGGATGGTGGCTATATAAGAGATTTTATTGGAAGTTTTGTCTGCACTTTATTAATGCCTGTTCACACTAGGGTTAGGGTTGTTATTAGATATTCCCAGGCACCTTGCGTTGCATGACTAATATTTATCCCTTTCTTCTCTTTATAAATCATGTTGGCACACAGGGTGTCATCTGTTCTTTTGTTGGCTACTGGGCTTGTGCGCACGACTTGGGAACCACCCTTAGTTCCATATCTTTGTAAATATTTTAATGGTAAACCCCCCTCATATATATATATATATATATACATTTTTTTAGTTGCCATTTAACCCCTGTCCTGAAGAGGCCTGAAGTTCACTGTGGCTGAAACGTGGTCACGTCGACAGATATTGAATGGAGGAGTCACTTGAGTTTCAGTGATTTACAGACTGCCGCTGGGACACATCTAACAAAGTTCGGGTTATATTTGCCCACATTGCTTGTGTTCCCCATTATTCAGTTTGACTACCTCCGAGTGGTCCGCCTGATACCTCTTAAGGGGACACTCTCATAAAAATGTTTTTGTTTGGGTTAATTGTTTGTTGTTATATATTGTATTGATGGTATGTGATATATGTGTCTGTATCTTTCTTTGTATAAACGCCTGTTTCCTTGTGATATACTGTAAATGATGCCAGATGTATGCTATTATTATTTAATAATTTTGAAAGGGTAATTAAATGTGCTCTCTCTATGAATAATTGTACGTATTTTTTCCGTGATACTCCCTTTTCTATATATATATATGGTGGGGGTCATGTGACATATGGAGATGGTACAAATAGTCAATGTATTGCTGTTTCTACATGTGATCAAGGCCGGTTTTGCCGGTCGAAACGCGTAATGACTGTGTGAGCAAATAAAATTACTTACGCCAAGTACAAGTGAAGTTCGCGCCTTCTTCATCGCCAAGAGGTTAACGCAGAGAATTTTTCAGGGGTGTTTTAGGTAGCTGGACATTTCCCTCATACAAAACCCTAGAAATTCCCCGCAATGCACTGCTGATGACGTCACATATTACATCACTCATGACATGGTCAGTGACCTCACTGATGACATCTCAAATGACATCACTGATGACATCTCAAATGACATCACTGATGACATCATCCAGTGAGCGTTTCTGTAAAGTTTTAATATGTTTAATATATATAGGGAAAGGCCTATGGAAGAATGAGTGGGTGTATAAGTGTGTGAATGGATGATTTTCTAGGTGCGTGACTGACTATCAGGGAGTCATTAAATGTATCTTACTGCAGACTAGTGACAAAACTGCGTGAATGTCTGCATATGTCTGTCTGTTGGTGTATAAGTGGCTGCATGGTTTTGTGAATAGCTATATGAGTGTCTATATGGGTTATTGATTGGTTGTCTGAGTATCTGTATGGGTGCCTGAGTGTTTGTGTGGGTAGGGTGTGTGTCACTGTGCATAGACGTGAGTGGGTGATTCTATGGGTGCATGGTTTTAAGAGTGCATCTGTGAACATGTGTGTGTATAATTGTATAGGTGAGTAAATTGGAGTGTGATTAATTATTTGCATGACTGACTAGGTGTGTGAGTGCGTCTATGGATGATTGGCGGTGTCTGAGTGTCTATATAGGTGTTTAAATGCATATGATAGTCCTGTACTGAGTGACTAAGTATGAGTGACTGTACAGGTGAGTGAGTGGAGGTGTGTGTAGACCTAAGAGTCAATGAGTGGGTATGTAGTTATTGGTATTGGAGTATCTTTGGTTTTGAGAATGGCCGTCTGAAATTTTGAGTCGGTGTATCAAAGGTTATATTAGGGTGTGAGAAGATGCACTAATTTATTACATGGATGATGTCATCAGTGATGTCATTTGAGATGTCATCAGTGATGTCATCAGTGATTTCACTGACCATGTCATGAGTGATGTAATATGTGACGTCATCAGCAGTGCATTGCGGGGGCGCGAGTTATAGTTAGCTGAACTAACTATTACGGGACAATTTCTATGGTTTTGTACGAGTGAAATGTCCAACTAACTATAACTTTCCCTAAAACCTATGGTTTTTTCAGTGAATTTATAAGGTTTTATAAATGCCAATTCCTAACTATAACGTGCATAAAACCTATGTTTTTTTCAGTGAATTTCAAAGGTTTTTTAAATGCTAAATCCCATCTATAATCTATCTCTAAAGCTATGATGTTTAATGATTTTCATTGGATTTCTAAATTTTTCCATTTGAGTATGTCAATTCCTTTAATAATGTTTTTTTAAATACTTTTTTTTCACAATTTTTTAACTTTTTTCTCAATTAATTCTTTTAAAAAGTAAAAAGTTTTTATTGTTTTTTTAAAAAAAAATGTTAATTATATTTAAATATTTTTTCATATTTTTTAAAATATTTTTTAAACTACATTTTCAAAACTATTTTTTCCCATTTTTTGGGGATCTGTGCACCCTATGCGCACCGTTCTCGATCTCTACGCGAAAGCATCCGCGTACGGTATGCGTTGGGTACGTCTTTGGTGCGCGATTGCAATGCGACCGGTACGCGACTCCAAGCCTATACGTGACACGTACCACGCACGTTACGCAACGCTTCTGCGATGCGTCATGTGAGTGTATGACGCGGTGGGTGCGCGAATCCTGCGAAATTTTTTACATTTAAAAAATATATATATATGTATTTCATGTGAATACTAATTGAAT
The DNA here is from genome assembly GCF_964204655.1 of Triturus cristatus. NCBI lineage: Eukaryota > Metazoa > Chordata > Amphibia > Caudata > Salamandridae > Triturus > Triturus cristatus. The sequence goes on along the minus strand of NC_140589.1, from coordinate 212,475,950 downwards.
TGACCTATTGATCCCCCTAGCACATTCACTCACATAACTAAAGGTGAGAAATGTGCGGATTATATGTTTGGTTTTAACCAGGATGGTGACCATGCTTTATTAAAATTATTTAGTGGATCACCTACCCCTGTTTTAATACACTTACTCTCACCTCATTTGCACCTACACTCACTATTGTAACTAACTCCCCCCACACACACCTCTCTCACCGGCGTTGGAAAAAAAGATCTCCGCTAGGAAGGCCCCATTAGGAGCCTGATCGGGCATTGCACTTGCCGGCCCGATAAGGAGCAAAGACCCGGTGATGAAGCAAGACACCCGCTTGTTGGGTGTGTGAGGGTCTTCTTTTCCAAATAAGGAGTTATCATAACTCCTGTCTTTCACATCAGATCCCTTACATCACCGTGGTACCCTCCAGTTAATCTATCACACCCTGCGTCCACTTTAGGAACTGCATATCCTTTGTTTCCACTTATTCATGGGCATGTATGCAGGACCTGTGATAATAATAATACTGACTGTTATTATTTAAAAGCCCTCCTTTCCCTCCTTTTGTTTGATAATACTAATTGAAGACAAACTCTAAACTACTCATAAAAGTAATATATTTTTACATCTAATCCTATATTCCTTTTAAATTCAATTTCGCGGATGCGCGCTGGGTGCGTGCTGCGTAAGCGCACGGTGCGCGGATCCCATGTGACCTGAAAAAAAGATTTGATTGGTTCATTACACTTCCTGTTCTAACTATTGAAAGACCCCACCCATTTCAATCATTCTTCTTTGACCTTCTTTGGAGGAGCATCTCTTTGCAGAGAAGAAGCTTTTTTGAGTAAGTTTTCACTTCGCTCAAACTTTATTTTTTACAAACAATGGCTTCAGGGCAGCAGCCATCTCCTGGATCTCCTCATTCATCTGAGGATGATTTTTTGGAAGAGCCACCACGTTTTTCATCTGTGGTGTGGAAATTTTTCACCTATCCTGAGAGGCAAACAAAAACCAATGCCACCTTGGTGACCTGCAAGATCTGCCAGAGAGTGCGGTCCCGTGGGGATCCAAACAAAAAATATTCCTGCGGAACTGCCAGCATGAGGCATCTGAGGACCCTTCATCCAGTAAACCTTGCTCAGGAGGAATGCTGCAGAATGAGAGTTGTTCCTGCTCCTTCAAATCCATCGCAGCCAAGCACTTCAAGGGTGGATCCTTCTGTACAAAATTTGGACATCTGTCCACAGTTCCAATACTTGAAAGTGCTCTGCATAAAATGCAATGATGCAATGCTGTTTTATGCTATGGGGAGCAGTCAATCGATCTAATCTACCGTAAGCAAGAGAGTCACCGTTGCTAGATTTTTTTTCTTTTTCCCTGAAGTTCATTGTTTTGTTCCTCCAGTTCCGTTTTTTCTTTTTTTATTTCAAGAAAAACCAAAAACATTTAAAAATTGTTCAAAAAAACAAAAAAAATATAAAAAGAAGAAAAAAAAAGTTCTAAGAACTAACTTTCCTGCTTTAAAAAAAGAGCTATATTTGTTGGTGTGTGAAAGTTTACATGAATGTATGTGTAGTACATAATTGACTGAATGAATGCATTAATAGCGTATGGTGAATGTAGAAGTTCAGAACTATGAGAAAGTGCTGCAGCATCACACAGTAACCTCTTTAACTGCAGTGTGCTGTAGTACTTCCGAAGCACAGGGATGCAACATATGTACATAAATATGTTGCAAATCTATGCTTCTCTCTGCACGGCTGCTTAAATTGCAGTCATGTAGTGACACAGGCACCCTTGCACCATAGTGCAAGGATATCTGTGTCATGTGCGGTTTGTTTTTGTGCAGAAAGATGCGTCTTCCTGCACAAAAACAATCAGTAAACGCATTTTTCTCCTTCAATGTATGCTGAACATTTTAGCATGCATTGAAGATTTAACAATGAGGAGAAATGAAAACAATTCCTTGTTGTGCTTTCGTACACCAATTGGAGAATAGTGCAGCATTCACACACATCGAGATTTATGATTTATGATAAATCTGGAGATGTGTCTATGAGTATTCAGTGCAATCATGCACAACACTTCTAGAACACCCTTTCAACGCAAAGTGGTGTGTATGATGAGGTTGTATTTACATGGAGTAGAAAAAGTACACAGAGCACCTTTTCCACTCTTTGTAAATATGAAAGAGTATCTTGTGCAATAACTGTTTACAAAAAGTGACATATTTCTGTTTTAAAATTGCTTCCGAATGATAGAAGGTAAGCACAGAGTTTTGTCTGCAAAGATGCTCAAAGAAGAATGATTGAAATGATTGCGGTCCTTCAATAGGTACAATGGGAAATATTATGAACCACTCAAATCTGAGGTCACATAATATCCGATAACGGAGATTTCAAAACTACATAGGTATAAACCGTGTTTTTAAAAACTTGTTCAATCTTTGTAGGTTCTTGCAGATCTGCCCATTCTGCATAGTAATAGAAATTAAAAATGGTATACATTTTTTTCAGATTTTTTTTGCAATGTAAATTGATGTAAAGTGCTTCTTTTAGAATTAGAATCTGTGAAAGAAAAGAAAACAGTTATAACATGTAATACATTTTTTACAACACAGCATCATTTCAACAAAGTAATTTGTTTGCCTTTTTGCTGTTCTCAGAATATATTGAAATTCACTAGAAATAGTGATTTCAATCGTACTCATCACTTAACAGCGGGCAAAAAAAAAACAATCAAAGATTGTTTAAAAAAAACAACATGCTATTCTCAGTAAAGTACCACAAAATACAAATCACCCATATATGAAATGCTTATGGCTAACAAAATTTTATAACTAACTTATAAAAACTGTAAATGTTGTCGCTTTAAAATATTCACCGAGTCAATGAGCACAAAAAAGTCCATAATTCAAACATATACCTTTCCTTGAGGCCAACTGGTATTTTTGCACTCCTTATGTAAATTGTCCAATGGTAGTCCTATTAAATTATAATGATAAATTCCTCAGAGAGTGAATTATCTAACTAAAATTTTGACTTTAAAAATATTAGGTAGGAATTTGGTAATTCCCTAGGCAAACATTGTTTGAAAACCAACTGGGAATCATTACAAAGTGTCCAGCCTTTGTCACATTTAAGATAGGCAGTGTAATGTCCAGATGTGGTGGAAGGACCATCATGGAAAATTATTGCAATTGCTACAAAAGTCCTTCCTGATATCGATAGTTGTGTTGCTACAAATTGCTTTATTAAAGTATCCAATTTTCTTCCATCAGCTGTACAACGTTGCATCATTAAAATTAGGTATTGTCCATATTTTGTTAAAAATAAATGGATAAAATTTCTGATTTACATTGGCTACACTCCATGTTTTAATTTGCACCTTTAACTAATTTATTAGAAGACACTGATTTACAGTCTGGTAATGATATATAAAGAAATCTTTCATTGTCTACATTAGTGGTACATGTATACATGCAATTTTCACAATGATGTTCCCATTTGTAAGAAAGGGCAAAAATATTTTCTATTTCTACACCTTTATTTTCAAAAATGGTAGGTATATACATTAAATATTCCTGAGCATCTTGTTGGATATTTTGTGTAAATTGTGTAGAACCAGAACACACATCCAAAAGATTACGAATATCTGAAACAGATTGTATTTTACTAGTTACTGTTGTCAATTTTTCATAATATAGTAACAATGGGGTGACCCAGTATCCCTCAGAACCTGGGCAATTATGTATATAAACAATTGGTTCTGTCGGGTGTAAATTATCTCTTTAAATCATTAAACCAATCATTGGTTTACTCACATGGAAACATCAAAAACAACACACATGGAAAGACCATAAAGGGTATTCAAAAGTTTTATAAATTACATCATTTATAAATACCCACATTGATTTGCGTGGCTGTCAGAAACATAACATAAAATGCGTTGCAATTTGTGACAAGGTGAATATGGTGCTCAGTGCCGTAGTGAGGGTGCAATATATACAGATTGAATTTGTCGTTTTTTTATCGTTTTTTTTAAGAGGCCAGGAAAAGAACAACAATGTTTGAATGGCTCTGTAAGTTAAATGAATAAGTCTTGACACAGAGTCTTTCAACTGGTCCAGGGGATATGTCGACGTTTCAACCCAAGGAGCATTACTATGTTAGTCAATGCGGGTCTTCATCAGGACAAGAAGAATAAGGACAGCCTATGAAATAGTAAGGGTATTGGTCAGGTGTGTTGTAAAGAAGAATGCTAGAACTAATCGTGACAATAGGGCGGGAAACTCACCTAAAAAGCCCAATTATAATCAAAGGGCGTATGTATCTTCAAGGATTCGGACAGTGACAACAATGTACTGTACAGCGAGGATTAATCCAATTAGGGGGACCCTATTAATGAAACCAAGCATATTAGGGACCCAAAAACGCTCAAAATTAAGGTGTAAGCATGCTTAGTTCAATTGGCTACGGAGGACTTACCCAAGAAGGGAATCAATCATCCACGGTTGCTATTGGTAATAAATACCCAGGAACGGGGAAGCAGACGGACCTCACGTCTCCTATGCATTCATGCAGACCAAATGCGTGTTTCTATGCGTAAGGTTTAAAGGGGATTAGTTCCAAGCGTGGAACGCATCTAAGCTCGGGATAAAAACTGCCTCAAAAGCATGCTTACCTTATAATCTTTTAAACTTTTTAGAGGAACCGGGGGGCCAAGTTAAGCAGCGCAGGCAAGCGTCCTGTATCGTCCGCGTTAGTCACGGGTATGCCATTCGACTGCAGTTAAAAAGGGGGGGGGGAGGACGCGTGTATGTTACGTAGCGTCTTGGGGCTAGTTGCTAGGCAACGCGTAACGTATTAGGCGTGTTCTGTCATGGGGGAGTCCATGTCTAGTTGTCAAGTGTAATGCCATTGGAAGGCAGCTCTAGTGCAATGAAGTGAAATCGACTGCAGGTTAAAAGAAAGAAAAGACGCGTATAAGTTACGTGGCGTCTTGGTGCTAGTTGCTAAGCAACGCGTAACTTGTGTGGCGTGCTCCGTCATAGGGGATTCATGTCTCATTGCCAAGTTGACACGTGGGTGATCTGGTGTGATACCATTGGAAGGCAACTAAAGTGCAATGAAGAATTACAATCTGCAATTGCCAGTGGGTCTCAAAGAGCCCTGCATGCATCCCTGGAGTGGAAAAGAATGAGAAGCCAAATCAGCATAAATCTAGACATTTTGAACAAACTTAATTAACAATTAGGTTGACTTATTTTGATGGAAACACAAAATTCACAGGTGTGTATCAAAATGCGAAATGAATTACAGTACAATACATAATTCGAGTCAAGAAAGAATCGCGGTCTGTTATATGCGAGATCAAAGTACAGTATAATACATTGGTAATACATTGGTTTTAGTCATACAATCTCCTAGGGTATTAATAAAGGTTAAAACTAAAGCCAGTGGGGAAGAGGCCGAAGTGGCCAACAAGCTAGGGAGTATCGTGTCTAATTGGCTAGGTTGCTGGGTAAGGCCCCATGATGCGAGTCTCAGGTATGTGGAATGCCTAACTAGTAATGGGACATAGATAGCTAGAGTTGCCCCATCTGTCTTGTAATCTCTTCTATCTCGTTCAACCCATTCTGTACTGAGTTGAGCGAATGTATCCATCTGCATTCCTTGTAGTTCAGGACCCCAGAAATAGCACCTCCCCTTGGGTTTGGACAGATCTTTTCAATAATCCACCATCTTATGCTGTCGGGAGAGTGGTTGTGTGTCAAGAAGTGGTCAACCAAAGGTGCACCCTGTATTTTACACCTTATTTTGCTCATATGTTGGAGGATTCTAATTTTGGCTTTCTGAGTGGTTTGCCCCACATATATCAGGTCACAGGGGCAAAGGATGGCATAAATCACATGGGAGCTATTGCAATTGGTAAAGTGTGGTTGCTTATACGTTTTGTTGTTGTAAGTAAAAGTCGTTACTTCCTGACATTGATCACAGGCTTTACACTGTCCACATTTATGGTGTCCACTTAGTGCTGGTAGTCCGAAGTAGTTCCTTAGATCCGGTTGCTTGGGCGGTTCTAGAAATGCTCTGACAACAGTGTTCTTGATGTTCTTGCCCCTCTTGAAGGCAAAGATCGGGTCTTGTTTAGTCAGTAGTTCACTTGCCACCAGATTCCAATATTTCCTGATGATTCTTTTGATGTCATTGCGCCTGGTGTTAAATGTCGTGACACAGACGATGTTATCTGATTTGGTATCTTTGGTCTTGACCTCCAAAAGTTGGTCCGTGGGCAATACCAAGCGTGTTTTTTTGCTCGTTTTAGTAGTCCCTTCGGATATCCTCTTTCTCTCAAGCGACTCACGAGGGTATCCGCCTCTTTGAAGAAATCAGCTCGCCTGGTGCAATTCCCTCTGAGTCGGAGGAATTGCCCATAGGGCAGGTTATCCCTCAGGTTGCGGGGATGGTGTGAGTTGTACATCAGCAATGTGTTTCTTTCCATTGGTTTCCGGTAAAGGTCACAATACAGGAGACCATCTTCGACCCGAAACGTGAGATCCAAAAAATCTATTGTATCATTGTTACTCGTCATTGTAAATTGGATGTCATTAGATCTGGCATTGAGCCAGACATGGAACGCATTCAGTTCTTGCACATCGCCTGTCCAAACCATTATAACATCGTCGATGTAGCGTTTCCAAACTGTAATCTGGTTCAGGTATGGATTATCATTACTGTACAAATGTTCCTCATAATGATCCATGAAAATATTGGCCAGGCTCGGCGCATAGGTAGCCCCCATCGCCACACCTTTGCATTGATAATAAAATTGTTTCTTGAAGACAAAATAATTCCTTTTCATGGCAATCTCCAAGAGCGAAATCAAGAAATCCGTGGGGATCCAATGGGGTCTCTGCCGTCCGTCAAGTGTATTTCTGATGACCGTCAATGCCTTGTCCTGGGGGATTGATGAATACAGGGATGATACATCCAGTGTTACCAGCAGTTGTGTCTGTACATCAAACGCCTGACCCTCCAGAAGTTGTATGATATGCATCGAGTCCCGTACGAAGGATTTGGTTTTCGGGACCCATGGCTGGAGGAATGGTCAATGAATTGGTTCAATGGCTCAAGTATGGAGCCGCAACCGGACACAATCGGTCTGCCGGGTGGTTTGGTTATCCGCTTGTGCACTTTAGGTAGTGTGTAGATAGTTGGGATCCGAGGTTCTCTCTTGTTAAGGAAATCATGTTCATGTTGGCTGAGGAATCCAGAAGTCATGCCTTCCTTAGTTACGTTTTCTATCATGGATTTTAGGTTTGGCGTGGGGTCACGTGGAGTTGGTTGGTAGCTCTCCCGGTCACTCAGTTGGAGGTCTATCTCTTCTACATAGTCCGTGGAATTTTGTAGCACCACGGCCCCACCCTTGTCTGCGGCTTTAATGACGATAGAATCATTATTTCGCAGCAAATTTAGTGAAAGTTTCTCTTCCTTGCTGATGATGTACTGTATGTATTTTCTTTCAGCCAAGACTTGCATAGTTTCTTGGAGGACAATTTTCTCAAATGCCAGTATTTTTTCACTTATCAGGTATGAGCTTGGTGTGAAGGTGGAAACTGGTCTGAAGCAGGTAGCAGCCGGTTTAGGACTGTATGTGTTTTTGCTGAAATAATATTTCAGTCTGATCTTCCGAAAAAATTGTTGGAGCTCAAGTTTAACCTGGAATGAGTCAGGTATGACAGTTGGCACAAAGGAGAGCCCCTTCGCAAGGACATCTCTCTCAGCAATAGACATAACGTGAGTGGACAGGTTAATTATTGGTTTACTCTGATCTAACAATGTGATTTCATTGGGTGGTACTATATGTCTAGGCGCACTATTAGACAGCTCCTGTGGTGTAGGAATGTTAGTGCTGAGCGGGATGGAAGTTATCACATTGTTGGGAGTGGTCATAGCATGTCGTGGTTCCGAAATGTTGGTCCTAAGTGAATCGATAGGAATCACTTCGTGGTCTGCCATAATAGGTATGTCAATATTGTTGTTGTCAGTATCAGTGGAGTTAAGTCTACTCTGTGTCTCAATATTATCACAATTGACCCTCTGAGTTTCTACCATCTGTAGGTTTGCCTTCGGGTTGAGATCTCGCCATGCGTTTCCGGTTGGTAGAAGCGCACCCGCGATGTTCCCTGTTGGGTATTCCTGCCTCTGTTCCAGGAATACCCAACAGGGAACATCGCGGGTGCGCTTCTACCACGACATGCTATGACCACTCCCAACAATGTGATAACTTCCATCCCGCTCAGCACTAACATTCCTACACCACAGGAGCTGTCTAATAGCGCGCCTAGACATAGTACCACCCAATGAAATCACATTGTTAGATCAGAGTGAACCAATAATTAACCTGTCCACTCAGGTTATGTCTATTGCTGAGAGAGATGTCCTTGCCAAGGGGCTCTCCTTTGTGCCAACTGTCATACCTGACTCATTCCAGGTTAAACTTGAGCTCCAACAATTTTTTCGGAAGATCAGACTGAAATATTATTTCAGCAAAAACACATACAGTCCTAAACCGGCTGCTACCTGCTTCAGACCAGTTTTCACCTTCACACCAAGCTCATACCTGATAAGTGAAAAAATACTGGCATTTGAGAAAATTGTCCTCCAAGAAACTATGCAAGTCTTGGCTGAAAGAAAATACATACAGTACAACATCAGCAAGGAAGAGAAACTTTCACTAAATTTACTGCGAAATAATGATTCTATCGTCATTAAAGCCGCAAACAAGGGTGGGGCCGTGGTGCTACAAAATTCCACGGACTATGTAGAAGAGATAGACCTCCAACTGAGTGACCGGGAGAGCTACCAACCAACTCCATGTGACCCCACGCCAAACCTAAAATCCATGATAGAAAACGTAACTAAGGAAGGCATGACTTCTGGATTCCTCAGCTAACATGAACATGATTTCCTTAACAAGAAAGAACCTCGGATCCCAACTATCTACACACTACCTAAAGTGCACAAGCGGATAACCAAACCACCCAGCAGACCGATTGTGTCCGGTTGCGGCTCCATACTTGAGCCATTGAACCAATTCATTGACCATTTCCTCCAGCCATGGGTCCCGAAAACCAAATCCTTCGTACGGGACTCGATGCATATCATACAACTTCTGGAGGGTCAGGCGTTTGATGTACAGACACAACTGCTGGTAACACTGGAAGTATCATCCCTGTATACATCAATCCCACAGGACAAGGCATTGACGGTCATCAGAAACACACTTGACGGACGGCAGAGACCCCATTGGATCCCCACGGATTTCTTGATTTCGCTCTTGGAGATTGCCATGAAGAGGAATTATTTTGTCTTCAAGAAACAATTTTATTATCAATGCAAAGGTGTGGCGATGGGGGCTACCTATGCGCCGAGCCTGGCCAATATTTTCATGGATCATTATGAGGAACATTTGTACAGTAATGATAATCCATACCTGAACCAGATTACAGTTTGGAAACGCTACATCGACGATGTTATAATGGTTTGGACAGGCGATGTGCAAGAACTGAATGCGTTCCATGTCTGGCTCAATGCCAGATCTAATGACATCCAATTTACAATGACGAGTAACAATGATACAATAGATTTTTTGGATCTCACGTTTCGGGTCGAAGATGGTCTCCTGTATTGTGACCTTTACCGGAAACCAATGGAAAGAAACACATTGCTGATGTACAACTCACACCATCCCCGCAACCTGAGGGATAACCTGCCCTATGGGCAATTCCTCCGACTCAGAAGGAATTGCACCAGGCGAGCTGATTTCTTCAAAGAGGCGGATACCCTCGTGAGTCGCTTGAGAGAAAGAGGATATCCGAAGGGACTACTAAAACGAGCAAAAAAACGCGCTTGGTATTGCCCACGGGACCAACTTTTGGAGGTCAAGACCAAAGATACCAAATCAGATAACATCGTCTGTGTCACGACATTTAACACCAGGAGCAATGACATCAAAAGAATCATCAGGAAATATTGGAATCTGGTGGCAAGTGAACTACTGACTAAACAAGACCCGATCTTTGCCTTCAAGAGGGGCAAGAACACGGTTTTCAGAGCATTTCTAGAACCGCCCAAGAAACCGGATCTAAGGAACTACTTCGGACTACCAGCACTAAGTGGACACCATAAATGTGGACAGTGTAAGCCTGTGATTTATGTCAGGAAGGAACGACTTTTACGTAGAACAACAAAACGTATAAGCAACCACACTTTACCAATTGCAATAGCTCCCATGTGATTTATGCCATCCTTTGCCCCTGTGACCTGATATATGTGGGGCAAACCACTCAGAAAGCCAAAACTAGAATCCTGCAACATATGAGCAAAATAAGGTGTAAAATACAGGGTGCACCTTTGGTTGACCACTTCTTGACACACAACCACTCTCCCGACAGCATAAGATGGTGGATTATTGAAAAGATCTGTCCAAACCCAAGGGGAGGTGCTATTTCTGGGGTCCTGAACTACAAGGAATGCAGATGGATACATTCGCTCAACTCAGTACAGAATGGGTTGAACGAGATAGAAGAGATTACAAGACAGATGGGGCAACTCTAGCTATCTATGTCCCATTACTAGTTAGGCATTCCACATACCTGAGACTCGCATCATGGGGCCTTACCCAGCAACCTAGCCAATTAGACACGATACTCCCTAGCTTGTTGGCCACTTCGGCCCCTTCCCCACTGGCTTTAGTTTTAACCTTTATTAATACCCTAGGAGATTGTATGACTAAAACCAATGTATTACCAATGTATTATACTGTACTTTGATCTCGCATATAACAGACCGCGATTCTTTCTTGACTCGAATTATGTATTATACTGTAATTCATTTCGCATTTTGATACACACCTGTGAATTTTGTGTTTCCATCAAAATAAGTCAACCTAATTGTTAATTAAGTTTGTTCAAAATGTCTAGATTTATGCGGATTTGGCTTCTCATTCTTTTCCACTCCAGGGATGCATGCAGGGCTCTTTGAGACCCACTGGCAATTGCAGATTGTAATTCTTCATTGCACTTTAGTTGCCTTCCAATGGTATCACACCAGATCACCCACGTGTCAACTTGGCAATGAGACATGAATCCCCTATGACGGAGCACGCCACACAAGTTACGCGTTGCTTAGCAACTAGCACCAAGATGCCACGTAACTTATACGCGTCTTTTCTTTCTTTTAACCTGAAGTCGATTTCACTTCATTGCACTAGAGCTGCCTTCCAATGGCATTACACTTGACAACTAGACATGGACTCCCCCATGACAGAACACGCCTAATACGTTACGCGTTGCCTAGCAACTAGCCTTAAGACGCTACGTAACGTACACGCGTCCTCCCCCCCTTTTTAACTGCAGTCGAATGGCATACCCGTGACTAACGCAGACGATACAGGACGCTTGCCTGCGCTGCTTAACTTGGCCCCCCGGTTCCTCTAAAAAGTTTAAAAGATTATAAGGTAAGCATGCTTTTGAGGCAGTTTTGATCCCGAGCTTAGATGCGTTCCGCGCTTGGAACTAATCCCCTTTAAACCTTTCGCATAGAAACACGCATTTGGTCTGCATGACTGCATAGAAGACGTGAGGTCCGTCTGCTTCTCCGTTCCTGGGTATTTATTACCAATAGCAACCGTGGATGATTGATTCCGTCATTGGGTAAGTCCTCAGTAGCCAATTGAACTGAGTATGCTTACACCTTAATTATTAGCGTTTTTGGGTCCCTAATATGCTTGGTTTCATTAATAGGGTCCCCCCTAATTGGATTAATCCTCGCTGTACAGTACATTGTTGTCACTGTCCGGATCCTTGAAGATACATACGCCCTTTGATTATAATTGGGCTTTTTAGGTGAGTTTCCCGCCTTATTGTCACGATTAGTTCTAGCATTCTTCTTTACAACACACCTGACCAATACCCTTACTATTTCATAGGCTGTCCTTATTCTTCTTGTCCTGATGAAGACCTGCATTGACTAACATAGTAATGCTCCTTGGGTTGAAACGTCGACATATCCCCTGGACCAGTTGAAAGACTCTGTGTCAAGACTTATTCATTTAACTTACAGAGCCATTCAAACATTGTTGTTCTTTTCGTGGCCTCTTAAAAAAAACGATTAAAAAACGACAAAAATTCAATCTGTATATATTGCACCCTCACTACGGCACTGAGCACCATATTCACCTTGTCACAAATTGCAACGCATTTTATGTTATGTTTCTGACAGCCACGCAAATCAATGTGGGTATTTATAAATGATGTAATTTATAAAACTTTTGAATACCCTTTATGGTCTTTCCATGTGTGTTGTTTTTGATGTTTCCATGTGAGTAAACCAATGATTGGTTTAATGATTTAAAGAGTCAATTTTTCATAAACATAATGCCACAGAGAACAAAATCTTTTTTGCCGATTCTGCATAATTTGATCTTGCAAACCTTCAAGATAAAAAACATTGACCACTACATTAGCATAGCAGTTGACACCTGAACTATTTTCAAACTGATAACCAATAATCTCTTCAACAGTGTCCGATTTCTTTTTACTTGCAATCACATTATCTTGTTCTTTTCCCTTCCACACCTTCAGAACCGATATTCTCAAACCTTCTTTTTCGACCAACCACACGCTTTTCAAATACAGGATATTGACCTAAATTTGGAGCATACACCCTTCTTAACCTATTATACTCGTTTACACAGTTTGCATCTGCAGTAACCTTTGTCTCATCAAAATCAATCAAAAACAAACCAGATAATGTTCTGACTCGCGACAAAGCAACATATGCCATACCCTCTTTAAATACAGTAGATCCAATGTTCATCAATGCACTGTCTACACTTAATCCTTGAGATTTATGAATAGTCACAGCATATGCCAGAGAAAATGGAAATTGTTTCCTACGGACATATAAATCTTTAACAAGCAAAAAACGAACTGACCAACTACCAATTTCTTTAACTTCATCAATCTAATCAAATTTAATTTTTAAAAATTCAATTCCTTCTTTTTTCTGATAATTAACAAAATCCACCACTTTACCCATTGCGCCATTAACTAAACCTTTTTCTACATCCAAATTACGCCTTGAAATTACCCGACAGTTTACACACGCATATAGTGTATTTTCTAAACCAGCAGTTTTAGATTTTCTTTTTCTAAAAAATCCAGTTTTGTTTTCAACTTTCCCCGTCAAAATAATAGTGATTCCTTCATGCTCTATTTTATCGATGGTTTCCATTTTTATATTTCCTTAATTTTCCAGTTTTAATAGTTCTTCGTTGAATATGGAACACTCGCGCAGTGTTGGCATTATGCAGATTACTGATTTATTTTCAGTAATTTTCATGTACACTTTTGCAGGAACTACATTTTCATTTGGAAACACATTGCAAAGTAATCGACTCTCCAAAGCTGGTTTGCCATGCTTTTTAAGAATTCCAATTCTTGTATCTTGAAGAATACTTTTATATTCAGCATTATTTGCCTGTCGCATATTTGTTGTCAGTTCTTTGTATTCAAAATTAGTCCAAATGTTCACATTACCAACACTACCAAGAGGCTTTCTGGTATCTTCATGGGCAAGTGTTTTAAATAGCAGTTGTCCTTTTACCGGAGTCAGTTGCAGTAGATCTCCAAAAACTATGACGCGTTTTACTCCAAATAACATATACTCTGTTTTAAGAAGTTGCTGCATTCTTAAATGCACAAAGGCAAGCATCAAGTTTGAGACCATGCTCACCTCATCAATAATGAGAAGTTTCATTTTCTTCAGGACTCTTGAAACTTCACAACAAGCTTCTCCAGATAGCTTGTGGTATTCCAATTTGTTCTCATGCTCTACTGGTAGCATTAGTAAACGATGTAAAGTAATTCCTTTAATGCTATGTGCTGCCAACCCAGTTGGAGCAGTGACAACACAAGACAAATGCGACTTAGTTGTTTTTTGTGGATAACTTGTAATTACTTTAATTAAGAAACTTTTTCCTGTTCCAGCTTGACCACTCACATACATTCGGATAGGTTGAAATGATTTACATGAGCAACCTTTCTTTTCATGTAGTAATCCATGGTCAATCTGCTCTTTTACTTGTTGATATATTTGTTTCTGTTCAACATTTAGTTGTTCTTCCAAGTTTCCTAACTGTATTACATCTTCTTGAGCTTGATACATTGCTGTTTCCACCTCATTCATGGCAGTTGCTGCTTCATTTTCAACAATTGGTTGTCCAAGTGGATCTTGACTCAGTGCAGCAGAACTTTGACTGTCTTTAGCAATCTCAGCTGCAATTGTAGCTTCTTGATCAATTTCATCATTCAACATTTTTACATAATTTGCAAAAGCACTGCATTGTATGCTATCTTTACAGGTGTCTCCTCCAAACCCGGGCCAAATTTCAAGCGACATTGTGGCATTTTTCGACGAGCAGGCTGTGAAGCAGTGGGGCACTTCCCTCGTTTTCCTCTACCCCATCCGCAGCCATCTAGAATCTGCAGCGGGGCACAGCAAGGACTCCAGTTCCCAAGATCTCTAGCGGCGGAAGCCCGCCCTCGTCAGAAGCGCGCCAGGAGGCGCTTAAAAGCGAGGACTTCCCCCGCGACGCGGGACGCGCGCGGGACAGTGCCGGGGCTAAGCCCGGGCAAAGGGCGGGCCGTCCGAGGACGCATGAGGACGGGACGGGCCACATTATTTTCCTCCGTTGCCGTGTATCAATACCACCAAGTCTGCGTTTGTACAGGTACTGTTGTTAACGAGCACATCCACGGTTTGTGTCATCAACAATTGATTTCCTATAAAAATTTGTCATAGTTCCGCGGTAACATGTCCAAACAGAAACATTATTTGACTGTTAATACTATGGACAACTATCTGGTGCAGATCGTTAGTTAAAATAAATAATGATAGGAGGGTGTCCTTAGGGCTAAATGGCTCTACTAATGTACCATTGTCGACTCCTCCTACAGACTCACCGTTGAATATTTCCCTTCAGGTTAACGGCAGTACTTCTAATGATATAGAGGTCTTAGAGGTCTTAGACAGTGATACCCTTGAACCAAGTGTACCCCCAGCCATTAACTTGCCATCTAATCCTGATTTAGTCTCAGTCATGGATATTGAAGCCACAGATATTCAGTCACCCGCCCTTCCCTCTAGAACCAGGGCAGTTAGAGCATGTAGGAAATCCCAGACTAAAAACAATGGCTCTCGCCTAGGAAGGAAAAAGCCAACCACTACAAATAAAAGCTTAAATAAGGTAGAGGCAGTAGGATTACATGACAACAACGATCCCGAGAATGAGCTAACTGTACAGGTTGCCACCATGATTAATACTAAGCTAGAAAGTATTATTACACCTTTGGTAGCTAAAATTGACCAGCTCATGGAAGAGGTTGCTAGATTGAGAGCTCAGATAAACAAGCCTATGGAAGAAATGGCTAGGTCATTGACTCTAGCACCAAGTATTTCTACCCCAGATGTGACTACCCATAGGGATGGAGAAAGGGCAGTAGAAGCAGAGATAGTGAATCCCCCACCGTTACAACCTATAATTGACAAAAATCCCATAAAGGTATCCAAAGTGGGTCCTCCTTTGAGTAATACTGTTCTACATTCAGAGAACGATCAATTCCAATGTGTTGTAGAGGCAGACCCCCTCAGACTGGTTCTTGCTAATGTACCTACCTTGGCGCCTGGCAAGGTGGAATCTACGTCCTCTTTAATTAGTAAATCCTTGCACTGGATGTTAAACAATACGAGGATGTCCCCATGGGGTGAGCAACAACTTGCAGGGGAAATAATTACGGCAAGATGAGTACCCTGGCTAGGACAAAACCCCAAAAAATTTGAGGGAGACTGTGTAGTTCTTAACTTTTCAAATCCAGATGTTCTCCCCAATGTTCTGAGCAATATATTTCCCCCCCCAACATAGGCATGGTGCCATTATTCCACTAACTCTAAAATACTTTTACTGCATGAAAAGCTGGAAAGCTAATCGAGCCGTATTGAGGCCAGTGTGGACTACGGCCCCCAGTAAAGGGGGTAGGAGTGATCCAATTAGTAAGTGGAATATCAGCTTAGAAAATAGGTATGGGGTCTTATCAGATCTAAATGACTGCGATTGACTGGAAGAGAAAGTTAGACCTGTGGATAAGAATATAACATCGCTGGAAGGTTTGACTGCCCCTATAGCTTTAAACAGCCGCCAGGAATTGAGGGTAGCACGCAGTTCCACAGAGATTGAGGGTGAGACAATCAAGTCACATATGCCAATATCCTCTAGTTCTCCAGAGTGTGGAATCTTAGGATCTAATGCCTTAGTAAACGTACCATTAGGAACTCCATGCACTAATATTGTACACATGAAGAGGACAATAGGGGAGTCCCAAGATCTGCTAATAACTGAGCCACGGTTGACTTTATCCTGGAATCTTGCAGGAATTGGCAATAAGTTACATTCTACTGAGTGGTGCAGCTTTGTTGACCAGTTCGATATAATCCTATTCCAGGAATCATGGTCATTGGCTCCAGTTTTTCGCATGGGATTTCTTAATTTTTATATACCTGCCACTAAAAAATCTAAAGGCCGTCCATCAGGCGGTTTAATAATTTGGATCCGCCAATCATTGTGCTGTAAAATAAACCAGCGGAACCTTCCATTGGATGACATTTTGTCACTAAACATCACCTGGCCGAATGGCCAGGGACTGGCAATTTTTAACATCTATGCCAGAGGGATGGTTGGAGGAACTCTATCTGATGTGATCTCTGCCCTTGATCATCATCTCTCAGAACTTCCATCTAAGTTACTTACAATCGTAGGAGGAGATTTTAATACAACGTTTGAGCCCCTTGGCCCTGAGGACCAGTTTCTTGCTGCCGAGGAGGATTGTAGGTGGGGTGTTCCTCAGTTGGACCTTCCGGCAGTTAAGCGATGGTCAGCAGCAGCCATTCAACTTAAAGCACTGTGCTTAGAGAGAGGGCTTAGAGCAGCCAATGGGCGCACACAATCAGATCGCCAGGGTGCCAGCACATTCGATAATGGCAGGTCCTCTAGTCGTATAGATTATTTCCTACTGGATGTTAGAGTCTGGTATAGACTGAACGATATGATTATTACTCCACGGGATGAAAGCGACCATAACCCCCTGTGCATGGAATTAAAAGCCCCTAATGGGCTTAGAGAATCCAGAATCGGTGGGGAGAAAACTACCCTGGACATTGTTGTATCAAACAACATGCGACATGTTAAATGGGGTCGATTCATAGAGAAGCTGGAAAAAGTAGAGGACCTAAAAAAAACGGTCATTGATGAAGTGGCTAATTTAAACTCCCAAGTGGCAAACGAAAAATTTTCCTCAATAATGCTTGAGGCTCATTCTATCTTCTTTGCTAAACTTAAAGGGTTTTTTATGAAAACCTCGAAGCCTGGAAAGGACAACAAGAGTAAACCTCCTGAGGTGGGATGGTTTAATGACGCTTGTAAAGCAGCTCGCCTGAAGTTGAGTGTAGCTCTTAAAACAAGAAACAGAGGGCGTGAGATCCGCTAGGAAGATATATAGACAAGCACAGTTAGTGGCCAAGAAAGAGTGGGATGAGGAGCATTGGCAAGACTTGAAACTAGCCTGTTTAGCAAAAGATCAAAAGCAATTCTGGGCTATAGTGAAGTGGGATAGAGGTGGGATTGCACCATCACCCCAAAATAATGTTGCAAAAAATCAGTGGATCGATTTCTTCAGACCACAATACGCCTCTATTCTATCTGAAGGGGAGCATTTATCTCCTCCTACCATTTCAATCAATCAATCAAGAAAGCTCTATTCGATTTTGAGATTAAAATCATAAAAGCGTACATCAGGATATTCATACATATATATATAAAGATAAAAATTCTAAAAATGATTTGATTATACATAGTCAAAGTCAATCGGTATAGTCCCCTGTTAATGAAAAGTTCATCGAATTACAAAAGAATCCAGTTAAAATTAGTACATTGAGCTCCGAAACTTAACAGCCAGCTTTAAAAAGCTTGTTAATGCGATGATAGTACATTCATTGTCCAGCTGTAATAACCTAATCATAGCCAACCTACAAGTACGTAATCCCCAGGACTTTAAAAGTGGTTTCAGAAATGCCCCCCTGGGCAGCTGATAGAATTTACAAAAGAGGACGCAATGAATGTTGGATTGAGCAGAGGTATCATCACAGGGGCAGGGTGGGAGTTCATTCGACCAGGAGTTGCAAAAAGGGAAAGCAATCATACGATAAAAATTTCCGAATCTAAGGCGAGTGAGAAGCATTCGGGCATAACAAGAAGGCTGAGTTAATAAATAGTTTTGGAGGCCTTCTTGCATGGTTATTTTTTGGTAGTTGAGAACTGTATTTTTTATTTTTTCCAGATTCCATCTTTTAGTTATAAGATGGTTTAAAGCCAGCTCTCTTAGGGTCTTCCTAGAGACCGATTCCATGGTTGAAGGCTCCATAAAAAACTCAGGGTGGCCAAGGTCAGTCATCATATTTTTTACATATGTGAGCCATTTTATGTTGGTTACTCCGTCGAGATTGAGACAATCAGTAATCAAGTCTCTGTTAAATTTGGTCTCCGGAGTAATCCAAATCTTATGCCACAAGAGTATAGGCGCAATTTTAATAATATCTAGAATATACAGCAGGCCCAATTCAATGTGTATAAAATAGGTCGATGTAGATTTTGAAACTCCTAATAAGTAGCACAAAAATTGATTTTCAGTTTTTTGTAATAGTTGTGCATTTTCAATACCCCAGAGACCAGCTCCATAGGTGGCAGTAGAAATACATTTGGCCTTGTAAAGAACAATCAGCTCTTTCACTGGTCTGCCACCTAATTTAGCTGAGAACGGTTTTAGCGCGCCAATAGCTCGGATGAGGGCCAAATTTCTAGCGATTATCGCTGTGTGCCAATTTCCCCTCCGGTCAAAATGTATTCCTAGGTAGGAGAAGTTGTCCGTGGTCTCGATTCTGCTGTTATCTAAAAAGATTGAACAGGGCAATTTCTTTGTTCCCGGACCACAAGCCATCGTGTATGTTTTTGCAATGTTAATTTTTAACCCTCGTTCATTCATATAAGTTGCAAACTTCAAGACAGCCCTCTGTAGGCCTATCTTGTTCCGAGACATAATGGCGGCATCATCAGCATAGAGGAGTATTGGGGTCGGAGCTCCTAAAATTTTTGGATAGTCATGCTGTGATTCTATTAAATATTGGCCAATAGAGTTTATGTATAGGGTAAAAAGAAGGGGGGCTAAAATGCACCCCTGTCGTACCCCTCTCTTAATAGAGAATTTATCAGAACACTCGCCTTTGTTTCCGTAACGGACTCTAGCACCTGCATCACGATACAGGGTTCTTATAAATACTAGGATATTAGAATCTAAGCCCATTTCAGATAATATGGACCATAGTAGCTCATGATTCACGCAATCAAATGCGGAACTCAGGTCCACGAATGTAACAAAAAGGTTTCCCTTTTTTGCCTGCGTATATTTAGATAAAACTAAGGCCAAGTTTAAACTCTGTTCTATGGTCCCTTTTCCTGGACTGAAACCATACTGTAAATGGGATAATAAATTATTTTCCTCTGCCCAAAGTTGAATTCTGTTTAAAATTGCCCTCACTGCTACCTTCATTAAAGCATCTAAAAGTGAAATTGGGCGGTAGCAGGTTGGGACATTTCTGTCTCCTTTTTTAAAAATAGGGACGACTATAGCTTCAGACCAGGATGGTGGGAGCCCATGTCGATTAAAATTATTTAAAACATTCGTTAACAGGGGAGCCCAAAGGTCGATTTCTGCCTTGTAGACATCCATCGGGACGCCGTCGGGGCAAAGGGCTTTACCTGAAGGACTGTCTTTAATTGCTTTAGTAATCTCCATGCAATCGAAGGAAATCCCTATTGGGAATTTAATCGGTAGAATTGTGAGTGGTTGAATAATAACTCCGTCAATCAGGGGGTAACCATAATTAAGGTTTCCTAAGTTGTCATATAAGTTTTTAAAGTGATCTACCCAAATTTCCCCGTTTATAGCCATGTCTATAACATCAGTCTGGTTTTGCTGTAAATAAGGAGCGTTGACCGCTTTCCAGAAAGCTGTATTGTTCCTAGATTTGGATGCTGCAATTAAGGCCGACCAGGCCTCTTTCTTTAAAGTCTGTTTCCTGGTTTTTATGGCCAAATAATACAGTTTTCTAGCTTTACTAATCTCAGCAGGTGATTTGATGATTTCATGCAGGGCCCTTTTTAGGTTTTGAAGAGCTTTAGTGCAGTTTTTGTCAAACCAACCATGGCCTATTTTAGTGTTAGGTTGACGCTCTTTTGTTAATAATTTTTTCAGTTCAGATTGAAT
Organism: Triturus cristatus; assembly: GCF_964204655.1. Lineage (NCBI taxonomy): Eukaryota > Metazoa > Chordata > Amphibia > Caudata > Salamandridae > Triturus > Triturus cristatus. The sequence goes on along the minus strand of NC_140589.1, from coordinate 212,455,522 downwards.
TTTTAAGAAGGGAGTCAAGAGTACTGATGACTCCTCTGTTTCTGTTAGACAGGCTAATATATCGGGTAGACTAGTTCCCATTAAGGTATGTAAAAGAACGGCAGGGTCAACCCTGTCCCATTTTATAGAATAGCCATTTTTTGTGGCTAAGTTTATATTGAGATGGTATTTAGGTATAACTACAGGGATCTCCTGAATCGTTCTAATTTTAAGATTAAAAACAATTGGGTAGTGATCACTGAAGAAAACATTAAGTGTTTCCCAGGAGATGACGAATCCTTCATTGGGTGGAGATAGGAGAGTAAAATCAATAGTCGAATTGCATCCCCGCCCGTGAAAGGTTGGTTTAAAGGGGATATTTGGGGTGCAAAGTTCGTTGATAAAAGACAGGTTAAAATGAAAGAGCATGTGATTAAGAGTGTCGCCCAGTTTTGAATGAGCGAAATGTGTAGGGTTGTCGTCCTTATGTTTACCAAGGCCGCAAATGCCTTTGGAAACATGTGGGCAAATAGTACAATTAAAGTCGCCCAACCAGATCAACACCGACTCACCCTTTCTCTGGGTCTTAATAGCATTGACACTCGTCATGAGATTATCGATCTGGCTTTCTAGATTGCTACTGGGGATATTATTGTAAAAATTTATGAGGGTTAGAGATCTTTCCCGCCCCCAACTAACATTTAAAATCTGGTAATACTCAGTAAATGTATGTCTCAGTACCTTAATGCCCTGCGTTATTAAAACATAAGTGCTCAGACCTCCTTTATTTCTCCCCTGAGAGGTTATTTGTGCAGGAGCATGAAAGGTCTGGTAACCTGGAATGTGGAGTTCATCTATAGCCCACGTTTCCTGGAGGCAGATAAAGCTATAACATGTAACTATGTCTAGCCACGGTTGGTGTGATATTTTATTAAAAAGGCCTGCAACGTTCCATGAGATGTTATCAGCATCCCCTATTTCCCTCATAGCAAGAGCATTTTTATTTTCAGCTCTGATTTTTAAGGTATGGGGGAGAGGGGAGCTGAGAGGTATTAAACGGTCACAGTTGGAAGTAGTCGCAGGGTATAAATTATCACCACTGGCTTGTGGCTGATCAATAGATGCCACACAGTTTAGGATTCCCGTATTACAAATATTAACAATATCCGTTCCAGGATGTGAGGTTGCCGCATGGGTGTTAGAAGTCAAGATGGGAGCTCCACATAGGTCAAACTCCAGGCTAGGTTCTATCTGTCAATCAGGGTCTTCCAGATCTGTAAGTGCCTCAAAGCGGTTTGTAACTGATATAGGCCAGGTTGAATACTGTGGTAAGCTATGAATGTGCTGATGTTGGTGAAGAAGAGGCCTGTCTGGAAAGGGTGAAAAAGAAGGAGAAACCTTCCAGCGACTAGGGTTTCTAGGATGTTGAAACAAAGGAACAGTATTAATAGGTCTTGAGTAATGGGGCGCTACAACTGATCTTGTATGTCTAGGCGGCCTACGAATAGAACTGTTCCCTTGAAGAGTAAGGAGGGATTGGGGATAAAAGTAGCTCAAAACCCGTGTTGATATTCCTTCTACTCCTCTTTCTAGGAACCAGTCCGCTATGTAAGTGACTACTTTCTGATCTTTAAAATTTATAGTCACAATGTCACCTTCTATATCTTTAGGCCTACACCCAAGCCAGGTCAGCCTTCGCACAAATAGGATCTCACCATTAAGATCTGAGGGCAGAGGTCTGTTCTTACTTAACCAGTATATTACTTTGTTTTTAAGTTCCACAAACCCCTCCTTCTTTCCTGGACTTAATTTTGGCACACCCGTAAGTATAATAACATATGGAGCAGATTCGGGTGGTAAGTCAATATATTCGTCCATTCTATCAGAAAACTGTCGTGAGTTTGGCTCCCCGGAAATTCTGGTGTTTTTTCCTTCTAGTGTTTTTTGCGGGGCTACTTTTTCCCTCTCTTCTGAGGAAGTAGGCGCAATTTCGGAGACAACTGAAATGGCTGGAAGCTGAGTGTTTGTGTCATTAGACAGTACTGCATCTCTTCCAGAGGTCATAACTGGTTGTTTCCTCTGGTCAGCAGTTGTTTGAAAAATAACCAGATCCTTCAATAAGGAACCATTTGAGGAAGTTACAGTTGTTAGAGTGTCTAATTGCTCGGCTAGGCGTTTTGTTCTCTCATAGAGAGGTAAAAGAAGTGACTTCACAAGTTGTTCAAGTCTCTGGAATAGACAGTCATAGGGGTCGCGGGCAGAAGGTGGCATAGTGTCTTTGCATTTTGAAGAGCCGGGGGATAACCTCGGCGCTTTGGAGCAGCTACCTGTTGTTCCTGCACCGCCCCTCTTTCTTTTCAGAGTTGCCACAAGTCTGGGTTGTTTAGGGGAGATCTTTTTCCTAATATGCCTTGGTTTTATATTAGGAGGCGTATTCGGTAGATCCCCTTCCATAGCGAGGAGTGGGGAAGTCATCGCACCTGTGTTAATGGTGATTAAGTCCCGCTGAGAGTCTGTTGTCAACGGCAGATCCTGAAGAAGTAACGGGATGCCCGGGTCGCTAATTGAGGCAGAAATATTTACCAGTTTGTGTGTTACAGGTGAGGGAGACGGAATCAACTGTATAGAACCCAGAGAGGAACGTTTATCAGAGAGTAAACCATGGGACAGACGACGTTCCGTGTCCGCTATTTCATTGTCCAACTTAGAAACAGCTTTGGCCAGAAAGTGGTCAAGGGTCCCTTTCCGTGGGCCTCCCAAGAGTGTAGTCTTGCCTTTGGATGGCTGTATAGGCGGAGTTATAGGCATACTTAAAATATGGGCACAAGCAGTGGAGAGGTACAAATATACGCGTACTGCACAGTTCGAAATATAGTGTTTACCGCAAACTGTGTGGGAAGATATGTAAAATATCTTACTTGTAACTGCCAAATGGGGTGGCCCAGCCCGGCCTCTTCCGGCCCCGGACGGCCACAGACGGTCCCGCCCTTGTCCCGGGCTTAGCCCGGCACTGCCCGCGCGCGGTCCCGCGACGCGGGTTTCCCGGCGATCTTTTAAGCGCCTCCCTGGCGCCAAACCAGCGTCGGCGGGTCCTCAGCCGCTGGGGGTTGTGGGGGATGTAGTCGCGTCCCCGCTCCGCGGCCGCAGATGGTGGTAGCGGCGGCGGGGGACGAGAAAGCAGCAACAGTGAAGAGTCTCGCTTGGCAAAATAAGTTACAATCCCTCAATACGCAGTCCACAACGCTACTCTGAGCCCGCTCCGTCGGTATCCCGGCGATCTTTTAAGCGCCTCCCTGGCGCCAAACCAGCGTCGGCGGGTCCTCAGCCGCTGGGGGTTGTGGGGGATGTAGTCGCGTCCCCGCTCCGCGGCCGCAGATGGTGGTAGCGGCGGCGGGGGACGAGAAAGCAGCAACAGTGAAGAGTCTCGCTTGGCAAAGTAAGTTACAATCCCTCAATACGCAGTCCACAACGCTACTCTGAGCCCCTACCATTTACTTTCAAACGCAGGTGTTTTCAATGAAAGATGTTAACCTAGCCCTAGATGGTGTAACTGGGGGTAGAGCTCCAGGAATGGACGGGATACCTGCAGATGTATTTTTAACTGATAGAACATCATGGTGCCAATATTTCCAATGGCTTGCTAATTCAGTAGCTATGGGGGCACCCATTCCCCCTTCATGGAAAGGTGCGGAAATAATTCCGTTTTTTAAAAAAGGGGATAAATCTCTACCAAGTAATTATAGGCCTATCAGCCTTATTGACTCAGCCCAAAAGCTCATAGGCCGACTAGTGCAAAACAAATTACAATCTTGGATAGAAGAAAATAACATTTTATCACCGTATCAAGCTGGGTTTAGACCTTGTACCAGCTCTGTCGACCAGGTTTTTTATTTTTTAGCACTCTACTGGAGGAATGTGAAGCTGACTAAAGGGACCCTTTATGCGGTCTTTATAGACCTGGAATCAGCTTTTGATTTAGTGCCCCGCTCTAAACTCTGGAGGGTCCTCGACGAAGCAGGGATGGCCCCAGAACTGCTAACGTTACTTGTCCGCTTGCATGAGAACAACTATGCACGAATCAGGTGGGGAACCCAGAGAGAGGTGACTGACCCATTTCCTGTCGAGCGTGGTGTCCGGCACGGATGTGTCTTGGCTCCCACATTGTTCTCCTTGTACATCAATGGCATAGATGACCATCTTAGATGCTTCCCCACGGATGCCCCTGTATTGGCAGGGTCTACCGTGCCCGTCCTCATGTTCGCGGACGACACGTTGATAGTTTCACCGACTCCTAGTGGGCTCCAGAAGGCATTACATTTATTTGGTGAATTCTGTCAAGAACGAGGACTTGAGATAAATACCTCCAAAACCAAGTTTGTGCCTAAACCAGCGGCAAAACTTTAGAGGCGTTATTAAATTTAATGGCATCCCATTGGAACAGGTTGAGGCATTCACATACTTAGCAATATCCCTCCAGAATAATATGAAATGGACAAACCACATTGACATGGCTGCTTTAAAATTCCATCAGCTAGCAGGTGCAATTATTTCTAAATATAAAACTTCTTTGACTAAGCCTATCACTCCTGCTTTGGAAATTTATAACATGAAAGCAGTTAGCGCTTCTTTGTATGGCTCGGAACTATGGGGCTTTGCTAATCTGAACCAACTAAGATTGGCAGAAAATAAGTTTCTACGCTGCCTAACAGGAGTTCCCCAAAGTACCCCAATGATTCCGCTTACATATGACCTAGGCAGGAAAAAAGTCGAGGACATGGCACGACTACGCCCACTCCTTTATTGGCGACGGATAATGGTAACTCCTGAACTAGCCCATTATGCCATCGCCATGCAGGATATTATTAGGGCAGATAGTTTCCATTCCATTCCTCAAAGAAATTAGAGACCTGCTAATAAAACTAGAACTAGGGCATTTATGGATTGACTCAAATGGTTTAAGTTTCCCATCCAAGTCTTCCCTTAAAAAATTGTATTGGGATCTGACTTTGACATCGGCCGTTAGCTCTTGTCAAAATACCAATCTAACGGGTCGCTATTTTGATATCAAATCTATACCATCTCGCGAGGCATTTTGGGACATTATAGAAAGGCCCATTGATAGAAAACTGTACTTTCAATTTAGAATTGGGTCCCTTCCTGTAAAAGCATTTACCCATAGATGGTCATCTTCCCTGGATAACAAATGTCCCTATTGTTTAAATTTGATTGAGGACATAGGTCACTTGTTGTTTGTGTGCCCGCTGTACGTTGCTCCACGTCATAGGTGGTTAAAACCAGTATGTTTAAATATGGGAACGCGTAGGTATAAGGAGGCCCTAAGAATACTTGAATCAGATTGTACTCCCTGTCTGGCTATTGCTGTAGCAAAATTTCTAGGATGGGCCTAGACAATTCGCTCTCGGACTCTAAAGTTTTTAGAAGATGGTCCATGAACTTTTTTGACACCAAATGAGGTTTGATCAATTTTAATCTAATCGAATCTAATTATCGATGATATTTTTTAATAATATTCACCAGCATTATGATTTAATGTATTTTTAAACTTATATATTGTATTTTATTGTAGTATTTATAAGTACCATTAGGATGTTCTGCTTTTATGACATGCTGTCGAATAAAGCTTTGAAACTTGACTTGCTATCTTTACAAGCATTAAATGAATCTTCATAGCTCTAAAAATCTCCAAGTAATTCCAGTTCTGAACGCCATGATTTGAACATTTGCAAAAGGGCTAAATAGTAAAATTCCCTTTTATCAGCAGTGTCGCAACTCAGTTCCATGTGATTAATTAAATTTCCTTTCCTCTGTTTCACCAGACATCCTTCAGAACCAATAACTGCATATTTTCCATCATTAATGTTCTCTGTAGTATTCCGTTTAAAAGTGTTGTTTTGCAGCACTTCATAGAGACATGTTCTCAAGATGATGACTTCTGTTTGGGTAATATGTGTCCAACATATTAGTTTTCAAAATATCTGTACTTTCTGGTTCTTTTTCTGCTAAATATTCAATTTCTTGAACAGATCTCAGTATCCGATTTTGCATTCCTGCAAGACCTAGACTCACCCAAATGATTCTTCTACTTTTGGAATATAGACTTGCAGATGATAGCTGATCTGAACATTCATATGCTCCAATTTCACGATGCGATAACATCTTCAAACTGAAACGGTATAATTTCTTACTTAGTCTTCTCGTGAGAAATCTCTTCCCACATTTCTTTCAATTCAGTCTTTTCTGATTTAGTAATGTAGGACGTTACATATCGAGCAACAGCAATGGAATTGTCCGCAACATACTGAATATCCATGTTAATGTTCCACTTGGATAAAATAACTAGCTTGTAGTCATTTATATATTTTGATTCTTCGCTTCTTCTTAAGTTGTAGGTATTTTTCGGAGACTTTCTTGTGATGGTATGTCACATAGCTGACATAAAACTGTTCACTCTTCCTTTGGATAATACAGGGCGTGGAAATCCAAAACGATATTTGGTATAGAACTTATCATTTGACTTGTACTTTCGTCGACAGTATTTTCCACACCTATGGCTTTGGAATTGTAAGACTTGTTGTTTTAAGTTTTTATCTTCTCTGCTATTGGGTACAGCACATGCGGCATAATCTTCAATGAAAGACAAAAACTTTCATCTGAATCTGTTCCAAATTTGGGGGCGTCCTTGATCCATAACAACATATGTATATGAGGAGCACCTCTTGCTTGATACTCCGTTCTTCAAAAGAAATCCACAACTTCTCCAAGAGGAAGATTCTTTTTATTGCAGATGAAAGACATCATAGCTTCAAATCTAGGATTGAATTATCTGCATACATTAACAGGATCTAAAGAGCACAATTCTCCAGGTGTCTTGTATTCAGTATTTTTTATATTGGAATTTGCCTCTAAGAGATTAAAGTAAATCATTCCAAGTATACTCAGCTTAGTGTAACAAACCATGTAGGAGTTCCCAAGTTCCGTAGCATACATTTCAGTTCTCCATGTCGACGGTACCAATATTCATTAGTCCCACGCTGACATGCCATCAGATTAATCAACTGAGATTCTAAATGATCATCTCTCTGATGCACTTTATCCATAAAATCCTTTGCAGTTACATTTTGCAGATGCATTCCAGTTTTTAAAATGTGATTTACTGCATATGAAAGTCCAGACAAGTCACTTTCAAAAAGAAGATGAAACATATAAGGGATACATTGTCGAAATCTTGGATCTTCTGCATATAATCTTGTTGTCAGAGATTCAGATGCAGGAATCTGCACAGAACGTTCATCATATCGTCCACCTGTGATCTTACCAGAAGATTTTTTCTTTTTAGCCACATTATCTTGTACGTTCAAAACTTGTGGTTGATGTTTCTTCAAGTAATTCTCCTGTCTCTGTTCTTTTTCCTTTTTTTTCTGGCATGATTTCTCCATTTTAACATTGAAAAACAGTATCTGTAAAAAAGAATCACAAATAAATGTATATTAATAACTTTCAAATTTATACTATTCTATTACTGTAGAAACACATTTTAAATAAATACTGACTAAGAAACTATAGCCCTGAAGCACAAATGTGACGATGGTTACAACACTACATGCATAGTGCATACTACTTTAAAGCAGTTCATGCCCTAAAGCCTACCTCACTAAAAGACTACATGCTAACTGACTGAATGATTACAGTACTATAAGGAGACACACTGGGTGAGTGACAGGGTGTTTCCTAGAAGTGTATGAATACTGACATGGATATTGATGGTGTGAAAGACAAGTGTGTAGGTGATTAGAGACCTACATGCATAGTGGATACGTGTTTGAATCCATCCATATGTTAAGGCCTGTCTCAGTCCAATAGTACTTGGATACTGACTGAATGTTTTGAGTATTGCAAGGAGAGTGCCAGGATGAATTTATAAGTATTTGTATTTTGGTGCATCAAATACATTAGTACATGGTGCTGAATAAGTCACTGGAGAAGTATAAGGGGAGTGACAGAGTGTTTGCGGGAACTGTATGAATACTGTCTGGGATATTGAAGGTGTGAAAGACAAGTGTGTAGGTGGCTAGAGACCTACATGCATACTGGATAGACGTTTGAAACAGTCCATAGAGTAACACTTGGATCACTGCAAAACTACCTGGAAGTGTATGAATACTGACTGGGGAATTGAAGGTGTGAAAGACAAGTGTGTAGGTGGTTAGAGGACTGCATGCATAGTGAATAGGCGTTTGAAGCAGTCCATGTGCTAAGGCCTGGATCACTGCATGAGTACTTGGATACTGACTGAATGATTAGAGTAATGCAAGGAGAGTGCCTGGGTGTATTTATAAGTGGTTGGCTTTTAGCGCGGTGAATGGATTAGTACATGGTGATGAATGGGTCACTGAAGAAGTATAAGGAATTGTCAAAGTGTTTGCGGGAACTGTATGAATACTGTCTGGGATATTAAAGGTGTGAAAGACAAGTATGTAGGTGGCTAGAGACCTACATGCATAGTGGATAGACGTTTTAAACAGACCATAGAGTAACACTTGGATCACTGCAAAACTACCAGAGTACGGAGTGAATCTGAGTACTACAAAAAGAGTGACTGGGTGAATCTTTAAGATTTTGGATTCTAGTGCAGTGAATAGATTAGTACTTACTGCCAAATGAGTCAGTGGAGGTGTGCAATTAAAGTGACAGTGTTTATTGGAGTTTATAGATACTGACTGAGAAATTGAAGGTCTGAAAGGCAATTGTGTTGGTAGTTAGAGGCCTCCATGAATAGTGGAAACACATTTGAATCAATCCATGTGCTAAGGCCTGCCTCACTCCATTAGTACTTAGGTACTGACTGAATGATTAGACTATTGCAAGAAGCGTACCTGGGTGAATTTACAAGTGCTTCAGTTTTGGCACAGTGGATGCATTACGACATGATGCTGAATAAGTCACTGGAACAGTGCAAGGGGAGTGAAAGGATGTTTGCTGGAAGTACATGGATACTGACTGGGGAATTGAAGCTGTTAAAAACAAGGTGTATATTATGTTAGAAGACTGCATGCATACTGCATAGACATTTGTAGCGGTCTATGTGGTAATGCATGGTTCACTACATGAGTCCCTGGAAACTGACTGAATCATTATACTACTGCTAGGAGAGTGCCTGGGTAAAATTTTGAAGTTTTTCAGTTTTGGCGCAGTGAAGAGATTAGTACATGGTACTGGTCAGTCACTGGATGAGTGCAAGATGAGTGACAGGATGTTTATTGAAGTATATAGCTACTGACTAGTTAAAGAAGTTAAAGATAAGTGTGTAGGTGACTAGAGGCCTGTATGCATACTGGATAGGGGGTTTGAAGCAGTCCATGTTGTAAGGCCTGGCTCGCTGCATATGTACTTGGATACTGACTGAATGATTAGAGTACTGCAAAGAGTGCCTGGGTAAATTTATAAGTGTTTGGGTTTTGGTGCAGTGAATGGATTAGTACATGGTGCTGAATGGGTCACTAGAGGAGTACATGGGGAGTGACAGGGTGTTTGCTGGAAGTGTATGGATACTGACTGTGGAATTAAAGGTGTGATAGAACTGTGTAGATGATTAGAGAACTGCATGCATAGTGGAAAAGCATTTGAATCAATGCATGTGCTAAGGCCTGCCTCACTCCGTTACTACTTGAATATTAACTGAATGTTTACAGTATTGCAAGGACAGTTCCTGGGTGAATACACAAGCAATGACTGCCTTCTAATTCTACCAAAACTTGAGAACAGGAAAGTTTTTAAGCAGTTATGCGTATTCAAAGATATGAAGTACCCAAATGCTTGTCTCACAGTGGTTCCCAAATGCACACAGACTCACAGTGTGATTCTAGACAAGTAACACTATCACTAGGAGTTTACCAAAACTCATTCACTACTATGGAAGGGGTAAGGGGACTGCACAAAATATACATATTAAAGTACTGCACTTTAGTGTCAAAGCTGGACTCATTTTATCAATGCACAAGCAAAGACTGGCTTTTAATGCTACTAAAACTTGACCACATGACAGGTTTTAAAACAATTATCTGCAAGCAAATACATAATTTTACCAAATGCTTACCCAAATACACACACTCAGTGTGATTGTAGACAAACACTATCCCTTGCACTATACCAAAACACATTTCTTAATCTCTGAATACTACATTTTAGTGTAGAAACAGGACTCATTTTGCAAATTCATAAACAATGACTGATTTCTAACTGTACCAAAATATAAAAACAGCAGAGTTATCTGTCTGCAAACACATGAAATACACAAATGCTTATCACAGAATGATTTCGACATGCACACACACTGTGAATAAGATTGTTGACAAAAAAAAAGTACTCCCTGCACTTTAGCAGGAGAAATACATTAGTTTGATTAAAATCAAAATAGACCACATAGATCCCCTCACAATTAAATAACTCACCTTTCAAGTTGTTTTGTAGATTAAGAAATATATCCGTCTCACACCATATTTTCTTATACAGAATCTCTGCACTGTGCACCTGTCAGCAAAACCAAAGAATGGCAAAATTTCCCTCTCATTTTCCACACATACATGTAAACATCAAATCACATTCCTTCCCACATAAATTAAAAAGCAAACACATTTCTATTGGTTAAACATTTCAACCCTTTCCAAATGACAAATTTGAACCCTACCCCCAAACTGCCTTCTGCCCGTTACCATAGAAACAGGTCATGGAACACTGAACTGAGCACACAGGTCACAAGTTCAGCACACAATGTTGCTAATCAAAATAGCAAGTGTGCTTGACTTTTCAACATATCAGCTTATCATATATAATGTTCCTTTCAATCGGTTTTTGTTAACCAATAAGAATCATTCGTTTAAAAAACAGAAACATGCACCCTACCTTTCAGTGTAGAAGGTTGTCAAACCACCAATGATTTCTTGTCTTTTTTCAAAACTGCATCGTCGCACCATTTTAGAAATATCTTACTTTTCAAACTGCCATTTCATTTACAGAGACCATCTGAGTGCATCCAGACCTCCCTTCAAGATGCTTATAGTGTGGATTGTGGGACACACCTATATTTTCTGGAGCCAAAGGTATGCAGAAAACAAAGGCATTCAAAAAGACCTAGCTTTGCCAAATGTAGACATTAATTGGATTGGACAGAGAGGGTTAAAGTGGCACCAATTGATGCCATTGGTAAAATCCTTTATGCATATCCAACACCCTGACCTCATAATAGTGCACTGTGGTGGCAATGACCTAGGCACTTTGACTGGGGTAGGTCTGGAAATGCTTATGAAGGACACCTTTGCAGAATTGATTTCACTTTTTCCCAAAACTGCCTTTGTGTATTCTAACATATGCCAAAGGCAGAAATAGAACTGGTCCAATCATTTTTTGTCCACAAATTGAGAAAGCTAGGAAACATGTGAATAAATCTGTTTCTGCTTTTCTCCGAGACTATAGAATGGGGTCCATTTACAATAACAATCTGCGCTTTCATATACAAGAGATGTATAGGAGAGATGGAGTACAATTTACTGATGAAGGAAACAGAGTTCCTCAACTTTAGACTCTGTATAGGTACTTACTTATAAGTACCAAAAACTCTCAATGAACGCTCTTTGTTTAGAGCCACTCAAGAACAAAACACTTAAGCTTGATGTGTATCTCTCAAAAATTTCATTTTTTTTCCCTTGGATCCGCGCACCCAACGCGTTCGGAATCGCGCACCCAACGCGAGAGAAACCGTGCACCCAACACGTTAGGATGCGCGACTCCTAATTTTACCGTAAAAAAAAAAACCCCTATCACTAATTTTTATTATCCCCGGGGACCCCATCCCCCGGGGGTTATAAAAAAACATTGGAGACCGTCGGGGGAGCCCCAACGCCCCCACGGTCCCAGCCGGCTCCCAGCGTCCTTCGGTAGCCGGCATTGCTTTTCCACATGGGGAGCTGCTCCCCGTGTAGAAAAGCAATATCGTTTGGATTTTGAAAGAGCAGGTTTCCCTGCCCTCTCTTTCAAAATTCTAACGAAGTTTGCTATGGGAGGGCGGGAGACTCCCGCCCTCTCATAGCAAACAGTGTCCTGGGGGTGGGCACCCCAGGACACTGTAGGAGCCGACCCTGGGGGGTGGCGGTCCCCTGGGCCCTCGAGAGCTCCAGGAGGGGGGCCACGCAGCCCCCATCCCCCTATTAATTTATAAACATTTTGCCCACCCGGGGGCTAATTATTAACGAAGCGCAGAAGCCGGCGGTTTTTTTTCCGGCCGGATCAGCGCACCCTGCGGGCATTTTGCTGTTTTAAAAAAAAAAAAAGGGGGGGGCAGGGTGTCCTTCTGGGAACCCCTAAGCAACACTAGAGGGTCAGTGTATTTCTACCCTGCCCCCTTTACATGTTTCACACACTTATTTCCCTTAATCAGCCTCCCTTCTACCGAGGCAAAAAATGGCTGCCAACAGTTCCTGGTTTCGAATGTAGACAGACACTTGACAGCCAATTAGCATTCAGCACATGATCGGGAGGTTGCACGCTCAGTTAGCAGAGGGTGTGCATAGGGTGCGCGGATCCTCCGAGGCCATAGATATATCTATCTTTTCTATTTTCTCAGGAACTACTGAACGGATCTACACCATTTATTCAAAAGCCACGAGTCTGAACTGAGGACTACCTCTTTGCCAAATTTGGTGTAATTCCGTTTAATCAATCAATCAATCAATATGAACTTTATTCGGATAAAAACAACATCCATAAAAGTGCAGTTAAAAAACATTATTTACAGTTGGACATAGAAGAAATTAGTCCGAAATCATAGAATTACGAAAACGTACAGCCATTTTTAAAAAGGATCCAACTCGGAAACATAATTCATCATTATCAATTGCAAGCATCAACTCATAGGCTATTTTATAATCAGTTACGCATCGGGATTTAAAGTACGGAATCAGAAATGCCGTAACTCTAAATAACCAGTAACATGAGTCCCGCCCATGGGCGTGTCAGCACAGTGCATCCTGGTATTGAGAGTTCATATTCATGTGCAAATCTTGAGTAGAAACAGCCGCCCTGCTGCCCATTACGATTTCCTTACCACAGTGGGTTCCTGTAACAACAAAGGCCATAATCAGACTGGTAATGTCCTGAACAAAAGACTCAGCGTTCCTTTTTGCACTGTCACAATAGCTGTGCCGGACCCGCCCATGGGCGGGACTCATGTTACTGGTTATTTAGAGTTACGGCATGTTGCCTGCCCCCATTTGTCATCACCTGTGAGCAAGGGAGCATGAACTCTCGAAACGCGTAAGGAATATGAAAGATGGCATGCAGAATCCTGTGCTAACGGACGTTATTTTCAGGCTGCCTAACAAAATAAAGAAGTACTCACCGTATGTGGCTCTCCAAGTTGGGTTCTTTGTTTGTGATATTAATTGCGGCCCACCCATGGTCGCGGACGAGCCCACCCGCGGATGTGCGGGTCCGGCACAGCTATTGTGACAGTGCAAAAAGGAACGCTGAGTCTTTTGTTCAGGACATTACCAGTCTGATTATGGCCTTTGTTGTTACAGGAACCCACTGTGGTAAGGAAATCGTAATGGGCAGCAGGGCGGCTGTTTCTACTCAAGAATTGCACATGAATATGAACTCTCAATACCAGGATGCACTGTGCTGACACGCCCATGGGCGGGACTCATGTTACTGGTTATTTAGAGTTACGGCATGTTGCCTGCCCCCATTTGTCATCACCTGTGAGCAAGGGAGCATGAACTCTCGAAACGCGTAAGGAATATGAAAGATGGCATGCAGAATCCTGTGCTAACGGACGTTATTTTCAGGCTGCCTAACAAAATAAAGAAGTACTCACCGTATGTGGCTCTCCAAGTTGGGTTCTTTGTTTGTGATATTAATTGCGGCCCACCCATGGTCGCGGACGAGCCCACCCGCGGATGTGCGGGTCCGGCACAGCTATTGTGACAGTGCAAAAAGGAACGCTGAGTCTTTTGTTCAGGACATTACCAGTCTGATTATGGCCTTTGTTGTTACAGGAACCCACTGTGGTAAGGAAATCGTAATGGGCAGCAGGGCGGCTGTTTCTACTCAAGATTTGCACATGAATATGAACTCTCAATACCAGGATGCACTGTGCTGACACGCCCATGGGCGGGACTCATGTTACTGGTTATTTAGAGTTACGGCATGTTGCCTGCCCCCATTTGTCATCACCTGTGAGCAAGGGAGCATGAACTCTCGAAACGCGTAAGGAATATGAAAGATGGCATGCAGAATCCTGTGCTAACGGACGTTATTTTCAGGCTGCCTAACAAAATAAAGAAGTACTCACCGTATGTGGCTCTCCAAGTTGGGTTCTTTGTTTGTGATATTAATTGCGGCCCACCCATGGTCGCGGACGAGCCCACCCGCGGATGTGCGGGTCCGGCACAGCTATTGTGACAGTGCAAAAAGGAACGCTGAGTCTTTTGTTCAGGACATTACCAGTCTGATTATGGCCTTTGTTGTTACAGGAACCCACTGTGGTAAGGAAATCGTAATGGGCAGCAGGGCGGCTGTTTCTACTCAAGATTTGCACATGAATATGAACTCTCAATACCAGGATGCACTGTGCTGACACGCCCATGGGCGGGACTCATGTTACTGGTTATTTAGAGTTACGGCATGTTGCCTGCCCCCATTTGTCATCACCTGTGAGCAAGGGAGCATGAACTCTCGAAACGCGTAAGGAATATGAAAGATGGCATGCAGAATCCTGTGCTAACGGACGTTATTTTCAGGCTGCCTAACAAAATAAAGAAGTACTCACCGTATGTGGCTCTCCAAGTTGGGTTCTTTGTTTGTGATATATATATATATATATATATATACATACACACACACACACACACACACACACACACACACACACACACACACACACACACGCACGCATGCATGCATACATGCATACATACACACATTTATACACACATTTATTTGGAGCATTTATAGAGCGCACGGTTACCTCCAACAGAGGTGTCCCGGCGCGAAGGCTGCAGAGAGCGCATTGGCAGAGGAGACGGGCTAGGTGTGGTTGAATAGCCATGTGTTCAACGCTTTCTTAAAGGCTGATTCTGGTGTGGCATTGCGGCTATACAAGGGCATAGCATTCCAGAGCTTCGCAGTACTGACCACGAAGTCTCTGACACCTAGCCTAGCCTTACGAAAGCAGGGAAGAGAGGGGATTCAAGTGGTTGGATCTGAGAGCTTGGTCGTGTTTGTAGCTTTGCAGTCTGCATCTCCGGTATTGTGGGCACGACCCATGGTGGCTCTATATGCCAAGGTGAGAGCCTTAAATTCAATTCTTTTTACTGACGGGCAGCCAGTGAAGATTTGCAAGTGTTGGAATGAAGAAAAGGAACCTCACAGATCAATCTAGCCACTGCATTCTGAACAATCTGCAGATCAAATAAGCTGGAAGAACCGAGTACAGGCCGTTAGAGTAATCCAGGCTGGACGTGACCAAGGCCTGGACGACAGTCCGCCTGCAGTCCAGCGGGAGGAAATTGAGGAATTTCCTCAGGGAGCGCAGCTTCCAGAAACACATGGAGGAGACCTGACTGATCTGGGCCTTGAAAGAGAGAGCATTGTTGAATTTTAAGCCCAAATTCCTTGCTGCCTCCACAGGAACCGGAGGGGATTAATTTCAGATGGCCACCAGAGCAAGGAGGGGGGTGGGACCAGTTGATTAAAGAAGAGCACCGCCGTCTTCTCAGTGTTCAGCCTTAGGCAGTTTGGAGTCATCCAATCCGTGATGTTGCTCCAACACTGCCTAAAATTTAGAAAAGCAGCCTCCGAGTGATCCTTGAAAGAGAAGATCAATTGAGTGTCTCCAGGGAAGGAAATCACTTTCACTCCGGAAGTCTCCACCAGGCGCGCAAGAGGAGTGAGGTATACGCTGAAGAGCAGAGGGCTCAGAGCCGAGCCCTGGGGGACCCTGCAAACAAGAGGCTTCTGAGTGGAGGCAAAGGGGCGCAAATAAACTGGTTGTGTGCGGTTCTCGCCGAAAGAGCGGAGCCAAGGCAAGACCGTACCTCGTACTCCAAAATGCTTGAGTCTTTCAAGGAGAATAGGATGGGCCACAGTATCGAAGGCCGCGGATAGATCGAGCAGCACCAGCATCGCTGCGTTACCCTGATCAATGTATATGCGTACCCTCTTTGCAACTTCCAAGAGTGTGGTCTACGTACTATATCCTGCTCTAAAGCCGGATTTTGAGTCATGGAAACAGGAGTGAGATTCCAGAATTTCAGAGAGTTGACTCTGAACTACTTTGCACAAGATTTTTTGCCAGTGCCGGTAGCAGAGAGATGGGTCGAAAGTTTAAGTTCTGCAGGATCGGCATCCAGCTTCTTGTGGATAGGCAGTAAGAATGCTTGTTTCCATGTCTCAGGATATATCCCGGATTTCAGGAAGGAGTTCCATATTAGGTTCATGGGGCATTAAAACAAAGGGCCAGCAGTCTGAAGAACTGAACCGGGCAAGGATCGCTCGGAAAGCCTTATTTACAGCTCTGCAGTTTCTTTAGGGACACATCCAGAGGGAGAGGGTGAAACTCTGACCAAATAGCAGTGCAATCTGGAGTGGGAGTAGACTCAAGCAGAGACGTGTTAGACAGGAAAGTGGAGTAAATAGATTGAATTTTATCCTGATAGAATTCTGAGAGGTCATTACAATGGGTAGGTGAAGGAGTCACAGAGCTATCAAGAGCAGCTCGTTTGGAGAAGCATTGAGCAACTTCGAATAAAGCTTTGGCAGAATTATCGGCCAATTTGATCTTGTGTGAAAAGTAAACACGCATAGCCTTATGTTTCAGTCCATGGAACTTTCTTAGGGCTGTTCTATAGGAGCTCTTGGCCGTGGGATCATAAGCGTATCTCCAAGAGCGTTCCAGTTAGTCACACCAGCTTTTTTCTGCGCAAAGTTCTAAAGAAAACCACGGGGCAGATGGTTATTTCCTGGAGGATGTCATAGATGTGGGAGGTGCCACCTTATCGAAAGCATAAGTAACCCAGCTTTGAAGCTGGATATGGCTACGTTGGGATTCCCAGTCAGCTGGGGGGGGGGGGGGGGGGGGGAGGGGGAGGGGAGAGAGACCGTGAAACACAGGAGTCAGCGATAGTCAGCTATAGTAACCTTCCTCCAATCTCTCCTTAACTCTGGGTTATACTTCGGGCTAGGGCTGCGGTGTGTGGCATGAAAGCTGAAAGGGATATGTATACACACATATACATACACACACACAGGAAAAGTGCTCTGAGAACCACACCAACGGCAAAGGAAGGTTATGAATTCAATTTACATTTTACAAGAGAAAAAAGAAAGTAAAATGAAATCTACATTTGACATTTTGGGGGTACCCTGTTCACCAGTGACACAGGAACTAGTGTCCTTTTTGCCCTATGCTTCATCAGAACAAGTACATCAATCAAAGCCACTGGTACAGCACACAGCTACCTCAGCTGAGGCGTCCTGGCGCTACTAGCAAAACTGAAGAACAGACTGGCCAACTTAATCTACGCCTGACTGAAGAGCCATGTTTTTAAATCCTTCCTGAATCCCTGTTCTGTCTTGGCCAAGCAAAAATGGGTGCGCAGTGCATCCTAGACCTTGTCCGTCCGTACTGAGAAAGACCTGATGCTCTATCAATCTTTGGCATACCTAGGAATGAGATGTCGTCCCAGGTAATTATATCTCAGGGCTCGCTCCTGCTGGTACAAGTTAAGCCTACTCTTGAGGCTCTAAAGGCTATGGAGTCCAATGTCAGGGCTTAAAACTCTACCCTTTTAGCAACCGAGAGCCAATAAGCTCCCTCAGATGGGGGAGATGTGATGGCGAAAAAGGACCAGACGAATAGTCCTAGCGATCACATTCTGAAATATTTGCAGTCTAAGGATCAGAAAAGCTGGAAGCACCAGGTATAAGCTATTGGCATAATCAAAATGAGAGGTCACCGATTTGATCTTGTGTGAAAAGTAATCACGCATAGCCTTACGTTTCAGTCCGAGGAACATTTTTAGGGCTGTTCTATAGGAGCTTTTGGCCGTGGGATCATAAGCATATCTCCAAGAGCGTTCCAGTTGCTCATACAGGCTTTTTTCTGTGAGAAGTTCTAAAGAAAACCACAGGGCAGATGGTTTTTTCCTGGCGGATGTTCTAGATCTGGGAGGTGCCACCTTATCTATGGCATAAGTAACCCAGCTTTGAAGCTGGATATGTCAACGTTGGGATTCCCAGTCAGCTGGAGGTGGGGGGAGGCGGGGGGTGCACCGGTGGGACAGTGAAACAGAGGAGTCAGCAATAGTCAGCGATAGTAACCTTCCTCCAGTCTCTCCTTAACTCTGGGTTATACTTCGGGCCAGGGCTGTGGTATGTGGCATGAAAGCTGAAAGAGATATGTATACACACATATACATACACATCCTGTTCACTAATGACACATGAACTAGTGTCCTTTTTGCCCTATGCTTCATCAGGACAAGTACATCAACCAAAGCCACTGGTACAGCGCGCAGCTACCTCAGCTGAGGCTTCCTGGCACTCCTAGCAAGACTGAAGAACAGACTTAATCTACGCCTGACAGAAGAGCCATGTTTTTAAATCCTCCCTGAATCCCAGTTCTGTCTTGGACAAGGGTAAATGGTTGCGCAGTGCATTCTAGAACATAGACGTTCATACTGTGAATGACCTGACGCTCCATCAAGCTTAGGCATACCTCTGAATGCGATGTCGCAGGTGATAAGATCTCGGGGCTCGCTCCTGCTGCTACAAGCTAAGCCTATTCCTGAGGTAATATGACCCTATGCCTCTTAGGGCTCTGGAGTCCAATGTCAGGGCTTTAAACTCTACCCTTTTGCCAACTGAGAACCAATGAAGTTGCCTCAGATGGGGGAGATGTGATGGCGAAAAAGGACCAGACGAATAATACTAGCGACCACATTCTGAAATATTTGCAATCTAAGGATCAGAAAAGCTGGAAGCACCAGGTATAAGCTATTGGCATAATCGAAATGAGAGGTCACCAATGCATGGACAATGATCTTTCGGCTCGCCTCTAGGGAAAAACGCAATAGCTTTCCAACAGATCTTGACTTAACAGGATGAGGAAATCTGCTGGAATTGAGCCGCAAAAAGAGATCAGCATCAAACCCAATTCCTACATTTCTAGCAGACGAGACCAGTTTTGTGGAGGATTCAAATCCAAAGGCTACCAGAGGCTACATAGAGGAGACCTCGCCTGACTAAAAAAAGAGCACCTCAGTCTGGTCTGCGTTTAGTTTCAAACAGTTACTGTTCATTCACTTTGAGATATCTTTTAAGCATGCTTTGAAGTTAAGAAAAGCTGCTTCTGAATGTTGTCTGAAAGAAAACACAAGCTGCATGTCATCCATATACGAGACAACTTTCAATCCCCAGGATTCAATGAGAATGGCCAAAATGGTTAAATATAGATTAAAAAGCTACAGGCTAAGAGCAGAGCCCTGTGGCATTCCACAAACCAATGGTTTGGACAAAGATAAAAAAGGGTGAAGGAAGACCTGTTGAAATCTATCTTCTAAAAACGACTGCAGTCAGGATAATACTGTGTCCTGAAAGCCAAAATGACTTAATCTCTTCAGCAAGGTCAAATGAGCTACCGTATCGAACGCTGCTGACAGATCAAGTAGCACCAACATAGCAGAAGCACCGCCGTCCAGCACCTATGACCGTTTCGGACAATGCCACTAGTGCAGTCTCCGTGCTATAACCTGCACGGAAGCAGGATTGCGTGTCATGCAGCAAACCATTGGCTTCTACAAAGGAGGATAATTGGCACTAAACCATCTTTTCTAAGATTTTTCGCGGGTGTCGATAGCAATTAAAGGGTCATCTGATTTTCTTTTTTTTTTATTTTAATTTTTTTATTTAAGAGTAACATGATACAGAAATCATCCAAAAAAGAAAAATAGCATTAGAAACAAATATATACAACAGCAAAACCAAACAGAACAAAACACCCTAACACAAAATAAATCTGTATCATGACTCCCAATTTTACCAATTAACAACCCCTCCCATCCCACCCTCTAGGAGGCCCACCCTGCAACCCGAAGGTAGTTACATCGAGGAGAAAATCCATTTGTCTTCCAAAGAGAAAATAAAACAACAAAAAAGTAACAGAAGGAAAAAAATTATAACACAATATATGCAAATATATATATATACATTAATATTTTTTAAAGTACTAGTTTATCCGGTTCAGCCAATTAGTCACTGGCTCCCATATTAATTCACCATTTTTCCGAGCTTTGGGACTTCTTTTCCTAAAGATCAACAGCTCCCATTTCCCCACATTAATAAATTTGCTTAACCACTCATGATCTGTCGGGGGGGCAGGGTCTAGCCAAACAGTGGCTATACATAATCTCAGCGTAGCCATGGCTATAAAAAATAGCTTTTGTTCGGAAAGTGTCATATTGGCATCCGCCACCCCCAATATAACTGCTGAAGATGAGAGCTGAAACGGGCGAATAAACAGCATTTCTAACCGTGGTTTGATTTTATCTAGTAAAGGAATTAAATTAGGGCAAGTGGAAAACATGAATACTATCAGCCGCAATCTCCCCACATCTGGAACAATTAACTCCCATACGCCCCCCCCATTGTTGTATACGCTTTGGGGTTATATATAAATTGTGCCAAGTTTTAAAACATTGAACCTGGAGATTTGCGGATAGCGTGGCAGTGTGACTGAGCCGTAGAGACTCTTCACAAACTTCCTGTCTGGCATTTAGTCCAACTTGCCATCTATAAAAATGTTTATCTAGATCATCTTTCCTTCTTTCATTTATCAATGTATAAATTGAGGATATCGTAGAATGCCCACTTATAATAACTTCAACTAAAGGTATTGTACTCCAGCTAGCAGTTTTGCGAGAAAGAAAATCCCGAATCTGTAAAAACTTAAAGAAATGTTCATTATTAAGATTGAATTTCTGTTTTAAATAATCAAAAGTCCTGACCCCACTATCCGAGACTAAGTCCCCTAATCTAATGACTCCTCGGGTATTCCATTCTCTAGCATACCCATCTGCAAAAATTTGAGGGAGAAGATCATTTCTGTTAAATGGTGTATATATATGCAATCTTCCTATATTGAATAATTTCCGAATAGAGGTCCAAATTTTAAAGGCAGCAAAAAGACCCTTAAACCTCACACGTTTAAAGTATGCAAAATCGATATGTCTAAGTAAAACCCCAGAAACTTCTTCTCCATAAACAAGTCTATATATTGATTTTTCCGGGTCATCCGAATCTTGACAATCCAGCAGCTCCACTATATGCCTCACTGTAATTGCCCAATAATAAATCTGAAAGTTGGGTACAGACCAGCCCCCTCTTTCCCTTGGAAGTGTCATAAATTTAAAGGCACGTCTAGGTCTTTTCCCTGCCCAGATGAACCATGAAACTATACGCACCATTTTTTTAAACCATAATAGATCAAACAATAAAGGAATAGCTCTGAAGAGATATAAAATCTTTGGTAAAAAAAAGCATTTTTACCACATTACATCTCCCCATAAGAGTTAACTGAAGATTATTCATCCTCCGAGCATCTTTTTCAATTTTGTATAGCAGTGGCTTGACATTAATTCAACAGTTTCTTCGGAGTTTGCGCTTATAAATATTCCTAAATATTTTGCCTTGCCAATAACCCTAGGATCGGAAATTAAAATCTTATTACAAATAATTTGGGTTTTTGCCTCGTTCAAATGGTAACCTGACAATCTTCCGAATTGAAATGTCAAGTTTTGTACTTCTAATAGTGCACGTTCCGGAGAGTCAGTTAGAATGGCAAGGTCGTCTGCATAGCCTAATATTTTAGTTTCGCCACCCTTAGATCTCACTGGGCTAATCATATTATTCAAAAGAAATTTTTTAATTAAAGGGTCTATGTATATAGCAAATAATAAGGGAGAACAGGGACAGCCCTGTCGCGTACCTCTTGAGATAATAATAGTTCCTGACTGGATTCCCATAATAGAAATTTGCGCCGTTGGTCGTCTATACATGGTCTTTATTGCAGTAATGAATCCTTCACCAAACCCATAGTGCCTCATAACCACCCATAAAAAAGGCCAGGAGACCCTATCAAAGGCCTTCTCCGCATCAATCAGGATTAAGGCCATAGGGTCTCCTGACACCTTAGCAAAATCAAACAGGGCAATTGTGCGCCTAATATGATTAATGGTTTCCCGTCCAGGGACAAAACCATGCTGGTACACCGATACCAACCTCTTAATCACCCCAGAAAATCTCCTTGCTAAAACCTTGGCATAAATTTTAGTGTCACTATTAATTAGCGTAATTGGGCGATATGATCCCATATCTGTTGGATTTTTATCTTTCTTTAAAAAAGTGATAATCCGAGCCTTCTGCCATGATTCGGGGGAAACTTCTCCCTTCTGTACTGTTTTAAATAATGCCAACATAACCGGGGTGAGTTGCAACCGGAATATTTTGTAGAATTCGCCTGGTAACATATCAGGTCCCGTAGCTTTGCCCCCCAGGATAGAATCTATAGCTTGTTGAATCTCATCCCAGCTAATCTCAGCATCTAGTAGATCACGATCTTCCGATGTTAGTGAATCCACATCTATCCCCCTCAAATACGCATATATTTCCTCCTGTAATATATCATTATCCCTAATGTCTTCGCTGTACAGATGCTGATAAAATTTCTGAAAAGCAAGCGCAATGGGCCCTTCCCCAGATACCAGACCCATATCACGATCTTGGATATTCTTTTTTTTTTTTTTTTTTTTTGTTGAAAAACCTTTATTGACATTTCAATCATTAACAAGTATGGGCCTACAACCCCCCGGGGCCGGCCGCTAAGCAATCAGAGCAATAAGAGCCAATGTAAGCACAGGCGGCACCTCGGAGAGCAGAATCTTCATTCCAATATAGTCCGGCCATTGAGCCGCGCAGGTAGGACACCAGGAGAAAAAGGGTTTTTCATTTTATAATGAAACAAGACAGTAGGATCAGGTGCCAAACAATTTCCCAACAACGATAAGGGGCAAGAATAATAGACGTAAGCAATAAGCAGCAATCTATTGGATCAATGGCGCAGACACGGGAAATTCCGGATGGGGAAGAATATCAAAAACAGTTGCGCCTGCAGGCCCCGGTACCTAACGCCCAGAGAACACCCCGGAAACTGTGGCACACATGAAGAGGCGACGATTCACAACAAAGGAGGTGTACCGCGCTGATCCCAAAAAAGAAAAAACAAGAAGAAGCGGAGAAGAAAAAGGAGGCCATGGAAAAAGAGATAAAGACTAATGAGTCCCCTCCCCCAACCCCCCACCCTGCACCTCTGCAAATGAGTATGCCCCCCCCCCCCCAGCAGTGTGCCTGTCGCCCTGGAACTAGACCCGAAATATAGAAGAAACAGGGAAAAAGGAGTAAGAAAGAACCCCACCAGACGGGGGGGTGGAGAAAGTATAATAAACTGGAGGAGGGCCTTCAAAACATACCCCCGGCTTCTCCCTCCCGCACGGTGAAGTCTCCCCACAGCAAACAATAAGCAGCACCAAATCGACCATATCAAAAAAGGGGAATGGGGAGCATTATGCACCAACTATGCTAATAACCATGAGAGTACGCAACCATGAGTCCGCCCGTCTACTGGATGACCACCCCCGAAGGATCAGCCTCATCCTTGACCACTCTTTGCAATTCTGCCCATGCCTACCCCTCGACCCAGCCCCATGTCCGATGTTCCAGGGTAAAGGAGTGTCCAAAAACAACCGGGAAGCGACGCACACCGGTGGGGTGGAAGTCTCTGAGTACCAACACAGTCCGCATCATGGAGGGACGTCTTTCCCAGTGCTGCCCCAGGATCTGCACTGCACACAAGGTCCAGGAAGGATGAATCAGCCAAAGTAGACAAACGTTGCTGGAATTGTCCCTGGGTCGCCGGAGGCCGTGCACGGGACAAGGCCACCACCTTCCACTCAGGTCCAATACCTCCGGAACAGATCAAACCCTCAGTTAGCCGATCACACGGTAGCATACTGTCCGGAGTGTCCGGCTGTGCACTAATCGCAGGGGTGGCCGCGACATTATCCTCCTGTGTGCAGTGTGGGAAGCCCCTGTGTACCTGTGGACCAGCATGCCGCCACTGTCCCAACGCTGATGCCACACCATCGAGCTTACTCCCCAAGACCCCGGCGCCACGAGCCAAGGAGAAATGAAGGGCACCAAGGGCCTCTAGGAGGTCGCCGTACCCCAGCACAGCTCTCTGCGATCGCTCCGCCACACTCCCAAAAGTCACACACTCCCAATCCTGCTGCGACCCAGTGGACAGGATGGTAGGCTGCATAGCAACAAGATGGCCGCCGGGAAGGCCCGACTCGTATTGGGGCCGGGACCCAGGGACAAGCGCCTCGAGGTCCACGTCGCTGAAGACAGGGGTCCGGGGGCAGGCACAAATTCAGCCGTTGCGTGGTCACGGGCAACAGTCGTCCCCGCCACGGACCAGCTCCCGCGAAAAGCCGGGAGCAGCCCGCAAGGATCAGGGCGAGCTAGAGGCGGCGTCCGGGCAGCTCACCGTCAAAGGCAGGGGCAAGCACCGAAGAATCTGAGAGCTGCACCCCCGGGCATGTCCTCGGTCCGCTACGCTTAGCAGTGGGAGCGCCTACGTCAGAATGCAGGCCGAGGGCAGCACCGCTCCGGTGGACCGACTCCACCCAGTCACCACAGGCCGCTGTTGTTAAACTGCCACCCGGCCAAGGCGTCCACTCGAGGTCCCGGCTCCGGGGCTGCACGGGCCGCAAAGTTCAACTGCAGATTTCTCCGGCGGTACGGCAGCCAGAAACCTCGGAGTCACACGATCGGCTGCCACTCTCATTCACAAACACGATCTCATAGCGCAGACTGAGGATCTCGTGCAGGATATCCGTGCGGGATGCGGAGGTTCACGGAGCCGGGAATCTACGCTGCCGTCCCGGTCGCCATCTTGGCTCCTCCCCCCTTGGATATTCTTAATGCGATTAACGGTCACCTTCTCTTTAATTCTTGCGGCTAACAGATGCCCTGCTCGTTCACTGTTTTCAAACATTTTGGACTTCCAGATTAAAAATGTGTCAGCTGCCTTAGTCTGAGAGATTTCGGTTATAGCTGCTTTTGCTAAAATTATCCGAGTTTGTGCAGAATCAATATCCCCACGCTGTCGTAGCTGAACCACCAGATTCTGTTCTGTTTCTGCCAGCTCTGTATATAGCCGCTGTAGCTTGTCCCTTCCTTCCTTTGATGTTCCCAGCCAAATCGGGTTGTCTCTCCCCTTATCCCTGCCTTTAAAGTATCCCAAACATTCTGAATACTAGTACTATCAATGTTTTCTTCCAAAAATCGAGGAATCCATATAGACATACATTCAACATATTCTATATTCTTGAGCAGACCCCGATTAAATGTCCAGTTTCTGGAGCTACTCATACACATTGAAGTATTTAGTTCAAGCAAAAGCGGATTATGATCCGACATTACTCGCGGAAATCTTGTGATTCCAGAGCCCTGAAGCAATACAGGTGAGGCAAAAAAGTAATCAAGCCTAGAGCAAATTCTATGTGGTGCAGAGAAATATGTATAGCCAGGATCATTTGGATGAAAAAACGCCCATACATCAGTTAAGTTGTGCAGATCTAATAAATGCTGCAAAGCTTGATAAACCCTTGGTTTCCTCCCAGTATATACACTCTCTATATTATTTAATGTTCCACTTTCTATATTTATATTCAGATCTCCACAAATAATGATCGGAGAGGGCCACCCGACTAGCTCAGTGCTGAGCCATTTAACTAATTAAGGATCATCTAATATAGGACCATAAACAGAACAGAGTGTGAAATTTTTACCCTGAAAATCGCCATAAACCATTACCCAGCGGCCCAAAGTATCAGCTGCAGAGCGCATAACATTAGCTTTCCCTCGTTTGGCTAAGATTGCAACACCCCTAGTCTTAGCCTCAAATTTAGTCCAAGAAAGAAGCTGGAATCCCTCAAACTCCAAAAACTTATGCCGACTAGCTTCAATATGTGTTTCCTGTAGGCAGAGAACATCTGCCTGCAGGAAACGCAGGTCTTCGCCGATCTGGCGTCGTTTAGACGGATTATTCAGCCCACATATATTTATTGATGCAATTCTTAAACTAGCCATATAGAGGAAAGAATTCCATTAGCCTTTTTATAAACCTTTGCATATATTCAACTTTAATTAAATTATCAAGAAAAATCATACTGCCATCTCCTCCCGCAACTAACCCACCCAACCAACTATCACCCTCAAGGGGCCTCACCCCCCCCCCCCCCCCAACTACTGGCAAATAGGTCGCAAGACCCATGTGATGACAGCCACTACCGGAGTGACAGAAGGTCAACCCCCTAATAAGCACATAGAAAAGTGAGAAGAGAAAAATATAGCATAATTGAAATCCATAGTTTTTAACCTTCACCCAATCCCTTTAAATATTCTCCGGCCTGAACCTCAGATGTGAAAACTCGAACTCTGCCAGCACAAATAACTTTTAAACGCGCGGGATTCATTAAGAACACCTCACACCCCTTCTTTTGAAAAGGTGAGATCAGTGAACGGAGCCGCCACCTTCGCTCCACTGTAGTGTGGCAGAAATCTGGGCGCACGAAAAAGGTATGCCCCTCTACACATTTTTTAGCATCGGGGCGAGCTTTCTCGAAAATAGCCTGTCTTAAAAGAAAATTGCCGAAAAAAATCAGGATTGCTCTCGGTTTAGCTCCTATATCAGGGTTTTTTTTTAGCATAAAAGGGAACCTGTGGACTCTTTGTATCTCAGTATCCCATGACCAATGAGACAGTTCTGGAAAGGCAGCCTTAAACCGCTTCAAAACAAACCCTCTAATGTCCTGCCCTTCCACATTTTCCTCTATTCCCAGTAATCGAAGATTATTTCGACGAAGTCTATTTTCGGACTCCTCCAGCTTCCACATTATGTCAGTTAGTCTGTCATCGTTTGCTGAAGTTTTAAGATCAGTCTTCTGCAACCCTGTCTCTAAGTCGACAATCCTCTCCTCCAAAGCTGTAGTCCTGGCAATTACCTCGGAGCATGCTTTATTATTTTTCCGAATTGCACCCTGAATCTTCTTGGTAGCTAGTTGAGCCCTCTTGTGTTCTAATCGCGCCTCCGCTTGTATTGATTTTAACAAGACATATCTCAGAATTGGAGGGAGGGGAACTCGGCTCTTCTGGACTTTTTTTCCCTGTTTTTTTTTGGCTTGCGAGATTGATAGTAGCCTGAGCGTAATCCCACTGAAGTTTGTCACTAACCTCGGAGCCATCACTGTCCATCCCTCCCAGGCCATGTTCGCGGCAAAAAGAAGCCTTCGTGCCCGCAGGTCTTGGGGGGCTACATTTCTCACTGCTTGAGGTGGAATTGTCGCTAATAGAGCCAGCCAAAGACTCCATTTCAGACTCCTCCGCCAAAGAAAAAAAGCTGTCCCCATCCATAAGATCAGGCAGCGGGCCTTTGATTTTTTTCCAGTCTTTCTGACTTTCCCCCAATAGGAGTTAGAAAAGTAGAGGGAGTCACTCCAGAATCCTTTAAGCCCGCTAATTTATCCCCATCATGGGGTTTGTCATTTAACTGGACAGGTGCTTCTTTACTGGATGTAGGGTCAGCTGAGTCTCCGATAATTTTGGGTGCCCCTCCGCACTTTTTGTTATCGAGGCCGGAAGGTCCTCATTGCACACCTTTGATACGCCTATAGACATACTCGAAGACATACTTGACATACTTGAAGATACTGGAGGGTCCTGTAGCTGGCTTTTAGCCGTCATACTACCTCCGCCAAACATTCCCGGGACTGTTAATATTTTCTCCTGTTTGGGGTCATCCGAACCCGGGAGAATCGATCCTAACATTCCTTTAAGAGAATTACTGGGCTGCAGCTTCTCAGCCTTATCTGCCTTATCTCCATGCTTCCCTCCATATCTTCCTTTAGTTAAGGTGGGTTTACTCAGAATCAATGCGGTAGATTTCCCAGCCAACCTACAGATCTTCTCCACCTCAGATTCAGGCTTATCCATTTTGTCCGTTCTGTCCACGCTTTCCAATTTTTCTAGGACGGGGTTTCGCCTTCCCCCGATACCAGCGACAATCACGGGAGGCTGAATCCCCGGTTTCGTAGCTGCAGCTCCTCTGCGAGCCGGCATCGCAGCGATCGAGAAAGTCTCACCAGCCCCGCTCCTCTGTTCCTCCGCAGAGAGCCACACCCGCCAAGCTCTCAGGTGTGCGCGGCTCAGAAGGGAGGTGATCACCCGCCGCCAAGACTCGTGGACGCTAAAAACGGTGAGCATAGAGTAGGTTTTCGGCGCTCGTAGTAGACAGGATTTCACATCAGCTCGTCTCCTCTAAAACCGCCAGTTAATACTTCGGATCAAGCTACATTTCTCCTTTCAGAAATGTAATCCGCCGGGAGTGACCCTCAGTCGATACTCAAGCGGCCGCCATCTTGCCAGCTGATTTTCTACATTCGAAAGGGTCATCTAATTTTCTACATTCAAAAAGATTTGAGTTTCAGATAATGTTCCTATAAACCAAGAGAAAGGTGAACATCAAACAAAACGTTGGAAAACGCTAAACCAAATAAACAAATCACTACAAATAAAGGATTACAAGAAACAGACCATTCCATCTTTACACATTTAAAGATTAAAAAATTACTTCGATCAGCGGGCTAGACACCTTTGCAAAATACAGAGATCTAGGATAAATGACACCGGCAAACACAATGTAGCCTTTGGTCACCTTCAACTACTGTACTTATGCAACAAACGGTTTTCATAGGCGCAGGAAAGGGAGCTGGGGGTGCTGCTGCAACCCAAAATATAACTAAACTGGAGTTCAGAGAAGAGAAATAAAAATTGAAGGCATATTTATTGTTGGTCTTCATCTTCTCAAATTTGCTGTGCGTTTAGAGACAGGACAAATGTCAGGCTGTATTGACGGACATAGCCAGCGCTGTATTCACAAATATCGGTTTATTAATTTAACATGGAGATTGACGTTTACTTTCAAAGACTACGAAGTGAGAGGAATTTGTAAAGTGAACTATGACAATTTTGCTTGAGTACAGGGTACGTCAACTTGTTTTCAAAAATCACAAAACCCAAATCCTGTAAATGAACTGTACATATATTTCAAAATATATCAGCAAATAAGGGCACAATTAGAGCACTTTTTTTTTTTTAAATTATGAAGTGCCAATGAAAAATGTGCAGTCTGTCAGTGAGCTACCAAACCACGTTTTAGTAAGATATTTGTGGCAGTGTGCTCCAAAATGCACTCTAAATGCACTCTGGCTAGCTACAAATCACACTCCTGCTGAATGAACGTGGTTCATTTGCTATACTTTTTCTTAGTGTGACGCTTTGATTTTTCACTATCGCTATGACACTGGTATGCAACACTAATGACAGTACCCCCACTCTGAAAACTGTTGCAGCATCACGAATTTCTTTTGAAAAGGAGCAGGATAAATACCTTCAGCTGTATGGGTAGAACTAGGTACATCGATTTTTGGATTCGATTCAGGAAGCATCACCGATAAATTCCCATCCAAAGTCAGCCCTTCAAAAAAAGAAAAAAGAAATAAACACAAGGTGTAACAGCCGGTTAAAACAAAGGACGAGACAGTCGAATACTTTACCTCCCTGTTTATGGCCCCAAGGGATGCCCCCAAAAGCATTCCAAGGTCGCGGGGCACTGAAGCAACATGTAATAGAGGAGGAAGAATACGCATGATCTTTGCCTTTGTAATTTCTAGGTCAAGACATTGGGTCATGCTAATTACAATTTTTATACATTCCAGATTTATACCGGAGAAATACGTGGTCTGTCAGTTTTACGACATTCCATATTCAGGCATTTGACACCAAGTTCCAAAAATACATTATACTCGTGCTACTGTAGCAACTAAAAAAGCAATTGTTTAAACGTTCTGACAAGAAATATTTTACATCACCCCTCTTTTCTGTAAAACATTTTAATCAAATTTCCTAGATATGTGCAATTAACATCGCAATTTGGCAATACCAGGACATATTATGCAATGTAAAACTTGCAATCGTCTTCATCTTCATTGGCTACCTTTCGCTCAGTTGTCTTTTCTTTAAGACTATCACCTATCGGCTTACATGGATGACTACTTCAGTCAGCTGCTTATACAGACTGGTGTCAGAATCACTGCCTGGTAGCAGCAATACTGTATATATATTATCCTTGGTATATTATCTCAAAGTTCAAACAAACAGGCAATTGCTAATTTGGACACCTCTTCTACATGTCTGTCTTAGAAACGTGCCATGAAGTGTAGCGTGCTGTCAAAACACCTGAAGAAATTGGAATTCACCTGTTATCCAACTTCTCCCTCAACGATATTCTTTATGAATCCACTAACAGTAAGGAAATGTATGCACGAGAAAAATACTATTTTTTTTTCTCACTTAGTTCACATTAAATACAAACTATATACATAAGAGGTAATATTCTCTTTTTAGGTCGAGTATTCAAGACCTATTGTAATTTCTTATGTTGGGTTAAAGCCATCCCCCCAGCTTTTGATTTGTTTGTTTGTGTCCTTCAAAAATCCTTGCTTGCCAGATGTCAGTCCTGCCTCTTTGTCCCTCCTTTCTGTCTTCCGTACATCCCATGCAGCAGGGACTAAGTACTGTGTCATTACACTTTGGTTTTTTATATGTTCTTTGGTGGACTATTTTATTTGTTCTTGGTTTCCTGCTCTGTTACTGCCTGCCTTTGTTTAGCTGTGGTACCATAGCCGCCAAGATTTCATTATAGCATTCCTCCCTCCCACCTTCTCTTAATACCACAGTTGTGTTACTGTGCCCCCCAACGCTTTGCCTCCCACAACTTTGTGTGTGCTTTTTATTTAACTTTTCTGTACTTTGATGCCCACGGCAATTGGGCTTCTTTTGGTAGGATTTTAGTTTGGTTTAGGCTTATTAACGTCTTCTTCCTAAGAAGGAAATAGGCATTGCAGCCCCTCCCACTCCTCGTGGTGCTCTGGCAGCCAAATTATGAGGCATGCTCCGATTCCGGCTCTCTGGGGAGAGGTGGGAGGAGGTGTCACTTCCCATGAGCGCACAGCCAAGCAGTGCCCAGGCTCTTGCATAAGACTGATGGCACATTGTTCTCCCCGGCTGTACTCTCGTCCCTCCCGCTCCATGAGCCGCGCACTGCCCAAGGCAGGTCCAGCCTTCTCCAACTGGTACCTCCCACTCTATAACCAACGTCCGCCTCCATACTTCCTCCCCCTGCCTTGGTCCAGACGCCATTGAAAAAGCAGCAAAAGGCGGGTATTTTATACATCGAGCTGCACCTGCTGTGATCAGCTTTAGAAATATAGTGGCTCTGCCACCATACTGTCCTCAAGGGCAGTGGGAGCAAGCACTGTAAACAACAAGGGTTGGGCAGGGCTTAGAAGGGGCGCGCGAAACAATCGCGTCCCTTCTGTTTGATAAGTGGCACCACCCAGTGCAGGCCCAGCCTCCTCTATAAGGCACCTTCCACTCTCTAGCCCTTGTCTGCATCGGCACTTCCTCTCCCTGTCTTGGTCTTGACGTCGCTTTAATAGTGGCAAAAGCAGCAATTTTGTTTCTACAGGGAGCCGCACCTCCTGTAAGAATAACTTTAAAAAAGGCGCGAGTGCCAAAACTCGGCTGCGTTTCCCCTTCTATGGAATGGGGCTGCCGTGATCTGGTTTGGGCGGTTGGCTGCTTCTCTAAGGGGCAGAGGTGCTCCCAGGCTCTGGCGTCTCATTCACTGGGAGCAGCATGGCTCCCGTAACACAGTGCTCCACATGCCTGCCTTTCCCTTGATCTCCTCCCGAATCCCGCTGTTCTCACTGGCCTCCAAGCTTAAAATCCCATGGGGCTGCAGCTGCTCTACGCCCTGGGTACAACACTCAGTTTCACCCTTGAGGCCCGGGAAGGCTGCTGCCGATGGTGAGCATCAGGTTCAGGGCATCAACCTTGTCAATGTAAAAGCCTCAGCTATAAAAAAAAAACCTCAATTTTTCGGGTTTTTTACATTGTTCTGTGTATTGATGTTTAAATCAAACTTAAGTTTAATAGGTTGAAAAAGCAGTCTTTTTTTTTTTATTTCAAATCGTTTTTGTTGAAAAAGAAATAGAAAAACGACAAATACATACAATAAATGACATATGTAGTCCCAGTACAAAACAGACCAATAGGACCTGAGATCTAGCAGGTCTATAAGTGATTCATACCCATCACGGACAGGTGTAATGCCATAGTCCTCATAAACATAATAATAAAATCAGTAGGTCAGTTCATTAACTCAGATCATCACGTCAAATTAAATTGAACTAAATTAGATCAATAAAGCAAACTAAGATAGGTCATGAATCCACGCTAAGCATACCAAGATCCGATTGTGCTATGTTGAGTGAGCACCATTACTGCCAATACCCTAGTTCATGTGCGTTACCGTCACGAATACCTATGTCGCAATCCGCCACGCCCTTTATGACAGAGCATTATCCGCCATATCTCCCTATCCTTCAGTCAGGGTGGGTCAAATGAGAATGAAGATCCATCGAGAGCTTTCCATAGCCTCTTGTGGGAAGCACGCCATGGAGAGAAGTGCAGAGCTGGATTGTCAGCTCCTCTTAGAAACAAGAGCCATTCCTGCCATACCCTGAATGAAACCTCAGAGGCACTCTTCCATTTACACAGCACTACCTTACAGGCTAGAGTAAGCAAGATGTCTAACAACTGGCGATCATTGGAATTATGGAGCTCCTGATCCAACGCACCCAATAGAACATAGACGAACTCCCTTTTAGGTTTGATATTGAAAATATGTTCTATGCAATCAAAGACTTTTCCCCAGAATGGTCCCAACGCAGGACAGCCAAAGAGCATATGAGCCAAGTCTCCTACCGTTGATTCACAGTTCCAACATAGGGGGCTCTCTCTCAGTTGGAGTTTATAGAGCTTTTCTGGCGTCCAGTATGTCCTATTAATGATCATGTACTTGGTTTGGGCTAAAATTGGGGAGATCTTATTCGCTAGGGCAGCGGTATGTATCAAATCCCAGTCAAACACTAAACCGGTAGAGTTGGGTTCAGATTCCCACTTGGATTCATTCTTCTTGTGTGTCTTCCTTGGGGCAGGGAGAAGCAGTCTATAAATTTTGGAAGCAAAATGACCAGTCTTCATAAGTCGTGGGACATGGGTCTTAAGCCATGGGTCACCCGTGTTAAGGGAGCGAGTAGACAGAATAACTTTTAGTTTCAAAAAGTCATAAAAATCCATCGGTGACAGCTTGTGGCTGGCCTGGAGCGAGGAGAACGGCAAAGGATGACCCCCTTCAAATAAGTAGTTAACCAGGTTAACTCCTCTCCTTAACCAATTCCTCCACTGCAGAGGTTTCCCTCCAATCTTAAATAAGGGATTATACCATAAGGACACCATAGTAGTCTTCCTCCAAAGTAGTCCTACTTTATGAGCTTGGTCAAGCCTCAGAAGGGCCCTTCTAGTTTTTAATAGGATGTATTTGGAGTGGGGGAAATGGGATAGATCCATTGTGAGTAATGCTGCAAGAGGAGCTTTACCAATCAGGGATTTTTCAATATCTATCCACATCGGAGTGTAGTTCGAGTCCTCATCCAGCCACTGTGCCTCCTGTTTACAGAGAAAGGCCGTCTGATAATTCCTGAAGTTAGGGAGACCCAGGCCGCCTTTTTCTTTTGATAGCTGTAGCTTCTTCATTGATATCCTGGGTTTCTTCCCCTGCCACAGGAACTCACCAAATAGCCTATCCACCTTTGTCAAGAAGACCTCCGAAAAGGTCATTGGTAACATACTCGCCAGGTAGTTTACCAATGGGGTCACCATCATCTTTAATGTTTCCGCCCTGCCCCACCATGAAAGATATTTCGGTGACCATCCTTCTATAATTTAGATATTTTCTTTAGAGTCAAGTTTTCGTTAACCCCCAATGTTGTGATTAGATCCTTATCAAACTCCAGCCCCAAATACTTAAAGCAGCCCGGTTGCCACGTCAGACCAGAGTTCCCCATAACCTCTCTATTTCCCAGATTATTCAACAATTTAACCTCCGTTTTATCTTTATTTAACTTGTATCCCGACACCCTGGAGAATTCGTCAGTGGTAGAAATGAGGGCCGTTCTAGCCTCCTCCGCTCTTTCCGATACAATTAAGACATCATCCGCATATGCGGTAAGCTTTATTATACAGTCTTCAAACGGGATTCCAGCAATACCTTAGTTAGCTCTCAGGTGATAGAGAAATGGCTCAATGGCTAATAAGAACAGTGAAGGGGAGAGGGGACACCCCTGTCTGGTTCCTTGGTGCAACTGAAACGCTGAGGAAAACGAACCACCAGCTCTAACTCTAGCAGAGGGGCAAGAATATAGAGACATCACCGTCCTTGTAAAAAATTGACCTAGGTTGAATTTATTTAGTACCGCATTCAAATAGTTCCAATCGACTATCGAGTGCCTTTTCTGCGTCAAGTGTGACTGCGACAGTGGGGGTAGATAACAGTTTTGCTTTTTAAAGTACATGTGCTAGTATCCTGGTGTTATCACTGGACAGTCTATGTTTTAAAAAGCCTGCCTGTGAAGCGTGTATCAGTTTGGGTAGGACCTTTTGAAGTCGATTAGCTAGAATCATGGCTAGGAGCTTACAATCAAGATTAATAAGTGAGATAGGCCCATAGTTCTTTGGGAGCGTTGGATCTTTCCCTTCTTTTGGAAGTACCACAATGACTGCTTCAGATAGCGTACCTTTAACCTCCCCAACATCGCTGATTTCCTGAAATAGGTGTAAGAGTGGTTGTGATATGAGTGAGGAGAAACCCTTATAGAATCTAGCAGTAAACCCGTCCGGTCCGGGTGCCTTACCGCATTTTAACGATTTAATAACCATCTCGACTTCCTGAATCGTGATGGGACCATTAAGGTCTTCTCGATCCGTAGTAGAGAGGGAGGGAAGATTACACTCATCCATATAGCCCTCAATTTTGGAGTCTACCACCTCTGTATTTTTGGCATAGAGTTGCTCATAAAATTGTTTGAATACTTCTGCTATCTTAACCGGGTCCGAGTGCGCCGTCCTCTCTTGATCCCTAATGGAATTTATCATATTTTTCTGTATTTTGAACTTTAGGTATGCAGCGAGGCTCTTCCCCGCTTTATTTGATTAACATAGTTTGAATTGTTTCCTCCTGGTTAACCAAATCCCCGCTGTTAGACCTGTCAGCCCTTTGGGTGGTCCCTCCTCATCATTATTTATTTTGTCCCACTTTTGCCTCAAACCCTGTTAGAATTTTTCCTTTTTGGGAACCACCAGACTTTTTAGTGTTGATGCAGGGTCAGGGAGCCATTTTCCCTACCCCTTGAACTTCTGTCTGAGGGCCTGAGACACAAAATGGTGGCCACCCATTGTCACCTGTGACATCACTGGAACCTACTAGTACCTTCCAGAACATTCTAGAACCCTGTGACAGTGTGAGGCAGGTTTGGAATGTTGGGAAGCCAGCTCAGAGTTGGCAGTTGGCAGTTGGAAGGCGGCAGTTGGCACCTGACTAGTGAAGAGAGAGGAGAGAGAAACAGAAGGAGGAAGGAGTGAGGCAGCAGGGGTGGAAACCAGTGCTTGGAGTGGGGTCCAGAAACCCACCCTTGATGCTAGTCCCTACTGACCAAGCCCAGCCTAGTGCCCTGTGTGGGATAAAGACCAGAAAATCATCTTAAGGACCTGAACAGCCGGAACAGGCCTTAAAGGAAAAGAACAGCAAGTTCCTGACCTGTTTGGTGGGATCCTCCTGGAGACCCGACGTCGAGTAGCCTGGAGACCTGGAGCCCGAGGTGGAGAAGCGGCGCTGACAGAAGGCAGACGTCGTACCCGGAGCCGCTAGAGGTCGAGTGAGGGCGCCGACGGAGGTCGTGGAGCGACACCGGAGGTCAAGTAGAAGTCACCTGAGGTCGAGGTGAGGCGTCGACGGGGGAGTGAAGTCCGCCCTCCGGAGTCGCCGGAAGCTGAAGTAAAGCGCGCAGGAGGTCGGGAGTGGAGATCGCACTCCGGAGTCGCCTGAGGTCGAGGCGAAGCGCGTAGGAGGTCGGGAGTAGAGATCGCACTCCGGAGTCGCCTGAGGTCGAGGCGAAGCGCGTAGGAGGTCGGGAGTGGAGATCGCACTCCGGAGTCGCCGGAACCCGAAGTGGAGCCGACGGAGGTTGTGAGTGGAGGTCGCACTCCGGAGTCGCCCGGAAGCGGGGAGACCGTGACCCTGTGACGCCGGAACCCGACATCGAGCCGAGGCCGCCCAGCGTCATCGATCCGGAGCCGCCTCACGGCATCGACCCGGCGTAAGGTAAAGCGGATCGACCCGACATCGAACCGAGGCCGCCCAGCGACATCGAACCGGAACCGGCCGACGGCATCGACACGGCGTCAAGTGGAACCGATCGACTCGTCATCGAACCGGAGCCGCCCATCGACGTCGACCTGGCGCCGAGTGGAGCCGAACACCGAGAAAAGGGCAGTAAGTGGTAGAAAGGGCATCTGAGGCCCTGTGGAGCCCTAAAAGACCATTCTAGGGGCTAGTGGGGTGTTAAGACCATTCTAAGTGCTAGGGGAGGGTGAACTGAGACTGGTGCAGGGACCTGTGTGAGGAACTGTGTAGTTGGTGAGCCAGAACCTTAGGGTACCCTCATTTTACCTCAGCTTAGGCCCCAGCCCTAACCACCCTAGGTGGGACATCCCCAGGCCACCCCAGTGACCACAAGCTGTACTTGGGCATGGTAAAATCAATCTACCTCATAAATGTGATCTGATTTGCAATTGTTTGACTACTTATATTATTTATTGAAGGAGTGTTATTTATTGTCTGACTGTATTTATTCCTGCCTGGTATTTATTGTCTGACAGTATTTATTTGCCCTATGTATTTATCGCACCTTTATTTATTCCTTGTGTATTTATGACCTAATCCTATTTATTGCACCTGTAAAGTGTTATTATTTAATTGACCTGCTATTTCTGAAGAAAATCCTTTTGTTTTGTATTTGTGACATAACCCTGCAACTAAGAGAAAATTAAGATAAACACAAAGAGATTCTTTCATAAATTTTTACGGTGTAGAGTTGTTTTTGGAACGGATGAACGCATGGTTATTGTGTGGGTGTGACGTACGCTTAACACGGTGCCTGACCCCCGACCGCTCGAGCCAAGCTACCCCTTATGCTGGAAAGGCCGGGTGACTGCTAACCCGGTTGCCCGGTTTTCTAACATAATTGGTGTTCAGCGGTGGGATAGAGCTGTGCTTGGGTCCACTCGACAATAACTGTGGGTAGTCCATAGGCCTACACCGGGAGTTTTCTCAAAGCGGACTTCCTAATTCTGAGTTTTGTTTTTTCCAAATTTACTCTGGTGGTGGGAGGAGGTATTACAAAAGGTACCCCCCTGCATAGCTTCTGTAAACAACTGTCTTCTAATCTGAGTGGGCAAAATGGAGTTTGTGTTAGAAGATGTGGAAACTTACACTGTGGCCCAACTCAGAGAGTTCTGTCAGAGAGAGGGGGTGTTTTGTCCCCAAGGTGCCAAGAAGGCTGAACTCCAGACCAGCTTGAGGGCTTGGGGGGAGGCACGACGGGAGAGTAAGGCTGAGCAGGAGGACAGGGATGGAGAGCCTGACAGCGAGGGGGCTGGGTTGTACCAACCTGAGGTGGGGAACCAAGTAGCGGGGCCCAGAACCATTTCCAGGAAGGGCAGCACTGTCTCTAGCGGTGGCTTATCTGAAGCAGAGTTAACTGACCGGAGGGAGAAAAGACAGCTCACATGGAAGTTGGGGGAGCTGGAGAAAGAAAAGGAGGAACGGAGGATGGCTCACGAGTTGAGGCTCAAGGAGATGGATCTCCAGATCTTACGAGTCGGGGCACAAACTGTTCCTAATGGTGGCAGCAAAGACCGAGAGATCACCAGGGAACCCAAACCCTATCTGCCGAAAGACATAGTAGCTAGCTATAGTGCAGGGGATGATAATGCCAAGTGGCTAGCGGCCTATGAGGTCTCTTTAAGGGCCCATGGGGTTCCAGAGAAGTACTGGGGAGGGGGATTGTACAAATACATGCCTCCAGCTGGTAGGGATGCATTATTGGCCCTAGAGCAGGATGAGCAGACCCACTACCCCACCATGAAAGTGGCGCTCGTAAGAAAGTTTGGACTAACACCCGAGAAATACAGACAGAAGTTCCGGGGTAGCCACAAACTGGGCACACAGAATTGGGTGGATTTCCTGGACTATGCGAAGAAGGCATTAGAGGGTTGGATTCAGGGCAGTGAGGTGAGGGACTACGAGGGGTTGTTTGATTTAATGTTGAAGGAACACCTGCTCGAAAAATGTTTCCCTGAACTGCGTCAACACCTGGTGGATAGCAAGCTGACCAATCCCCGGAAGCTTGCTGAGGAGGCGGACATTTGGGCTAGTACCCGGGTGTCCACAAGGGGGACTGGAGGGGATACTCAAAAGGCCGGACAGGGCGCCCCCCAGAAGAAAGAGGGAGGGGGAAAGAAAAAGGAGTTCTCTAAAGGCCCCCAAAATAGTTTCCCAGGGAAGGGAACAGGATTCACCCCTAGGGCTAACCCACCCAGAAACCCTGATCCTGGCCAGAGTCAGCAGCCAAGGGTTGTCCATTGCTTTGAGTGCGGTGGCGTTGGACACTATAAGGGAGATGCGAAGTGCCCGAAAAGACCACCCCCTCCCATTGGAGGAAAGGCCCCCGGAGTAGTTAGTGCAGTGCTCGGGGAGGAGATGCCCTTAACTAAGGGAAGGGAGTGGGCGGGTGTCACTTTAGTGTCCCTGGGAGAACGGGAGATGGTTCCTAAGATCCAGGTGCCCGCAAATACCGTAATGTATGGGCAGTGGGTCACCATCAACGGCCAAAGAGGGGAGGCTCTGAGAGACACAGGAGCCAGTATGACTATGGTACGTAGCCAACTGGTGTCTCCAGAGCAGGTAATTCCCGATGTACTCCACCCAGTCGCGATGGCTGACGGCAGAACAGGCCACTATCCGGTGGCCGAGGTTCCCTTTGAATGGGAGGGGGTTGCAGGTTCACTTCGAGTTGCCGTAAGCCCTGCCGTGCCAGTCGATTGTCTGCTGGGGAATGACATGGAGCACAACGCTTGGAAGGAGGTGGAATACCGGACTCATGCTGAGATGCTGGGTACACCTGACTGGGCCTGTGTTAGCACAAGGTCCGCGACTACCCGGAGAGGGAGTTCGTTTCGGCTGGAGCCTGGAACAAAGGCCCAGCCAGCTGCCGACCAAGGGAAAAACCGAGGACAGGGGGAGCCTGCCTCGGCATACGCGCCCCGTGTGACGGATAGGCCACCGGAGGTGGTGGACCAGGAGTCCGCGGTGGGGGATGTTACCAAACTGGAGGACCTACCCATCCCGGCCGAGTGGCACGTGGAGGGAGGGCCGACCAGGGAGGAATTCTGCAAGGGCCAGAGGGAGTGCCCTACCCTTGAGGGACTGAGGCGACAGGCCGAAGCCCAGGCAGCAGGGAACGTTGAGGGGAACTACAACGTTTACTGGGAGGATGGCCTCCTCTACAGTGAACCCAAGGCACCCCTACATGGATCGTCACGAGCCTTAGTAGTCCCTCAACGTTACCGAGCCTTCCTACTGGAGTTGGCTCACGAGATCCCCTTGGCAGGACACCTGGGGCAAGAAAAGACCTTCGCCCGTCTTGTCCCACACTTTTATTGGCCTCAAATGAAAGTGTCGTCCGACACCTACTGCCGGACATGTGTGTCTTGCCAAGCCAGTGGGAAAACAGGGGTGAAGCTGAAAGCTCCCCTCGAACCACTTCCGGTCGTTAGCACCCCCTTTGAAAGGGTGGGCATCGACATTGTGGGTCCGTTAGATCCGCCTACTACAGCTGGTCACAGGTTTATCCTGGTTCTGGTGGATCATGCCACACGGTACCCAGAGGCCATACCTCTGAGGACCATTACTGCACCTGTTGTGGCTAGGGCCCTGATGGGAATCTTTACCCAAGTGGGTTTTCCCAAGGAAGTTGTGTCCGACAGGGGGACCAACTTCATGTCAGCGTACATGCGGGCGATGTGGAAGGAGTGTGGAGTGACATACCGGTTCGCCACTCCTTACCACCCCCAGACCAATGGTCTGGTGGAGAGGTTCAACAAAACCTTGAAAGGCATGATCAGAAGTCTGCCTGAAAGCCTGCGGAGAAAATGGGACGTCCTCCTACCCTGTTTATTGTTTTCCTACAGGGAAGTGCCACAGAAGGGAGTGGGCTTCAGCCCCTTCGAGCTTTTGTATGGGCACCCTGTGCGTGGACCTCTCAGCCTGGTGAGAGACGGATGGGAAAGAACTCCCAGAAAGATTCCCCAGGATGTGGTGAGCTACATGCTGGTCTTCCGGAGCCAAATGGCTAAGTTGTGGAAGCAAGCTTCTGACAACTTGGAAGCCAGCCAAGCAGTAATGAAGGCGTGGTATGACCACAACGCTCACCCGGTGGAGTTGGAGCCTGGCCAGAAGGTGTGGGTGATCGAACCAGGAGAGCTTAGCGCCCTCCAGGATCGCTGGTCAGGACCCTTTGAGGTATTGGAGAAGAAGGGTAAGGCTACCTACTTGGTGGATCTTAAGACCCCTCGCCAGCCCCTACGGGTGCTGCATGGCAACCGCCTCAAACCCCACCACGAGAGGCCCGAAGTCATATTGATGATGGTGACTGACGGAGCAGAGGACGTGGAAAGCGAGCCTCTCCCAGACTTATTTGCGTCTCAAGAGAAGGATGGGTCAGTGGAAGGAGTTATTCACTCCCCATCTCTAACTCCTGAACAGCAGGAGGACTGCCGCCAGGTCCTGGGACAGTACTCTTCGTTTTTCTCCCTTGTTCCGGGTAGGACTCACCTGTGCGTCCATGATGTGGACACAGGAGACAGCCCACCTGTGAAGTCCAAGATCTACCGGATGTCAGACAAGGTGAAGGCCAGCATTCACAGTGAAGTCACTAAGATGCTGGAGCTAGGAGTGATCGAACCTTCCAGCAGCCCCTGGTCCAGTCCGGTGGTGTTAGTACCAAAAGCTGCACCACCGGGTGCCCAACCGGAACTGAGGTTCTGTGTGGACTACCGGGGACTAAACTCAGTAACCAAGACTGATGCTCATCCGATCCCGAGGGCGGATGAATTGATTGACCGGCTGGGAGCTGCCCAATATCTAAGTACCTTTGACCTTACTTCGGGGTACTGGCAGATCTCTCTGACTGATGGAGCAGGGAAAGGTCAGCCTTCTCCACGCCCAATGGCCACTACCAGTTCTGTGTGATGCCCTTTGGGCTCAAGAACGCACCTGCCACGTTTTAGCATCTGGTGAACCAGATCCTCACTGGAATGGAGAGTTTCTCTGCTGCTTATCTGGATGACATAGCCGTCTTCAGTAACAGCTGGGAGGATCACTTGCGTCACCTGCAAGCTGTTCTCCAGGCCCTGAGACAAGCTGGATTAACGATCAAGGCCAGTAAATGCCAGATCGGGCAGGGGTCGGTAGTGTACCTTGGACACTTGGTGGGTAGGGGAGCGGTGCAACCCCTCCAGGTGAAAATCGAGGCTATTATGGCCTGGGAACCCCCCCAAGACACAGACTGAGGTCCGAGCTTTTCTGGGCCTCACGGGATATTACCGCCGCTTCGTGAAGGGATACGGTACCATTGTGGCCCCCTCACGGAGCTCACGTCCAAGAAACAACCTCGACGGGTAGTCTGGACGGAGGCTTGTCAGCAGGCCTTTGTGAGACTGAAGCAAGCCATGTGCGAGGCCCCGGTCTTAAGGGCCCCAGATTTTTCCAAGGAGTTCATTGTCCAGACGGATGCATTGGAACATGGCATTGGGGCAGTATTATCGCAACTCAATGAAGAGGGTCTGGATCAACCCGTGGTCTTCCTATCCCGGAGACTACTTCCCAGGGAACAGAAGTGGAGTGCAATAGAGCGTGAAGCCTTTGCAGTGGTATGGGCTCTGAAGAAGTTGCGGCCATACCCGTTTGGCTCGCACTTCCTGGTTCAGACCGACCACAGACCCCTTCGTTGGCTGATGCAGATGAAGGGGGAGAATCCCAAGTTGCTAAGGTGGTCTATTTCCCTACAGGGAATGGACTTTCAGGTGGAACATCGGCCTGGAGTGGACCACGCCAATGCAGACGGTCTCTCAAGGTATTTCCGCCTTAGTGATGAGAACTCCCAAGGGGTTGGGTAGCTCTCCCCACTTTCAGCTGGGGGGGACGCGTGTTAGACCTGTCAGCCCTTTGGGTGGTCCCTCCTCATCATTATTTATTTTGTCCCACTTTTGCCTCAAACCCTGTTAGTATTTTTCCTTTTTGGGAACCACCAGACTTTTTAGTGTTGATGCAGGGTCAGGGAGCCATTTTATCTACCCCTGGAACTTCTGTCTGAGGGCCTGGAGCACAAAATGGTGGCCACCCATTGTCACCTGTGACATCACTGGAACCTACTAGAACCTTCTGCAACATTCTGGAACCCTGCGACAGTTGGAGGCGGTTTGGAATGTTGGGAAGCTAAGCCAGAGTTGACAGTTGGAGTTGGCAGTTGGCACCTGACTGGTGAAGAGAGAGGAGCAGAAACCTGAAGGAGGAAGGAGTGAGGCAGCAGGGGTGGAAACTTGTGCCTGGAGTGGGGTCCATAAACCCACCCTTGATACTAGTCCCTGCTGACTGAGCCCAGCCTGGAGCCCTGTGTGGGAGAAAGCAAGAAAAACCATCTTAAGGACCTGGACAGCAGGAACAGGCCTTAAAAGTAAAGAACAGCAAGTACCTGACCTGGTTACTGGTAACTACCTGAAGTCCGACGTCGAGAAGCCTAGAGACCTGGAGCCCGAGGTGGAGAAGCGGCGCTGACTGGAAAGCAGACGTCGTACCCGGAGCCGCCAGAGGTCGAGAGAGGGCGCCGACGGAGGTCGTGGAGTGTACCAGAGGTCGTGGAGGAAGTCACCCGAGGTCGAGTGTGCGGGAACTTCTGTCTGAGGGCCTGAGACACAAAATGGTGGCCACCCATTGTCACCTGTGACATCACTGGAACCTACTAGTACCTTCCAGAACATTCTAGAACCCTGTGACAGTGTGAGGCAGGTTTGGAATGTTGGGAAGCCAGCTCAGAGTTGGCAGTTGGAAGGCGGCAGTTGGCACCTGACTAGTGAAGAGAGAGGAGAGAGAAACAGAAGGAGGAAGGAGTGAGGCAGCAGGGGTGGAAACCAGTGCTTGGAGTGGGGTCCAGAAACCCACCCTTGATGCTAGTCCCTACTGACCAAGCCCAGCCTAGTGCCCTGTGTGGGATAAAGACCAGAAAATCATCTTAAGGACCTGAACAGCCGGAACAGGCCTTAAAGGA
Source organism: Triturus cristatus (assembly GCF_964204655.1). Taxonomy (NCBI): domain Eukaryota; kingdom Metazoa; phylum Chordata; class Amphibia; order Caudata; family Salamandridae; genus Triturus; species Triturus cristatus. Next base: position 212,411,948 of record NC_140589.1, on the reverse strand, counting down.
AAAGAACAGCAAGTTCCTGACCTGTTTGGTGGGATCCTCCTGGAGACCCGACGTCGAGTAGCCTGGAGACCTGGAGCCCGAGGTGGAGAAGCGGCGCTGACAGAAGGCAGACGTCGTACCCGGAGCCGCTAGAGGTCGAGTGAGGGCGCCGACGGAGGTCGTGGAGCGACACCGAAGGTCAAGTAGAAGTCACCTGAGGTCGAGGTGAGGCGTCGACGGGGGAGTGAAGTCCGCCCTCCGGAGTCGCCGGAAGCTGAAGTGAAGCGCGCAGGAGGTCGGGAGTGGAGATCGCACTCCGGAGTCGCCTGAGGTCGAGGCGAAGCGCGTAGGAGGTCGGGAGTGGAGATCGCACTCAGGAGTCGCCGGAGGTCGAGGCGAAGCGCGTAGGAGGTCGGGAGTGGAGATCGCACTCCGGAGTCGCCGGAACCCGAAGTGGAGCCGACGGAGGTCGGGAGTGGAGGTCGCACTCCGGAGTCGCCCGGAAGCAGGGAGACCGTGACCCTGTGACGCCGGAACCCGACATCGAGCCGAGGCCGCCCAGCGTCATCGATCCGGAGCCGCCTCACGGCATCGACCCGGCGTCAGGTAAAGCGGATCGACCCGACATCGAACCGAGGCCGCCCAGCGACATCGAACCGGAACCGGCCGACGGCATCGACACGGCGTCAAGTGGAACCGATCGACTAGTCATCGAACCGGAGCCGCCCATCGACGTCGACCCGGCGCCGAGTGGAGCCGAACACCGAGAAAAGGGCAGTAAGTGGTAGAAAGGGCATCTGAGGCCCTGTGGAGCCCTAAAAGACCATTCTAGGGGCTAGTGGGGTGTTAAGACCATTCTAGGTGCTAGGGGAGGGTGAACTGAGACTGGTGCAGGGACCTGTGTGAGGAACTGTGTAGTTGGTGAGCCAGAACCTTAGGGTACCCTCATTTTACCTCAGCTTAGGCCCCAGCCCTAACCACCCTAGGTGGGACATCCCCAGGCCACCCCAGTGACCACAAGCTGTACTTGGACATGGTAAAATCAATCTACCTCATAAATGTGATCTGATTTGCAATTGTTTGACTACTTATATTATTTATTGAAGGAGTGTTATTTATTGTCTGACTGTATTTATTCCTGCCTGGTATTTATTGTCTGACAGTATTTATTTGCCCTATGTATTTATCGCATCTTTATTTATTCCTTGTGTATTTATGACCTAATCCTATTTATTGCACCTGTAAAGTGTTATTATTTAATTGACCTGCTATTTCTGAAGAAAATCCTTTTGTATTGTATTTGTGACATAACCCTGCAACTAAGAAAATTAAGATAAACACAAAGATTCTTTCATAAATTTTTACGGTGTAGAGTCGTTTTTGGAACGGATTAAACGCATGGTTATTGTGTGGGTGTGACGTACGCTTAACACGGTGCCTGACCCCCGACCGCTCGAGCCAAGCTACCCCTTATGCTGGAAAGGCCGGGTGACTGCTAACCCGGTTGCCCGGTTTTCTAACACCCGCTCTTTCACTTACTATTTTGTTATATTCATACTTCTTATTAGATAGTCTATTCAGTGTTTCTTCCTTCCTATCAAGCAAGTGTCTCTTCTCCAGTGTGGCAATTTCTCCCTCCAGAGCCTCCAATGCTTTATTGTGGTTCTTGTTTATGGCAGATTTTATTTTAATAATGACCCCTCTTATCGTGCTTTTCAGTGCTTCCCAACGTATCAAGTCAGTAGTATCTCCCCTGCTATTATGTTCTAAGTATTCTCTAATAGCGGTCTCGATCGCTACCCTATGCTGTTCTTTGTCGAGTACCTACTCATTAAACCTCCAGATTGATTGGTGATTGGAAGATTTGACGTTGGAGATGGACAGGGAGATACATGAGTGATCGGATAAAACCCTTGGTTCTATGGATGTTTCTTCTATTCTGGGAATACCATTCTTTGTAATGAATAAATAGTCAATCCGGGAGAATGAGTCATGCGGAGGAGAGTAAAAAGTATAGTCTCTCCCGTCAGGGTTCTGCAACCTCCATGTATCTACCAAATGGAACCGGGTACATAGGTTAGTGAAAGCCTTATGAGATTTGTTACTTCGAAAGGAGCATCTGGAATCTCTGTCCAATACTGGGTCAGAGGGTAGGTTAAAGTCCCCTGCAAGTACGTTTATCGCTGAATCAGGGATAGTCTCGATCTGCTTGGACAGATCGGACCAAAAAGTCAGATCACATGTATTAGGAGCATAGACATTCGTGACATAGAATTTAGTATCATCTTTAACCAACTTGGTTGTAACCCATCTCCCCTTAGTGTCAGTAGTGGAGGAAAGCAAATCTAGGTTAGATTTTTTTGCAATCAATGTCAGGACCCCATTTTTCTTCCCTATCGCCTCCGACCCTGCAACCTCAACAAAAAATGTATTCCTGAGAGTATGAAACTGTGTAGCACTAAGTTTAGACTCCTGCAACAGGACAATATCACCTTTTTGCCTACGTAGATAATCCAGGACTTTCTGGCGTTAAACGGGCTGATTGAGACCCTTGACGTTGAGTGAGTATTTTCAAGTTGTTCACTCTTGTTACGCCTATAGGAGTATCAATTGTGGATAGTGACATAGTAAATCAATCGTAAAACATGGTGAAATGGTAATAAACTGCACTTATATGTACCACCCTCGGTCTCACCAAAGATACCCAAACTACCACAACATTGGGATGCAGGCAAGAGCAGCGCTTGGTCTGATCCTGGTTAAGTGAGACAACCCTAGGTTGAAAGGTAGCAACAGAGGTAACGCAATAGAACATTCCATCCAGGCCGTGGCAGTATAATCTGCATAGGCATTGGCAGTAAGATGATTCCGGACCTAGTATGCATGGGATCATGACGACAAACACCACAAAGGAAAATTAACACAAAAAGCAAACATTTACCCCACCCTGTCCCCCTTCTCCGTCCTCCCTCCACCCCCTCACCCTCCAAACCACCCTCCCCACCACGAGATAAGCTAGTAGACATGGTGACACGAAAAAAACAGTGTCCCTCCCATCGCTTCAAGTCGTAACCATGTTGACAATTCGGTAACTAACCCAACAATCAAAACAACACATAACTTGTGCGTCCATTAAGGAATATCACTGTTATAGTAACAAGTTACTGATACAAGTATATCTGCAACCGGACCATCCCCTTGGTGGGGTTATTTACCTTCACTGATCACATTAACTATACCGCTACACTGAACAAGAGAGCACAACCTAACAGGCCTCCCATCCACCCCAAAGGACTCAATACAAGACCCCCTTATAAGCACGGCATTGGATGCATCTCCAGAATACACACAAACCATCCGGGGTATCAACAGGACGGAATCACTCATGCACATTTTAGCAATATATCCAATTGCTAATATTTGATTGTTTTATGTATTTGCTGTTTGTATCAAAATAATTGTCTTATACATGTAGTCTTTGTAAGTGAATTGAATATCTATCATGAATATCAAGTTGGTCATGAAACCACAAAAATAAAAATGAAATATTAAAATAAAAATATAAATCTTCAATGGTTTAAGTTACGTTATTGTATTGAGAAAATTTTTTTTTTGTATCTCTGAAGTTGCCACGTTTTGTGTAATTTTATCTTTGCACTTAGCCTGGTGCAACCGTCACTCTTTATATACATTGTATTTCCCTGCTAAGGCTTATCTTTTTTGCAGGGGACCCCTTGTCCTTTTCCAAATATAGTATCTCGCAACCTGTTTGTGAGGGGTTTGTTTGTGGTATCTTTATATATTTGTAGTATTTATCTGTTTTATCCATATAGTATCCATACTGTCTCGTCTTTGGGTCTCTACAATGGGGTAAGTCTCATTTTTGTCATTTTCAATCATCAGGTATCAACTAATTTTTCTACTTTTCCTTTTTCTTTTCCTATCTGGACCTTTCATCTTTTTCTTCACCCACCTCCTGAAATTTAATTCTTTTTATCATTAATTTATTCTTTATAACCATATTTGTTCTTATATGTTTAGACTTTCTTCTGGTTAATTTTTCTGATTCTCTTGCCATGTCGAATTTACCCACGTTTGGTTTTTCGGATGAACAATTTGCAAACATGGTAGGCAGTACAGTCAACTTTAGTACTCAATCAGTACTGAACTCTGACAAAAATGAAGACTTCATTAGTTTACTAGCCTTAAAAAAGAAGATGAAGCGAATAGAGATGCACGGTCATTATATGCTGGAATACCTTAAGGCGGGGGTGATTCCTCATGGTCTACGAGTAAGGAACATTCCAGGACTCTTTGTCCAAATCAAAGAGTTCTTAGAGAGGTGGGCAATGATATCCAATCGTTGCTCCAGAGATTACATGATGCTCATAGTAGAGACATCAAAAGAGGTTCTTGCACAATTGGCTACAGAAATATTAGATAAGGTACTGGAGAGAATATAGCAAACTCCTGTCTTTAATCTCAGCAATTCACCTCTATCAGCATCGACTTTATCCTTACTATCTAAAGGACTCACCTTCGTGCCACATTCTGGGTTAAATAAATTTGATCTTTTTCGAGATCTTCAAGCTTTTTTGAGAAAGATCAGACTTAAAGTATTCTTTGCTAGCCGGGAATACAACGAGGCGGAAAATAATCTCTCGGGTCTTCGATTAAAATCTTCTTTTACCCCTACCATTGATCAGTTACCGCCACAAGTGGGAGTATTTGAACAGGTTTTATATAAGAAATTTGAGAATTTAACTAAACATGTACAAAGAACTCCATTTAACCTTAGCAAAGAAGAATACAAGGAATTACTAAACCTTAAAACCAGTAAAGAACAAACTGTCAAAGCGTGTGATAAAGGGGGTGGTATTGTTGTATATGACACTAACACCTACGTCACCAAAATGGAACATATGTTGGGAGACACTCGGTTTTATACCCAAATCACTAGAGACCCGACTAAAATAATTGCTGCTAAGATAAGTAAAATCACGGATCGAGCACTGAGAGATGGTGAAATTAGTGAGAAAGAATGGGATTATCTCAATGTTGATAATCCCAAGTTAGCCAGTATTTATGGCATTCCCAAAATCCACAAAAGTGAAAAAGATCCCCCTCTCAGACCCATTGTTACAACTATAGGGTCGATTACAGAACCATTGGCTAAATATGTGGACGCATTACTTTGCCCATATGTTTCTCAGACACCTGCCTTTGTACAAGATACCAGACACATTATCAACTTAGTTGAAGGTACCACTTTTTGCCCTTGGACTCAATTTCTAGTTACCATGGACATTGAGTCTTTATACAGCAACATCCCCATAGATGGAGCAATCGAAGCTGTACATTGGTTCATCAAGGCATACAAGATCATAGGTCCTACCATTTTTATTTTGGAATGCCTTCAAATAGTATTATCCGACAACATCTTTGAATTCAATGGACAATTATACAAGCAAAGCCAAGGTGTAAGCATGGGCGCTTCATGCGCACCTACGGTAGCCAATATTTACATGTCCTTATTTGAAAACAAGTTTATTTTCAATGAGATTGCGCCTTTTTTTGAATCTGTGACCAAATGGTCACGATTCATTGATAACATCTTTTTTGTTTGGATTGATGATGAGGAAAATCTTAAACAATTCCTAGAATGGATCAATATATGTGACCCGAATATTCATTTCACATATACTATCAGCTCCAAACAAGTAGAGTACTTGGACATACTTATTAAACATGAATCAGGCTACCTGGTTGTTGATTTATTTATCAAGCCAACAGCCAGAAATACCCTACTACACTATGATAGTTTTCACCCTGCCACCCAGAAAAATAGTATTCCCTTTGGGGAATTTTTGCGTCTTAGACGTAACTGTACCAACATCTTGGATTTCGACACTAAATCTGTAGCTATGAAAACTAAATTCCAGAATAGAGGTTATCCCAAGAAGATTATCAGGGATTCATACAAGCGAGCCCGGTTCTTCGACCGACAGCATTTGCTCACTCCTAAGAAGGACAGAAAAGAACCCACCTTAGTGTTTGTTGCCCGTCACTCCATGCTCAACGACAGGATTAGACACGCAGTTTATTCCAGTTGGCAAATACTCAATGTGGATACATTGACTACAGACATTATACCCAAACCTATGTTTGCGTTTAGAAGAAACAAAAATCTAAAAGATCACATAGTCAACTCACGTATGATTATTGATAGTGTCCCATTGTATCAAACCAGACTTACAGATGGTCAACCGGTGGTTGGCACATACAAATGCACTAGTTGCAAATCCTGTCCATCAGCAATAGAAGGTCCAACTTACCGATTCAATAATCAGACTCTTACGTCGACCAGCATGAGCAATTGCAAAACATCTAACGCAATATATCTGATAGTATGCCCATGTAACCTTGGATATATAGGTGAAACCAGCAGACCTATAAATGTTAGACTTACGGAACACAGGTCCGCTATACGGACTAAAAAGACTGTAGCTCCAATGGTGACTCACTATCTGGAACATAATCATCAACCGGACGAGATGCGATGGTACATCATTGAAAAAATCATAAAGAAAGTAGGAGTCAATATGGATAGCATTAGAAAGTTCAGGGAAGTGTACTGGATTTTCACTTTGGGAACGGCCGCTAAGGGTTTGAATTGGTTTATTCCATGGGATCAAGCTATAAAGTAGTATCTTTATCATACAGAAAATCTACATGGCTTGCTCTGTACAATCAGTTTTGACCCTTAGATTTGTAGAGACTAATACATGTATTTTATACCAATTAGACGGGGTTAGTTTTGTCATATATTATTACCATTAGTCTATTCGAATATAAGGTATGCCAGGGATTGACATATTTGTACATGGATTAGATCCCGATATTAATCTTCGCCTCTTATGCAATATAGTGCATCCAATTTCCATATATCTCTGTCTCTCATCCTCGAGGAACTCATCCTTTGGTTTCTTGGTATCACACAGTTTAAATCTGTTGTAATCATCCGGATGCGTTCGTTTACATGCACAGTATTCCATTTTAAGATGGCCGTACAATCGGCGACCAACCATGCAATTTCATTATATATGCAACATACTTTCCATTTTGCCACGCTAGTCACTTTGGAATATATCGTGTTAGTACTAGTCCCTCCCCACTGAAGTAATAAGTTAGGGATGTTAATCTTTAATTAAGCAGAGGTGCGCCTCTTCATGCCTCACTAGTTTGATCTCCCATTATCGTTCATGCTAGCCTCCGTACAAATTCACCATTCCAATATGGCCGAATGATTAGGACCTCTAATACTTGAGTCTCTCACGCTTGCGCTTGTTTTACACGTCATCGAAACAAGCCCAGTGGTTTACTCGACCATATATAAAACCTCGTGTTGCGAGCGTTTACCACCGTAGGGCGATACAGAGATATCAGCCACGTCGCATCTTTGCCTGATTTGGGTATGTATCAACAGCTTAACCGTTGTAGATCAGATAAGTTAATTCTGGGAGGTCTTCTACCTCTGTGCATCATTAGAACTGAGTTATCTTATCTTTAGATAATGGCGGGCTAGACTCTAGGTTAGTCAGACATCAAGGGGTTTAGCATAAACATTGGTGCATATACTTATAATAGAAATTGGGCCCTGCGTGTTTCCTGCTGTAAGGGGATATTATCATCCAGTAAACCGAAAAATTCGTTTTTTTGCTTCATTATGGATGTATGATGCTTCATTACATTTTTTCCCCACGTTAAAACTAGAATCTGTTCTATTCACAGTCGCACCCGTGAATGCCCTTTGAAGTTCAGGATATCGATCTCCGGTATCATTTATATCTATACTGATCATTTCCATGAGAGAAGATACCCTTACGATGATTAATGTCAGGGATGTGTAAGAGAGAAACATCCTACTTTCGACATTTGTAAACTATCAAACTTTTGAATATTTACTACCGACACATTGGGTAAGTGTGATCAGATAGGCAATGCACGTCAACAGTATTCTTTATTGAAATATTGTATCAGTCCCTCTACAGATTACAGCATACATTAATGAGGTTTTTCCCCCATCTCCTCTAGGCATAAAATTTTAGAGGATAAGAGTAGGGGCCATCCTAGTGTTTCGAATAATGGCCATCAAGGGCTGTCTCAATATAGTATCATCGGGTAAGAGTTTGTATTCATTCTTTCCCTCCCTCCTCTCTATTTTCATTGCTTGAGATCTGTGGGACCATAAACATGTCAATACATACAAATGAGTCAACCCTAACTGTATTCTGTTGTCTTTTTCTTTTAAGATTAATCGGACGCCAGATGGCATCTTGATCAATTATAGCTGCGAATCGAATTGACAACTAATTATACTACAGGTAGGAGACAAATTATAAATTTTTCCCACCTTTATAGGATCATCATTTTTAAGTTTTTTCTATTTTTTCTCTTTATCCTTTCCTTGGTGCGTTACATAGGATATTTGTTGTGTTATTTGCCATCATTTGGTCTTTTTACATGTTCTAAATTTCACGACATTACTTGGTTGTGGGTTCCCATACGGGTGCAGTGGTGGATATTATTTTTAATATTAAACATGAGCAATACGCCATTGAGTCTTCTGACTCATCTATCGAATGCCAACAAAATTAGGTAACTTCAGAGTGAAAATAATACAAACCAATACTGTTATATTTTGTTGTTGAATTGTGTCTTTCTATATTGCATCAGATTTATATAGATAATTAAGGATAAAAAAATGTCTGTTTTTTTACAGCAATCACTGACACAGAATAATCTGAAGAAGGCTTTGCCGAAACGCGTCATTTCATATTTCTGTGAATTTGTTCAGTGTTTTTATCTTGTTATAAAATTGTATATTCATTGATTGATCCTTTGTCATTGAGTGAATTATCAATTAACGGAATCACTCATGCACATTTTAGCAATATATCCAATTGCTAATATTTGATTGTTTTATGTATTTGCTGTTTGTATCAAAATAATTGTCTTATACATGTAGTCTTTGTAAGTGAATTGAATATCTATCATGAATATCAAGTTGGTCATGAAACCACAAAAATAAAAATGAAATATTAAAATAAAAATATAAATCTTCAATGGTTTAAGTTACATTATTGTATTGAGAAAAAAAATTTTTTTTGTATCTCTGAAGTTGCCACGTTTTGTGTAATTTTATCTTTGCACTTAGCCTGGTGCAACCGTCACTCTTTATATACATTGCATCTCCAGAATACACACAAACCATCCGGGGTATCAACAGGACGGGATGCACATTTACGAATCGGATTCTTGAGTGGCTGGAAACCATGAGTGCACTTAGCGTACTATCTAGTGGTTAGCATTCGAACAAGGCACAGAACACAAGATAAAACTAGTGCATCCCCCTTCCCCATTAACATAGCCCAACAATGTCCCAGTGCAACAGCACAACAGTGCAACAGGACCCATCAGCACATGCTCCCATGTGACAGTTTAATCTGCTACGTAAACATGCCCTCATGTGACAGCTTAATCTGCTACGTAAACATTCAGAGAGAAACCTTATTTAGAGGAGGAAGCAGAGGCCAACGGTGACGTATCCATATGTAGCTCTTCGCCTCCATCCAGAAATTGTCTGAGTTTTAGTGGATCTGTGAAGATCTGTGGAGAACCTTTGACGAAGACACGGAACCTTGCAGGACCTACAAAACCACATTGGTGGCCCAGCGACTGCAACCTTGGACGTAAAGCAAGCAAGGCTTTCCTCGTTTCGACAGTTTCTTTACTATAGTCCTGTGATATATAGACCTTACTTGATTTCCATAGTACGTGGTTAATTTTGCGCACAAAGGATAAGATTTGATCCACATGTTGGTAACGCAAAGGTTTACAAACAATAGGTCGCGGACCTTTGTGACCCGGCGTGATCCTGCCCGGAACCCTACGAGCTCTGTCAAATTCCAATGGGTGATGGAAGCTAAGGTTGGTTGCCTGCGAGAACCATGCCTCCAGAAATGGGACACAGGACTCGGATGCCTCTTCTGATCCTTCCGGTATTCCAAAGGTACGTAGGTTCCCTCTTCGATTTCTGTCCTCCAACTCCGACAACTTCCTTGACATCTGATCTGTGGAGACATGTAGGTGTTTAAAAGAGTTACAGGTTTTGTTCTCTGAGTCTTCTAGACGACTGATTCTCGATTCCGTGAGTCTGGTATTAGTGTCTCGGATATCCTTCCGGATAGCTAAAATTTCTTCCTTTGTGGACCTCGCAATCTCCCACACCTCCTCGAGTTTACTCAATATTATGTCCATTGTATCGGTCACATCCTTCTTGCCTTTGATAGGTGAGATCGGATTAGGGGGTTCAGCCTTAAGTCTCTTGAGGTTCTTTGTGTCTTTATCCCCCATTTTGAAACCACTGCTAGACGTCACTTCACTCGACTACCAAGTAATAGACCGATAGCTCTTATGATGGCCAAGTCAGCCCGTGGCAAGGAGTCTTCCACCAGACATAATATATGCACACTGACACGATATGCACACTAAGCCGGATACCACTACAGGGTCCCCTCTCACCATTGGCAGCGGCATGGTTAGAGTCTTAAAACAATAGAGTAAACATAAGCGCTCTACTTGTGACCAACATGTCGTACAGTGGGTGCGGTGTTCTGGAGCCCATATCTCACCACGCTCGTCACGCTCAGACCCTCTTGCGCCACTAGTATCAGTGACCGACCGTTTCACTCAGCATATCCGAACCAATTGCGACCTCCTTGCGACTTTTCTGTGACCCATATGCTGCTCAGATCTTGTGGACTACAAACAGATATGGTGCTTCTAATCTCATCTCACTTCATCTCATTTCATCTTGTGTCATGCACAATGCCAGCCTCTCTCAGATCAAATTAGCTGTACAAACCTTCCATATGCATACATAGAGAACCACGATGCCTGCATTGCTAACAATACATCTTGCCTTCGTTAGTACTTCATGTGCTAAATATGCCGCCTCGCTGCGCTTAGTGACGTGTGATCCGTAGCACTCGCTGGTTAGAGCCAAGGAGAGTGAAGTAAGTCTCCCACCAGGAATCCCACTCCTGCGCACCCCTATCGCCGTATGATGAAGTATCTGTGAGACCAGCGGCTAACGCTGCCAACTTCAGTGTCCTGAAAGGAGCCTGATATACGCCGTCAATGTGGCCGCCATTTTATGGAGGAGCGTCCATATACACCAATCCAGCTCTCTACCTGAAACACTATGCACCCATTTGCAGCATTAACAATAAAGTACTTCATACGTTCCAGTATCAATCCCGCATTGACCTCCCTTCTTATTGATGCCTTTCTCGCTCGCCGACAAACACACAGGAGCCTCGGAGACTCTCACATCCGCCATTTTGCATCGTCCACGCGTCGGCATTTACCGGCAAAACCCAGCATGTCGGGGATAATATATATCCACCCTTCTCCAGTCCTACTCACACTTTGATGTGGTAACGATGTGGCCTGCTCCGTTCCTTCGAGGAGGCAGCGACAGCGCCAGCCCGGGGTCCAGCAGGATCATACGGCTGCACGTACCGCTCGTGGCCGTTCTCCAGGGCACTCGCTCAAACCTTGCCGTCGGATCCACTTAGATGTCTCAAATTCACCCGAGGTAGACCTTAACCTCCGATCGCCAAAATCTTCATTATTAGCATTCACAGATTAGTTTGTGACTCCCAAATTACTCCGTGTTTCATTGCCACAGGAGGAGCGATGCGCTATGCCGCCATTTTCTCCGGCGTCCAAACCAAAGCAGTCGTTTTAATATGAACCGCAACGGAAGTCGCCAATCCATACTAAAAGTTGATGTATATTGATAGGCAGACAACGGGAGTGCATTGCTTAGAAGGGGCCATCGAGACAGAGCCTGAAGAAAAGGCTTTTCATCTCTTGCTTAGAAAGAATCATCCGGGTACTCCGGGTGAAGATAAGACACAGTCAGCCTAATGGAACATTTTAGATGACAGCACATTGTAGAGACACCATCCGCAAGCAGCATGTCTTCCGTTGCATCTGTTAGGATCCGTTTGAGCAACAGATCATAAATAGTTAGCTAAACGTTAGAAGTTTGGTTTCAGCCCTGACATTAATTGGATATTAGTTCCAGAGAGGTGGGGTGCTTCGCCTGAAGAATCACCCAGTGAAAGAAGTCAGTTTATGCTTGGTTCAGCATCACAACAGTCGTGCTTCAGCAGAATCTATTTTATATTTAGGTAAGGCGGCCTTTCACTATTTCAGTCACAACACATGCACATTATAATTGTATCCATGTCTCAGAGAAGGTACACTCATCTTAGTGTTGTCAGTGTAATGAATTCCTTCCATTTCTATTCACTACTAATCTGGCTATCTAGTCATCGTGGGTTACTTGCACGTGTGCCAGTTATTCACACAGGCCTCATACATGATTTATAGCAGTCAAACAGAGCCTCCAGCTCGAATCTTCGGTTTAGAGCTAGCTAGGCTAAACTAAACTTAGTGTTGTCACCTCCAACACACTGCTGCCAGGCCTTTAAAACACACTTTAAAGAACCACTGCCATCATCTGTCCACCAGCCCAAATGCCCTGTTTTTCTAATCCTTCTGTACACCTAGCAGTCCATTTGTACACTCAGCAGTCCCTAAAATACAAGGAAATAAAAGAAACAATGCTGCACTAACTGTTTCTTGACACCGGTCTTTAGAAGATAGGGGTAGTGCAGCATTAATAGATACGGCGATTTGCCCAGGATCACACAGTGTGCTCAACTTGTTTTATGTTCAAAGCTGCATAAAAAAGCCTTCTAGATATGGGAAGGCATGGCGGTAGGACATTCCAAACTGAATTTAGGTCACATTGAAAAGGCTCTCTGTCGCCAAGTGTATCCTTGGCATGCCAACCCCTTGAGCACATGCTTGAAGGCATATGAAAATGCACAAGGCTGGCAGAGCGCAGTGGTTACTGCTATTACACAAAACCGCTTCAATTCTTAACCAGACGATTACCCCGAAGAACACCACAGACCGCACCCATCATAATAAACTGCATTGCTAAACACTTACAAGGTCCCAAAGGCCACTGTACTGTGAAGGAAAGCACATAGATAAGACATTGTCATTTACAACGCCAATAGCTCTAACTCTTGCAAATGCGAGACCTATTGCATTGCAAATGCTTGTTTTAGTTTTACAAAAGGTACTTAATCAGCCACATTAATTATAAAATACATTCTACTGAACACACAAATGATTTTACACTTTTTTGAAGCAAAACTAAAAGAGAACATTGTCCTTTACTTTGCTGTATACGCTCCGTAGCCCTGAACAGAATCTTAAAGAATACCAAAAGCAGTTATCCTTCCCACATGCAACTAGACTGGTATCACCACTACACAATGATGAACCACATGAGTATGAGTCCGGGATTTATTGGGTGGACAAGATGATAATACTCTGCACCACCAACTGCAAGGGTTAGAACGGTTGAATGCCTCTACAATGCATGTGTTTCCAAACACATGCCTTTACAATGCAAGAGAGATATAGAGAGATATCGAGATATATATATTCACTTAAAAAACCATAGGTTTCACACGTTATAGTTAGGTGGATATTTCACTAGTAAAAAACCAATGAAATTCCCCCGTTATAGTTAGTTCAGATAACTATAACTCGCGCGCCCGCAATCCACTGCTCATGACGTCACATATTACATCACTCATGACATGGTCAGTGGCATCACTCATTACATCACTGATGACATCATCCTTGTGATAGAGTGGCGGTCGCGCGAGTTATAGTTATCTGAACTAACTATAACGGGGGAATTTCATTTACGAGTGAAATATCCACCCAACTATAACATGTGTGAAACCTATGGTTTTTTCAGTGAATTTGTACGGTTTTTTAAATGCTAATTTATGTATTATTTTTTTTTATATATTTATTTTACAATAAACTACGTATTAAATTTTTTATTTTTTTTATTTTCACCGCGCGCGCACGGTGCGCGCACCCCGCGATTTAAAAAAAATAATTTTTCTGCCTTCGGGGTCCTTCAGGGACCCCCTGACAAAGGCTAGGGGGTCAGGAACTCTCTACCCTGCCCCCTTTTCACGTTCGCCACCTTCCTTTTTCACTCTCGCACTGAAAACAAACTAAATGGCGGCCGACACTTCCTGATTTCGACCGATTCGAACGTTGACTAACATGTAACCACCAATCAGAATTACGCTCGCGCACGTTAGGGTGCTCGCACGGTGCGCGCACCCTGCGCGCGTATAGATATTGATATGCTTTTAAATGCTATTTTCTCAGGAAATACTGAACAGATTTACACCAGCAAAAGGCACTTCCTTGACCTTATTGCTACCTCTCTGCCAAATTTCAAGTAATTCTGTTCAGCCGTTCGGGCTGTAGCTGCGTCTAAAGGTCCTATGGAAAAATGCATGGGGAAAACGCGTTTTGGGACCCCCCTTTTTTTCTCGGCCCCCGCTTGACGAATCACCCCGAGACTTTCAGGGTAGGAGCTGAACGGAGTGCCCCATTAGTTTTGAAAATTTCGTGAGGATTCGTCAACCGGCGACAAAGTTATTCAAAATAGAATTTTGAGATTTCCTATGGAAACACGGTCCTAACTATAACTATCTACTGGCGACCGCCAGTAGATTATATATATATATATATATATATATATATAGTGAACACCTACATATACACAGATATATTACAAAGTTCTTCAAGCAACAATGGCCACTTAAATTCGAGGGTGTAGAAGAGAAGCTGCACAGCCAGGCAACAGCAGACTAAGTGCTCCTTCACATTTCTTTAAACCACCGACAGTGCAACAGAGACCTACACGTTTTGGCCAGAGCCTTCAACTGGGTCTTAGAGTATGTGTGTAAAAACAAACGATTTGAAGGGAAACGTCCCTCCAAAAAAAACTCCACAATTTAAAAGGGACACATATTTTTACATTTTACACATTGCACAAACATGGAAACAGTCAAATTTTCTAAAGGTTTTTCAATACATCTCTCTCAATTCTCCACAACATGTTGTGTTAATTGATATAGGCACAAAAACATTATATAATGCTCTTGTTGAATTTTGTTAGATTCTCTAATTACGGCAAAGTACCAGTATGTTGTGTGGTGGTTATAAGAAAACAAGTTACTTAACTGTAACTTTGGTTCTCCAGTATTGGAAACTTTCATAGATTCCCATGCTTGTATCATTCCCTGTCGTCAGAATGGAAGTCCCCGGTATACATAAAAAAACAATAGAAACCAACACTAAAACAGAACTCCTGCCTAGGCCCATTCTTGTTTTGCATCCTCACTCTTTTTGTAAAAGAGACCATAAAAAAAAAAAAAAATAATGAACTACCAATCAGATTAGCCTCACCCCTTGGAACCCTACTGAGAGAAGCTCATAACCTCAGATTTTTCGAAGCTGTTGTGTAACCAAACCACTACATTTGTAAGAGGCCGAGCTTTCCCAGGGGAGGTGGGTGGGTCGCATGGGAATCTATGAAAGTTTCCAATACTGGAGAACCAAAGTTACAGGTAAGTAACATGTTTTCTTACTCCAGTATTGGAACTTTCATAGATTCCCATGCTTGTATCAGAGTAACTAGCAGTTATCAGCACATTTTTGGAACCATGATTATAAAATGCAGAATAAATCAATAGACCTTTTCAATAGTCAAAAATATTTGTAAAACATTTGATAAAACACCACACATGAGGTTCAAAATGTGTAAGAGCTAATAAACTAGTAACATGGAAGGAGGGATGAAAAGGAAAGCTCACCACTACTGAAATAGGTTCCTCAGGACTGCTCGTCAGACTATTACATCCCCCTGAGTTGCCGCATCCAGGCAGTAATGTCTTGTAAACGTATGTGTACTGCTCCAGGTTGCTGCCCGGCAGATCTCTTGGAGAGGAACAACAGCAAAGAGGGCTGTAAAAGAGGAAATCGCCCTCGGGGAATGAGTACGGACTCGACCTTCCAGGGGCTTGCCCGCTGCCTTGTGACAATATTGGATAGTATTAGTAATCCAACGAGAGATCCCTTGCTTGGATAGGGGAAAACCCTTACAAGGGTCGCCTAAAGAAACAAATAGTTGAGAAGACTTTCTGAAGTCCCTAGTCCTTTGAAGATCGAATTTTAAGCACCTTTGTACATCCAGAGATGAAGTGCCTTCTCCGCCGGAGTAGCCGGATGAGGGAAAAAAGTCTTGAGAATTACCGGCTCCTTCAAATGAAAGTCCGAAGGAACTTTAGGTATGAATTTAGAAAAAGGTTCCTGAATGGTGAGCCTGCAACTCCCCCACACATCTAGCTGAAGTCAAGGCTAGAAGAAGCGCTACCTTCCAGGAGAGGAATTTCAGGTCTGCCTTGTGAATAGGTTCAAAAGGAGGTTTCATAAGCTGGGCGAGAACCAAGTTCAGATGCCACGGGGGGGGGGGGCGGGGGTAGAAGGATTGACCGGAGGGAAGACTCTGAAAAGTCCTTTAGGAAACTGTTCAATGATCCTTGCTGACCAGAGTGAAGGACCTGCAGACGTGCGTCTGAAGCGAGAAATCGCTGCCAGGTGAACCTTGATAGGAGATTGAGCCAGTCCCGCTTTTGCTAATGACAGTATGTATGGAAGAATTTCATAAGGCTCCTAATTAAAGAGATCAAGCCCATTGCGCTGGCACCAAATACAGAACAGTTTCCATTTCAATCTAAGTCTTATTTGTACTTGGGGCTCTTGCTTGAGATAGTACCTCTCTACATTCCGCTGAGATTCAGCCCTCGAATATCTCGCTGCTCAGGAGCCATGCCGAGAGCTGCTGCAGACACTGAAAATCCGGATGTTAGACTTGGCCCTGGGACATAGTCAGCAGCGAAGGAATCGGCTGCAAAGGAAGAGGAAGTTCCAGTGAAAGAAGGTGAAGCTCTGTGAACCAAATCTGTCTGGGCCACGCTGGAGCTATCAGAATCATCCTACACGGTTCTGCTTTGAGCTTTCTGAGAATCAGGAGGATTGGAGGAATGGGGGGAAAAGAATAAACAAATGCGCCTGACCAGGCCATCGAA
This sequence comes from Triturus cristatus, assembly GCF_964204655.1. Lineage (NCBI taxonomy): Eukaryota > Metazoa > Chordata > Amphibia > Caudata > Salamandridae > Triturus > Triturus cristatus. Next base: position 212,394,852 of record NC_140589.1, on the reverse strand, counting down.
AGGGCATTCCCCAACGATCCCGGATGGTGAACTCTGCTTGCATAGAACCGGCATTTCCTGTTCTGTGGAGTGGCAAAGAGATCTATTGTCGGCATGCCCCACTTGTGAAACACTTTCTGAAGAGTAAAGTTCTCCACTTCCCACTCGTGACTGACAGATTTCAGTCTGTAGAGTTTGTCCTCTGCTTTCTTGAGGACACCTGGAAGATGTTCTGCTCGGAGTGATACCTCCTGTTGAATTGCCCATTCCCAGATTGTCTGGGCTTCTTGCGACCACAGACGAGATCTGGTGCCTCCCTCCTTGTTTATATAATGCATGGCCGTCGTGTTTTCCGTACGTATTAGGACTGTAGACTGTTGTACTCTTGGAAGAAAAGCTTGTAACGCTAGACAAATCGCTCCGAGTTCTAGCAGATTTATGTGCAGCAGTTGATTCTGAAGCCTATGTGAGAAGTTGGCCTGATATATGAGGTCACTAATTCTAGTGTACACCTTGTATCAGTCCAAACAACCCTTATGGTGATTGGTTGTAAAGTCAACCTTATAGACCAGCTATCCTAGTGGTAGCATGGACAAGAGCAGTCTTAGGCTAAACTCTGAATGGCATGTGAAGCCAGCTGTTAGACCATATGTAATCCCTTGAATACCAAATGAAAGGACACCACAACAGATATATATAAAAATAGAATGTATTTATTCTAGGCAAACCCTCAGCACTCTTTATGAGATTCGAGGTACGTACAACACAGTCTTATTTAAGCATACATTAAGTCACACAGGTAAGTAATACAGTTAGGCCCTAGGGGCCACGCAAACCATATACCAAGTAAGTGGTATAAGGACCACTGTCACGAACACAGGATAGGCCTAGGGAATCGCTGGGGCTACACTATACTACCAACAGTTAGGAAGTGGGAGGCCCACAGGATTCAGGTGCAGAGTGGAAACACTCACGCGTAATGCGTAACAGTGGATAGAATCACTAGCAGTTAGAAATAAGCAGTTTTAGGACACTTCTGGTATAGCTAGAAAGTCGAGACTCGGAAACTAGACCCTAGGATAGTCAATACCCTTGTGAGCACCGAAGTACCCAAGTTACCTAGCCCACAGGCTGCGGGTGCATAGGTGTGAACTTGCGTCGGGTTTCGTCGTGGACTTCTATGGATGCCTGAAGGAAAGTTGCTGACAGGCAGTCCGTGAAGAGTGTCCGGTGGATCCCAAGGTGGGGATCAAGAAGGAAGGAAACTGCAAGCAGAAGGGACAGAGTCTAGGTCACCAGCCAGGAGCCGGGAAGGAACCAGGAAGGAACCAGGCGATGTCGTGAAGATGCAGGTGAAGAGGTGAAGCTTGTCGCAGCAGCCACGGGTACCAGGAGACGTCGAGGACGACCAGGAGGTGAGCTGTCCCACGAAGGCTCTTGCTGTCGGCTGCGTCGAAGTCGAGTCAGGACCCAACAAGCCTTGGCAAGCAGAACCCACGCAGGATGGAGGACTTGCTTCTGGTGCAGACCAGGAAGGTCTGGGGTGCTTCTCTTTCACAGAGGAGCGGGTGCCAGTCTGGAGGAGCCGGACCAGCAAGTTGAAAGTAAAGGTTCGTCGTCGCAGAGGTTACTAGCCAACGGGCCAGCAACCGGACAACACGTCGAGCAACAGAGGTGCAGAAGGGCCCCACGCAGAATACGTGAAGTGTGGGGAGCTGATCTTTGCAGATGGTGCTCGGGAGTGGGGCTTATCAATTCCCCAAGCACAGCCTCGAGGAAGCCTCAGAAGTCGCGCTAGTCAGTTACTAGCCACTTTTCCCAAGTCGCCGGTCCCACGTCCCTCGTCGCCTCCACGGGTCTCAGCTTCGCTGGAGATGTGGATCTGGTTCAGAGGTGTCTGGAAGTCTCGGCGCTGGTCAGTCTCTGCAGTCGTCCCTCGTAGGATTCAGTCGCAAAGCAAGCAGCGGTCGCTGGATGGTGCCTGGTTGCCCAGGGTGGTCACTCCTTGGCCACAAGGGAGATTTCTTCAGTCTTCTTCCTGAGGTCGAATGTCGAAGGTCCAGAGTTTCTGTTCAAGTTGCAGATTCAGGTTAATCTAATTTAGCAGGGGCCAACTAGCTACTAATATTCTGGGCTAGTGTGCTGGGCTACCTGCAAGGTCCCTCCTATGGGTGGGACCAGGAAGGGGAGTGGCTACACCCCCTTTCCTTTGTCCAGTTTCGCGCCAGAGCTGGGGCTGGAGTGCCCCAGCACCGGTTTGAACTGGACTATGCATGGGACACCTTGTGTGCCCCAGGCATGTCTCATTCCTTTCAGCCCTCCCTGCCCCAATACACTAAAGTCTGTCTGGGGAGGTGCTAGCACCTCCCCAAGCAGGAAACCTATTGTCCAAGCCTCCCTGGCCGGGATCACTCCCAGCAGCAGGTCAGACTTGTGTCTGTGGTAGCAGCATCCATTTTGTGATGCTGAGGCTTTGGTTAGAGTTAAAGAACAAGTTACTTACCTTCGGTAACGCTTTTTCTGGTGGATACAGTATCTGCCTGTGGATTCCTCACCTTGTGAATATCCCCTGCGCCAGCATTCCACGGAACTTTTCTTCCCCAGCATTCCACGTCGACGTGGGCGACGTCACAAAACATCGGCTCCGCACGCGACTCCGTACGACGTCATCGGAGCCATAAGAAGCCCACGTCGGCGTGATGACGTCAGTTCCACCCATTTTTTCCGTGCCTTCGAGGCGAACAGGTGAACCAACGACAATCCCAAGTATACACAGTATATAGAAAACCAATACATATACATAGCATACAAAACAAAGGAATGCTAACCAAACAAGCATTTCCTACAAATGTACAAGAGAAAATACAAGCATTTCAAACAAGACCTATTTCATGGTATACAAAAGGTGGACAACGGGGAGGCGGGTGGGTTGGTGAGGAATCCACAGGCAGATACTGTATCCACCAGAAAAAGCGTTACCGAAGGTAAGTAACTTGTTCTTCTGATGGATACATCTGCCAGTGGATTCCTCACCTTGTGAATAGATTCCCACAGCAGTCCCCACTCCCGGAGGAGGGTGTCCACCTTTCTATACCAGAAAGTCTTGCAAGACAGAGCGCGCGAAGTGGCCCTCCCTCCTCATCTCAGAGTCCAAGCAATAATGCTTTGCGAAAGTATGGAGGGAGGCCCAAGTCGCGGCCTTACAAATATCTGCCACAGGAACACCCCGGGCCAGAGCAGATGTTGAAGACTTAGCTCTAGTAGAGTGAGCACGAATACCCTCAGGAGGAGTCTTACCAGCCAGGGCGTAGCAGATCTTGATGGTCAGTATAATCCATCTTGACAGCGTGCGCTTGTGCACCGCTTTACCTTTAGAACGACCAACGTAGCCAATAAAAAGCTGGTCATCAATACGAAAGTCCTTGGTCCTGTCCAAATAAAAACTCATAGCCCTCTTCGGGTCAAGGCGATGGAGTCTTTCTTCTTCTTTGGAAGGATGAGGGGGTGGATAGAAAACAGGGAGGGTAATAGACTGCCCCAAATGGAAAGGAGTAACAACTTTTGGCAGGAAAGCAGCCCTGGTCCTGAGAACCATCCTTTCAGCATGTAAGGTAAGAAAAGGAGGTTTGGAACTAAGAGCTTGAAGCTCACTTACCCTCCTTGCCGAGGTTATGGCGACAAGAAAAACCACCTTAAAGGACAACAGCCTCAAAGGACAATTATGAAGAGGCTCAAAAGGGGACCCCATTAAAAAGGTTAAGACAAGATTAAGGTCCCACTGAGGCATTACAAATGGAGTAGGAGGAAACATGTTTGTAAGGCCCTTGATGAACCTCAGAACAACCGGAGATTTAAATAACGAAGGCTGATCTGGAAGGCACAGAAATGCCGATAAGGCCGAAAGGTAGCCCTTGACCGTGGCCACAGCACAGCCCTGCTGAGCCAAGGAAAGAGCAAACTGAAGCACATCAGAAAGATGAGCCTTTAAAGGGTCAATGGACCTCTCCCCACACCACTTTACAAACTTAGACCACCTGTAAGAGTATATGGACTTGGTGGAGTGTCGCCTGGCCGATAAAATAACGTCCACCACATCAGGTGGGAGAGAGAAGGAACTCAGGTTGCCCCGTTCAATCTCCAGGCATGAAGGTGTAAGCTCTGGAGGTGGGGGTGTAGAACCTGCCCCTCCGACTGCGAGAGGAGGTCTGCCCTCAGAGGGAGACGGAGCGGAGGGCACAAGGAGAGGTGGAGAAGATCTGTATACCACACCCTTCTTGGCCAATCCGGGGCGGCCAATATGACTTGGGCCCGGTCTTGGCGAATTTTCCTCAGAACCCGAGGAATCAAGGGTATGGGAGGAAACGCGTAAAGGAGTCGTGAGCCCCAACTCAACTGAAACGCGTCCCCCAACGCCCCCTGCATCGGAAACTGGAGACTGCAGAATGACGGGCAGTGCGCGTTCTCTCGGGTGGCAAACAGGTCCACCCGAGGAGTCCCCCACGTCCGAAAGACGTGACGAACCACCTCCGGATGGAGCCTCCACTCGTGGTCGGCGGAGAACTGCCGACTGAGACTGTCCGCACGCACGTTCAGCACCCCGGCCAGATGATTTGCCATCAGACAAATCTGATGGTCCTGAGCCCAGGACCACAGACGCAGGGCCTCTCTGCAGAGACAAAGAGACCCTACTCCTCCCTGTTTGTTTATATACCACATCGCGGTCGTGTTGTCCGTCAGGACTTGAACTGACTGACCGCGAAGGGAAGGGAGAAAGGCCTTGAGTGCCAAACGAATCGCCCGCAACTCCAGAAGGTTGATATGAAACAACCTCTCCTCTGGAGACCAAAGACCCTTGATCTCCAGATCCCCCAGATGAGCACCCCACCCTAGGGTGGAGGCATCCGTTATCACTGTGGCCACCGATGGAGGTAGATGGAAAGGCTTTCCTTGGGACAGATTGCCCTCCACGCCCCACCAAGACAGATCCGCTGCAGCTTCTCCGGAGATCTTGATCGACTCCCCGAGATCCCCGTTGTGCTGATACCACTGCTTGCGGAGGCACCACTGGAGCGCCCTCATGTGCCAGCGTGCATGGTTGACCAACAGAATGCAGGAAGCGAACAGACCGAGCAGGCGAAGGACCTTCAGAACTGGAACAACCGCTCCACTGTGGAATAAAGGGACCATCTCCTGAATGTCGAGAATCCTTTGAGGAGGAGGGAATGCTCGACACACAGTAGTGTCCAGTACTGCCCCTATAAACAGGTTGCGTTGAGAGGGCACCAGGTGAGACTTGGGCACATTGATCGAAAAACCCAAGTCGAATAACAGCTGAGTTGTCACCTGCAGATGACGCTGCACCATCTCTGGGGACTCTGCCTTCAGAAGCCAGTCGTCCAGGTAGGGGAAAACCGGAATCCCCGACCTCCTGAGATGAGCAGCCACCACTGCCATCACCTTTGTGAAGACTCGAGGTGCAGTAGTAAGACCAAACGGGAGGACCGCAAACTGATAATGTTGCGACCCAACCGTAAAACGGAGATACTTCCTGTGCGACTTCAGGATTGGGACATGGAAGTACGCGTCCTGCAAGTCGAGCGACACCATCCAGTCTCCTTGCTGCAACGCTTGAAGAACCTGCGCAAGGGTCAGCATCTTGAACTTCTCCTGTTTCAGGTAAAAATTCAAGATTCTGAGGTCCAGAATCGGACGCAATCTGCCGTCCTTCTTGGGGATCAGGAAATACCGGGAGTAGCATCCCTGACCCCTTTCCTGCTCCGGAACCACCTCTATTGCGCCCTTCTGAAACAAGGCCAGAACTTCTTTCTGCAGGAGAAGCAGGTGGTCCTCCGAGCAATAACCTTGGCAAGGAGGGTAAGGGGGAGGAAACTCCCGAAAGGGAAGGGCGTACCCAGTCTCTACGAGGTTCAAAACCCAAAGGTCGGTTGTAACAGATTTCCAACCCCGTAGAAAGTAGGACACCCGACCCCCCACAGGTCTTACATGATCCGGGATGGGGGATCTAGGGCTGCTTCCCTGAAGCCTCATTTGGAGCAGAGGAGGAGGAGGAAGAAGAGGGGTTACGACCAGAACCTCTCCGACCCCTTTGCTTCCCTCTATAGGAGCGATAGAGGGGATTCTGCTGCTGTTGTTGCTGCTGTTGTTGTGGCTGTCGAAAGGAGCGAAAGGATGACCTTCCGAATCCCCTAGCCTTACGGAAAGTTGAACCTCTCACAGGAACCTGCAGACCCAAGGACTTCGCCGTTAACCTACTGTCCTTAAAACGTTGAAGAGCAGAATCTGCCTTCTCCCCAAACAACTTTTGTCCATCAAAGGGCAGATCCACCAGCGTGGCCTGGACATCCGCAGAAAACCCTGAGGAACGGAGCCATGCCTGTCTCCTCGCGGCAATGGACGACCCCATAATTCTCGCCACAGAGTCCGCCGTATCCAGCCCAGACTGGATCACCTGCCTGGCAGCTGCCTGAGTGTCCGCCACAACCTCCATGAAGGACGACTTATCCCCCTCGGGTAACTTAGGGGCCAGAGTCTTTATAGAGTCCATCAGGGCATGAATATAACGCCCCAGCAAGCACGTAGCATTTGATGACTTCAATGCCATACTTCCCGAGGAGAAAGACTTTTTGGCCGCCTGATCCACTTTCTTCGACTCCCTATCAGCAGGAGATTGGGGGAAAGCACCCGAGGCATGTTTAGAACATGAAGCCTGCACCACTAGGCTCTCCGGAGAAGGATGCGTGGATAAAAAATCCGGGTCTCCTGGCGCAACCCTGTATCTCCTTGCCACCTGCCTGCAAACTGCTGGAGCTGACAGAGGCTTCTTCCACACCTCCAATACTGGTTCCAAGAGAGCCTCATTGAAAGGTAGCAAAGGCTCAGAAGCCGACGTCGGGGAGTGCAACACCTCTGTGAGCAGATTGGACTTGTATTCCACAGAGGGCAGCTGCAGATCTAACAACTCCGCGGCCTTCTTGATCACAACATGGTAGGGCGCCAATTCCTGTGGTGGAGAAGACCTTGCAGAAGCATGCTCCCACTCCGGGGTGGTATCCAAACCACTTGCTACCTCTATACCTCCAAACTCGTCCGAAGAAGAGTCGACCTCACCTTCTTCCACCTCAGCACGAAATCTTTCCTCCTCCAAAACCCTTTGGGCTTCACGCCTCGATCGATTCCGGGGAGCCGGCGTCGTCGACGTCGTACGCGGCGTCGGTGGAGCCAAAGGCATCGGCGTCGGAGGCGCTACAGGTGGAGTCGGCGGCGCCGGATGCGGCGTCGATGGAGTCGGCCTCGGCGTCAAAGAAGGCTCCGAAGATTGACCATCCATCCGAGGTCGAGCCGGATTCCCAACCGGCGCCGGAAACTGCCAAGAAGGCGCCATCGGCATAAAAGGCATAAAAGGAGCCTGAGCATATTGCTGCGGCACTCCCAGAGAAAACGCCATCGGACCCACGGGACCTGCTGGTGCTCCGGATGGGAAGGATGCTCTCTGAAAAATGCCATACATGGCATTCAGAAATCCCGAAGGATCCGTACCTGGAGCCGGGAATTGGGGATAAGGAACTGCCCCTGTATCCTCCTGTGGAGCCACCGGCGTCGGCTCCTCCGAATCCTCCACCGGAACCACAGAGTCATCAGGCACCGGGACAGACTCTTCCTGCTCCTGCTCCACCTCAGATTCCACTCGACCCGGAGTCGAAGCCTTGGACGGCGCCGGAGACGGCGTCGGGGAACGAGCCGGAGTCCGCTTCGGAGAGGGAGACTTCGAAGACTTATCCGGAGAAGGCGAAGGAGACAAGATCTTGCTCTGACGTCGACGAGGCGAAGCCGACCTCGACCTCTTAGACTTCGAGGACCGACGCCGAGAAGAATGCTTCCTCTTCTTATGGTGCTTCTTCGACTTCGACGACCTCGAAGTCGAAGACTCCCGCCTGGACTTCTCCTTTTTCCTCCCTCTCTTCTCCTCACCGATCTTCTTCATGAAGAGTTTGGTCTTCCTCTCCTTCAGTGCTTTAGGATTCATGCTCCTACAGCACCCGCACTCATCCACATCATGATCAGAAGAGAGACACCATAAACAATTCTGATGCGGATCCGTCATGGACATCAGGCCTCCGCACTCCCTACAGGGCTTAAAGCCCGACTTCCTCGTCGAAGACATTCCGATTTTAACAAGAATACACCACTAGATTACAAAGTATCTAGAGAGCACTGGGAAAAAACCGTTGCGCGTCGACGGCGCGGAAAAAAGGGAACTGACGTCATCACGCCGACGTGGGCTTCTTATGGCTCCGATGACGTCGTACGGAGTCGCGTGCGGAGCCGATGTTTTGTGACGTCGCCCACGTCGACGTGGAATGCTGGGGAAGAAAAGTTCCGTGGAATGCTGGCGCAGGGGATATTCACAAGGTGAGGAATCCACTGGCAGATGTATCCATCAGAACAGCAAAGTAGGATTTTAACATGTCTCTCCCTCTAGAAGGGAGGAATAATATCCTCATCACCAGAAATGGTATGGGGGTATTATTCCAAAGTGTTAGACACCTTACACGACATGTTTTGATAAAGCCAAACCATAGTTACCATAACCGTTTAAGATTATAAGGCACTTTAAGAGTATATGGTAGGCTATATCATAGAACAGCTATAAGGACATGGTTCCGAAAGCTGCAGACAGGCTCAGCTCATGCTAGAGCACCATCTCACATCTCACCAAGCACTCTGCCTCCAGGATTGTTAAGGCCTGCCATAGGAGTGGCTGATAGGTACACGTGTCTATATATAAGATAGGTATAGGAATACTATACCTAAGCAAGGGGTGATTACACGACCTTGCCCCAGCTGAGTGATCAGCCAGTTGTGTCTGATTGGAAGGCCAGACCAGGGGTGGCATAATACATGCTGCAGCCCCTGGGAGGCCTAGGGTACACCTATGCCCTGGGTACCTAGGGTACACTGTACAGGGTCCAATAAGGTGATCCTTACCAATTGGGTATGTACCTAGGGTACATGGAGTCCATTTTAAAGAGAGCAGACAGCCTGAGACCCTGAATGGCAGGATCTCAGGCCAACTAAGTCGAAAAACCAGCTAGACACTAGGCAAAAAGTTGGGGGTAACCATAGTCAGATATCCACCTCCCTACACTTGTCCTTGGTCTTTAAGCCTCTGCAGCCAAATTAAGAGGCGTCCCTCACGATCTTTGAGGGTCTTGGGAGGAAAAGGTACGACATACCTTACAGTCCTTTGAGGAGTGATCCGGATAAAGGCAGTTGAGACAATCCTTGTGTTGGTCATCCACATGAAGTCTCTTTTTTCCACAGGAAGCACAAGACCTAAAAAGGCCTTTTTTTTTTAGTATCTGCCATGAAGAACTGGAGAACTTCAACCCGAAGATGGAATTTTGAAGTAAGAAGCACTGGAAATCCAAAAATAAGGAAAGCAGAGCTCAGAGGAGACTTCCTTAGCACGACGTGCGGTAGAAAATCTGAGGGACTACAGCTCCTTCCAGGAAGGTTCTAGAGGGTGGTGATAGCGGATTGGCTCTTCTCCAAAGTTTGGTCCTTTTTTTACAAAAATACATGGATATGTTACTAAGGTGAGGCCCTTATCCTATTACTCTATATGTCCTAGTGAGACATTATTTATGTACTGGGGACTCCCATCCCGACGACGGGGAATGATTCAGGCATATGAATCTATTAAAGATACCCTAATACTGGATAAAATAATCTTATCTAGAGAGCCCATTTGTGTATCAAAATTAGGTGTGTCCAAACCACAGAAGTTAGATCATCCTCTGTATGCCCCAACTCCAAAAAGTGTCTAGTCAATTTTGTGTTACATTTTTTTACACCTAATGGAACTGCGTTCAACAATCCGGTTCCTCACTTTACGGATGGTCATACCCACATACATGAGGGCACAGTGACACTTAACCAAGTAGATGACACCCCACGAGTTCCAATTAGTGTGCTTCGTCAAGAGCCACAGTCTCCTCAACCCTAGATCTACTGGTTTTGTCTGTTGTGTAAAAGCACACACTAAACAAGACCTGCAAGGGAAATGTCCCACAATTGAAGAGCCCCAAAGTGACCGTTGGGCCACTTGTCCATTTCGAGGCCTTGTATGGACCAGGATGTCAGTCAAGTTACTGCTCCACTTCACGGTATTGGAAAAACCTGGTCTCCCTTATTAAGGATATGCCAGTTTATACTTCTAACCTTTTTGACAGTGTCGGTTAAATGACTACAAGTGCTCACGCAGACTATCCTCTGTTTTAGTTTTAGGGTACGACTCTAAAAGGGCATGCCTGGTAGAATGGGCACGCAGCACCACAGGAGGCTCCTTCTTAGCCAAGGAGTAACAGGCCTTGATGCAGAGAACGACCCACCAAGAGATGGTCCGCTTGTGCACAGTTGGTCCTCTTTTGGCGCCCACATATCCAACAAAGAGCTGGTCATCCACCCAGAACGGTCGTGTGCGCACAGGTTGAACGACAACGCACGTTTTGGGTCCAGACGGAGGAGCCTCTCTTCCTCTTTTGAAGGATGCGGAAAAAAGGTGGGCAAAGTGATATTGTGTCCGATATGGAAGGGCGTAACAACCATGGGCAAGAAAGAAGGACTGGTCCTTAAAACCACCTTGTCCGGATTAACAGAAAGGAAAGGAGGTTTGGAAGAAAGAGCCTGGCGCTCACTCACTCTTTTGGCAGAGGTGATGGCTAACAGGAAGGCAGTCTTGAGAGTGAGAAGACGCAAAGGACAGGTATGAAGGGGCTCGAAGGGAGCGCACATCAGATATGTCAAGACAAGGTTTAAGTCCCATTGAGGCATTATGAACGGTATGGGAGGAAACGTGTGTGTAATGCCTTTTAGGAAATGGTTAACAACCGGGGACTTAAGAGAAGGCTGATCTGGAAGCCGTAAAAAGGCGGAGATGGCTCAAAGATAACCTTTGATAGTGCCCAGAGCAGAGCCCTGATGGGCCAAAGAAAGGAACAGAAGGCCTTCAGAAAGAGGGGCAGAAAGGGGATCCACAGCCTTAGCTGTGCACCATGCCACAAACTTGTTCCACCTGCAGGCATATACCGTCTTAGTGGCGGGAAGCCTGGCTGCCAGAAGGAAATCACAGACTTCGGGAGGAATATCGAAAGCCTCAAAGCATGGAGGTGGAGGCTGGACAGGTTTGGGTGGAGGACCGTCCCCTGCTGATGCGACAGAAGATCCTCCTGAAGAGGCAGTCGGATCGGGGCGATCGATCACCATGCTAAGTAGCTCGGGATACCAGTCTCTTTGTGCCCAATCCGGAGCCACAAGGATGACTTGGGCCCAGTCCCGCCAAATCTTCAACACTCTGGGCAGAAGTGGTAAGGGCGGAAAGACTTACAATAGACCGCAACGCCACTTGTGCCGAAAAGCATCACCTAGCGAGTGCGGTCTTGGAAATTCCAACGCGCAGAACTGAAGAAATTCCACGGTGGCGAATAGATCTAACCAAGGCTCTCCCCAATGCTGAACGAGACCTTGCACCACGTCCGAGCTCAGACGCCATTCATGATCCATCAAGCACCGGCCTCTGAGTTCGTCCGCCCTGGCGTTCAGAGAATATGCCAGGTGTTGAACCATCAAGATGATGCCTTGACGTTCCAGCCATGTCCAGAGGCGCAAAGCCTCCTGACATAAGGTGCAGGACCCCACCCCGCCCGGTTTGCTGCAATACCACATGGCGGTGGTGTTGTCCGTGAACACCTACACCACAAATCCCTGGACAGAGGGAAGGAATGCCTTCAGTGCAAGTCGGATCGCCCGAAGCTCCAACAGATTGAGATGGAGCCAGGATTCCGCCAGAGACCAGAGGCCTCTGATCTCCGCCTCTCCCAAGTGGATACCCCATCCGAGGAGGGACGCATCCGTCACCACTGTGTGCTCCAGTTGGGGAAGGGAGAGGAATCTGCCATTGACCCAATCGCGATTTGTGAGCCACCACTGCAATTGCCGTGCAGTGCCCTCCGAGATCTGGACATTATCGGACAGGTTGCAATGATGCTGCGCCAACTGGCACTTCAGGTCCCACTGCAGAGCCCGCATATGCCATTGGGCATGTGTCACCAGCAAGATGGAGGAGGCCATCAGGCCCAGAAGCCGGAGGGTCATCCTAACAAATCCGGGACAGAGGCTGAAAGATCAGAATCATAGCCTGAATATCCCGGACTCGCTGCTCGGGAGGAAAAACCCGAAACATCGTCGAATCCAGAACCGCTCCGATGAAGGGGAGCTTGTGAGAGGGACTCAGGTGAGACTTCGGCACATTGATGGAGAACCCCAGCAAATACAGGAGGTCGGCCGTAGTCTGAAGGTGGTTGACGACTGCCTGGGGCGAGCCTGCCTTCAACAACCAGTCATCGAGGTAAGGGAAGACTGACACCCCTGACCTGCACAGATGAGCCGCGACCACCACCATCACTTTCGTCAACACCCGAGGGGCGCTGGTAAGGCCGAAGGGGAGCACGGCAAACAGAAAATGCTCCTGGCCTACCGTGAACCGCAGGTAACGCCGGTGGGCTAGCTGGGCGGGGATGTCAAAATATGCGTCCTGCAAGTCCAACGCCACCATCCAGTCTCCAGGGTCGAGGGCAGCCAGGACCTGAGCCAGGGTCAGCTTTTTGAACTTCTCCTTCCAGAGGTAGCGATTGACATTCCGGAGATTCAAGATGGGGCGCAGACCCCCTTTGCCCTTCTTGGGGTCCAGAAAGTAGTGGGAATAATAACCACTCCCTACTTCCGGCGCAGGAACGCACTCGATGGCCCCCTTGGCCAAGAGGGCTGTGACTTCCTGCTGGAGAAGTACCAAGTGATCCCCCGACATGCGATGGCACAGAGGGTGCATGGCTGGAGGGGAGGACTGAAAAAGAAGGGAGTAACCCCTGCGGACGGTCTGCAATACCCACTTGTCTGATGTGATATCACGCCAGTGGGGGAGGTGGTGGCGGATCCTGCCACCCACCGGCGTGGGGTGCACCACAAATCTCGGATAAGGAAGGTTTGGAGGTAGAAGCAGCGGGGGCGGAGTTGGACTGACCCCCACATTGATTCCCAGACCCGCCCCTGCGGAAGCTGCGTCTGCGCTGAGGCTGGTTCTGCACAGGCTTGCTGAAGGAATGTGCCCGGGAGCCTCTGCCGTGGCCACAAAAGGAAGGAAAACCAGGAGTGGCCGGGCTCTTTGCAGAAAGACCGAAGGACTTGGCCGTGGCTCGCGAGTCCATGATCGAGCTCTGGACATCGGTCGAGAACCCGGTAGACCGCAACCAGCGCCACAGTCATAGAAGTCGCCTTACCCAGTGAGTCCCCAGTGTCCAAACCACACCGAATGGCGAACTTAGCCGCATCTTTACCCTCAGCAACGGCTTGGGACAGCACAGCGTGGATCTCCTCAGGACACTGAGGCAACACCTGTGCAACTGTATCCCACACCGCGTGGGAATAGCAGCCTAACAAGCAGGCGGAGTTCACTGACCGCAGCCCCAAGCCGGCGGAAGAGAACAACCTCTTACCGAACTGCTCCAGCTTCTTAGAGTACTTATTCGGCGGTCCGTGGGAAAAGCACTCTGACATCGAGGCTTGGATTACCAGGCTCTCAGGCGTAGGATGAGTGTTCAGAAACGCATTCTTATCCACAGGGGCCACTGTGGCTGACCGCGACCAAGTTCCCAACAAGACGTCAGTGAGGGCGTCGTTAAAGGGGAGCAGGGCCTCCGACGAAGTGGACGCCGTCTGGAGCACCTCAGTGAGGAGATTAGTTTTGAGGGCCACCATAGGAAGATCGAGGTGGAGGACCTTAGCCGCCTGACGGAGCACCATCGTGTAGGAGGCGCCCTCCTCCATGGTAGGCAGAGGAGAGGCAAACCCAGAAGAGACGTCGAGGTCGCCAGCGTCCTCCAAGTTGTCCACCCAGTCCTGCTCAGAGTCACACTGACGGGCAAGAGGGTCCTTGGACCCTTCCCAGTCGTCCTCCACCTCTGTTGCACAGACCAGCGGCAGAGCCGGAACATACGGCGTCGGAATCTACGCCGGCCGGGGCACAGTGTCCTAATGCAGATCCCAGGTAGGAACAAAATGGTCCTGGAACCGGGATAAGGGCGGGACAAACTGCGGCGCCGGAGCAGAGGGTGGCGCCAGGGCCGGAAGCGCTGGACCTTGTGGCGCCGGGGACGGAGCCAACGGCGCAGGATCCTGTGGTGCTGAAGCTGGATCAGTCGGAGGCCTAAAAAGGGGGTCCATGGCGGTCGATGGTAGCAAGAAACTCTTGCACCTGTTTGGGAGTCGCCGACGGACCCGGGTAAGGCGGGTAGGCCGCGGGACTCCCAGGCGCCCAAGGAGCCGCAGGGGCGGAACCCCTGTCCCCCTCGTCCGCATCCGAGGACCGACGGGGGGATGTCGGAGAGCGAACTCGCTTCTTCGACTTTTTTTATGTTGTCGCTTACCCGAATACGAGGGCGAAGACTTAGATCCCGATGAGCGACGACTGCAGCCCCGCGAGCGTTCCCGGAAATGGTCCCTTGACATGGAACGGCGCTGGGACAAAGGCCGGGCCTCTAGCAGCTTCCGGCGCCGCTCCCTCAAGGCCTTTGGGGCCATGGCCCGACAGTTCCGGCAGGACCGGGAGCCGTGGTCACCCTCCAGGCAGTAGAGGCAAACATCGTGGGTGTCTTCCACAGACATATTGCGACGGGAGGCCCCACAAGACTTAAATCCAGGCATCCCTACGTGCACCAAGGAGAAAAGGAGACAAAAAGTCTCCAAAAGGGGTAGTCAAAAAGTGACTGAGGTACGTGCTCTAACAGGATCTGCGCTTGATTCCGCGGAAAAAGAAAGAACTGACGTCAGAGCACATGGGTGTCTCCGTGACGTCATCTTGGCGCTTACGACGCCAGCGACTGACGCGGAGCCGCACAACGCCACCCAATGACGCGCAGGGGTACTGCTAGCAAAACTTTCCGGATCAAGTCTGACGCCTGGGGATATTCTAAGGTAAGGAATCTATCACTAACGTATCTTTTAGATAGATCGTTTACAGTATGCAGTGGAATATTGGTATAACACGATTCCACGTCATATGTCTCCAAAAGGTGTTTATAGGGATCAAACTCAAATACATCAAGGAAGGATACCACATGCTAGGTGTCTTGTAGATACGAAGGCATCCTCGCAACGAGTGATCAGAAAAAGCAATCCACAAACCGAGGGGTTCAAGTATTGAACCGATCCCAGAGACAATAGGTCTTCCCGGTGGTGGTCTCTGGGTCTTATGGATATAAAAGGCTGGAGTTCTTGGATGATTGTGGACAAGAAACTCCGCCTCACCCTTCGTAATCCAGCCGATTCTCTCCCTCTGTTCACTAAGGTCGTTATTTCCCTCTGTAGTCTCAATGTCGGATCTCGCTGAATAGGTTTGTAATACTTAGTATTATTCAATTGTTTCAGACCTTCTGTGCAGTAAACCTCTGTGTCCAGAATCACAATTGCCCCACCTTTTTCTGCTGGTTTAATAGTAATGGCTGTGTCACGACTCAATTCCTCGTTTCTCTTCACAAGTCAAATTAAAAAAAGGTTGTTTAGCTTGATTCTTGCGGGTCTCAAAATCCTTCATAACAGCTTTTTCAAAAGTAGCCACTTCCGACGGTATTTGTTGGAGGGATAGAAGAAACTTGGATTGGCCTGTCTTGGTAGTGGTTACAATTCCGTCATTCTCCGATGCGTCAGTAGGCGGCCAGTTTTACTTTGTGTTAGGAAAAATTAAGGAACTAGGTAGTTGACCTTATATGAACTCTGATACCATCTTTATATACCCTTATAGCTCAGACCCGCCACGAAGGGAGTGATGAAGGTGGTGTCAAATGTATTGGTTATAAATGGTAAGGACTGACGCAGTTGATTTATTGACAAACAACTGCATCACATTTGGGTTGCAGTGTTGGTGATTGACACTGGTGGGGTGAAAGATGGAGGAATGTTATTTTATGTAGTGTTGATTTTGTCTTTGTATTTTTCAGTATCTTGTGGTCCTTACTAGATGTCGGTACCACGAGAGTGCCCTATATCAGCTAAAGTATGGTTCTCACTTTTCATTTTTTTTCTAAAGCAGAGTGACTTATAGTTTTGGTCCTGAGGAATGCCATGAACCTTTGGGCCTATGTAGGCAGAAACATGTTGACTGGATTATAGAATAGGGTAATATCCATATCCCTATCTCACAGTGCTTGTTTTTAATCCTATCCATTGGGGACACAAGAATAAAAATTGTCCTCAACCACCAAGAGATAGTTTTAACTCACTAGTTTTTTATTTGCACTCTGCCCCTCCCTCCCCTACATAATATAGAACTTTTAGTGTGGATGACCAAAAAAAAACCCGCTCCTTTCCTACGGGAGAGTTGTAGCCTAACACTGGGTACCTTGCGGTCCCAGTGTGAAGAGGTCACTCTATGATAAAGCATGTCACCCTAGGGTGAGTGAGGCTTCTAGTCTTAACACAGCAGTGCTTCCCACTTCACTTTTTTCTCTTTACTGGTTTCTTTTCCCGGTTACCATCCCCGTACCTTAGTGAGATAGATTGTGTGGAGTAGTACGTTGGGTGGTGTTTAAATATTTCAACAAGACCCTTCATTGTGAGATACTGCAAATGTTCTGGTCACAGTTTGTGAGAACGAGGTGGAATGTTTGGAGGATTAGTGGTAAGCTCCAAGCAATAACCATGTTGATTAATTCCTAGCACCCATTTGTCTGTTATAGTCAAATGGGAAGGATTTGGAGAAGACGTCCCCCGAAAGGTGTTAGATGATTGGGGGGATAGGTAGGTAAGTCACTGCTTGTCAGGGGAAAAGGAGTTACGGGGTGTGGAACCCTTTTCACTACCCTTGCCGTTGTTTGCTCTATATCCTCTGTAGGAGAGTAGGGTCTGCTTTCTATGTTCACCCCCACTTTTTGCTTTTGCTTTACTGGTTTTCGACTTAGATGTGGCTGTGGGCCTGCTAATCAGACACACAGCCCTGCTGTTCTCTCTCTAAATTAATACTATGTACTTTAGGTGCATAACCCATTTGGATAGGATCACCTTATTGGCCCCTGTACAGGGTACCCAGGGCATAGGTGTACCCTAGGCCTACCAGGGGCTGCAGCATGTATTATGCCACCCCTGGCCTGGCCTTCCATTTTGACACAACTGGCTGATCACTCAGCTGGGGCAAGGTCGTGTAATCACCCCTTGCTTAGGTGTAGTATTCCTATACCTAACTTACATATAGACACATGTGTACCCATCAGTCACTCCTATGGCAGGCCTTGACAATCCTGGAGGCAGAGTGCTTGGTAACATGTGAGATGGTGCTCTAGCATGAGCTGAGCCTGTCTGCAGCTTTCGGAACCTTGTCCTTATAGCTGTTCTATGATATAGCCTACCATATACTCTTAAAGTGCCTTATAATCTTAGACGGTTATGGTAACTATGGTTTGGCTTTATCAAAACATGTCGTGTAAGGTGTCTAACACTAGGGAATAATACCCCCATGCCATTTCTGGACATGAGAATATTATTCCCCCCTTCTAGAGGGAAAGACATGTTAAAATCATACTTCAACTGTTGGCCTCTGACCAAAGCCTCAGCATCACAAAATGGATGCTGCTGCCACGACACAAGTCTGACCTCCTGCAGCTGGGAGTGATCCCAGCCAGGGAGGCCTGGACAATAGGTTTCCTGCTTGGGGAGGTGCTAGCACCTCCCCAGACAGCCTTTAGTGTATTGGGGCAGGGTGGGCTGAAAGGAATGAGACATGCCTGGGGCACACAAGGTGTTCCTTGCATAGTCCAGTTCAAACCGGCGCTGGGGCACTCCAGCCCCAGCTCTGGCGCGAAACTGGACAAAGGGAAGTGGGTGTAACCACCCCCTCCCAGGTCCCCCCCATAAGGCGTGACCTAGCAGGTATCCCAGCCCCCCAGATTAGTATAAGAGTGGGAGTTGGGCCTCAAGACTTTAGATTATCCTGAACCTGCAAAACTGAACAGAAACTCTGGACCTTCGACATTCGACGAAAGAAGAAGACTGAAGAATCTCCCTTGTAGCCAAGGAGTGGCTACCCTGTGCAAACAGGCACCATCAAGAGACTACCCTTTGCTTTGCGACCGTTCTACGAGGAACCGACTGCAGAGCCCGACCAGAGCCTTGACTTCCAGACTTCTCCGACCCTCATCCACATCTGCAGCAGAGCTGAGATCCGTGGAGGCGACGAGCGACGTGGGACCGGCTACCTGGGAAAAGTGGCTAGTAACTTACAGCGCAGCTTCTGAGGCACCCTCGAAGTTGTGCACCGGGGATTGAGAAGCCCCAACCCCAAGCACCATCTGCACCGAAGATCAGCCCCCCACACTCCACGAGTCCTGCGTGGGGCCCTTCAGCATTTTCCTGCTTGCCGCGTCTGTCCGGTTGCTTGCCCGCTGGCTAGTGGCCTCTGACGACGCACCCTGAAATCTTCTGCGCTGGTTTGGCTCCTCCAGACTGGCTCCCGCTTCTCTGCAAAGAAGAAGCACCCCAGACCTTCCTGGTCTGCACCAGAAGCAAGTCCTTTGTTCTTCGTGGGTTCCGCTTGCCAAGGCTTGGTGAGTCCTAGTCCAACTTCGACGCCGCCGACAGCAAGAGCCTTCGTGGGACAGCTCGCCTCCTGGTCCTGGTCGTCCTCGACGCTCCCTGGTCCTCCTGGCTGCAGCGACAAGCTTCACCTTCACCTGCAACTCTTCACGACATCGCCTGGTTCCTTCCTGGTTCCACGTGGTCACTGGCTAGTGACCTTGACTCTGTCCCTTCTGCTTGCAGGTTTCTTCTCTTCTTGATCCCAGCCTTGGGATCCACCGGACACTCTTCACTGACTGCCTGTCAGCATCTTTCTTCAGGCATCCATAGGAGTCGACGACGAAAACGACGCATCTTCACCCCTATGCACCCGCAGCCTGTGGGCTAGGTAACTTGGGTACTCCGGTGCTCATCAGGATAGTGACTATCCTAGTGTCTAGTTTTCAAGTCTCAACTTCCTAGCTACTCCGGAAGTGTCCTAAATCTACCGTTTTCTAAACTGTACTATTGCTATTGACTTTTACGCATTACGCGTGAGTGTTTCCACTCTGCACACGAATCCCGTGGGCCTCCCACTTCCTAACTAACGCTAGTGTAGTGTAGCCCCAGCGATTCCCTAGGCCTAGGCCTATTCTATTTCCGTGACAGTGGTTCTTATACCACTTACTTAGTATATGGTTTGCGTGGCCCCTAGGGCCTAACTGTATTACTTACCTGTGTGACTTAATGTATGCATAAATAAGACTGTGTTGTACTTACCTCTAATCTCATAAAGCGTGCTGAGGGTTTGCTTAGAATAAATACACTTTATTTTATATATATATCTGTTGTGGTGTCCTTTCATTTGGTACTCAAGGGATTATATATGGTATCACAGCTGGCTTCACATGCCATTCAGAGTTTAGCCTAAGACTGCTCTTGTCCATGCTACCACTAGGATAGCTGGTCTATAAGGTTGACTTTACAACCAATCACCATAAGGGTATTTGGACTGATATAAGGTGTACACTATAACTAGTGACATCATACATCAGGCCAACTTCTCACATCCTCCTCTAAAGAAACCTCTTTTGGAGGAAGATTGACTGTTGCCTTTATAGGAGGAAACATTGGTTTCTGACGATGTGGTCTTGGATCCACCAAGGTAAAAGGACCGACGAAAGGATCCCCGGTTTGAAGGAGACTGTAGGGCTCCCATAGATTTAGCTACCTCAGTGTCTCTTTTCATATTCTCTAATGCATGATCCACTTCAGGCCTGAAAAGATGCTCTTCATCAAACACTGTTTAAGATTAATTGCTGGACTTCAAGGTTTGAAACCGGAAATCCTCAAGCAGCAGTGTCTCCTAAGTAACACACTAGTGTTAATCTTTCAAGCTGCGGTATCAGCAGCATCTAAGGCACATCTAATAGAGTAATTGAAGATGAGCTTTCCTTCCTGTATTAAATCCTGTGCTTTAGCTTTGTGCTCATTAGGGAGATATTGGAGCAATTGCTTCATTTCGTTCCAGTGCGCTCTATCATACCTGGCTTAGAGGGCCTGTGTTTTATGCAATGCACCAATGATTCGCCACCTGGGCAGATATTCTTTTGCCGGAGAAGTCTATTAATTTTGACTCCTTGTCTGGAGGGAGGAGGGGGGGGGGGGAGGGGGTGTCATGGCCAGAGGCTTGTGAATTAGCCCGTTTACAGGCATTAGAGACAAGGGAGTCTAGGGGTAATTACACTTTAATGAAGACTGGATCAGGTTTTTTCTATTCTGGGTAACAGAATACGAGCTCAAACAGGGTCCTTGAAGATGTCATTACCATGTCTCATCATGCCTTTGAGCATAGGGAGAGTCTGACTAGATCGGTGTGTACTACTCAAAGTTTCAAACAGGAAATCTTCTAGGGATTGTGTAGCTGTACCTTGTGATATTGTGCAGCTCTAGCAAGCAATTTTAAATAACCTACATTGTCGTCCGGAGGCGAAGGCTTTGCAGGGTAAAGGTCGGGGCCATTATCTGTAGGTCGATCAATAGTGTAGTCTTTCCAAGGATCTACAGGTAATTGAATATCCCCATTATCTACATCATCAGGCTGTGAGGGTGGAGAGTTCTGTGGTGTTAGGTAATGGTTCTAATGTTGGAGAAGGTGGTAAAGGTGTAGGGGAACGTGGTGAAAGGTAGAGAAGGGTTAGTACTGACATTCTTTCTTAAAGGAATCTTATAACATGTCCTCTGACTCTGGTTTGCGAGGCAGTTTGGTAAGAAGATGTCCTGTATCAGGATTAATGTAAAGTTCCTTTTGTTTAGGATCCAATTTGGGAGGTGGAAAGTTGAAAATCTGATCCTGTAGCTTGGAAGGAGCATCTTTCAGTTTCGGCACCGACGACTTTGGTGTCGAGATGGAATTGATCTTTAAGTTAACAGGTTCCAACTATGGATTCCCATTTCTCCTCCTTCATAGCCAGTTTCCTTTTCTTTACTGCCTGCTGATAGATCTTTCTGCTGGCTATAATAGCACACTGATATCTAAGGGATTGCTTTAAAGCCCTGCACAAGGAATCATTTGCTGCTCTACATTCTTTGTCGAACCATGATTTAACGAGAAAGCATCCCTGGGCAATTGGTCTAGATAATATCTCTTTTATCCACATTAAAAGGTTATTAAAATGATGTAATATAATGGCCGGATGGCGTGTTGCCAAATTGCAACAGTTCACCAAAGCTGTACTATTCAGACTATCTGGGACATTACATGCTTTACGTTCAAGGTTGCCAAATCACTCTACGCCCTGCATCCTTCCTGGTTAGAACTTGGGGAGGAATAGGTCTTAAGCTTATGTTGCACAGGAGGGGGTTGTTAGTTGTGCTGTAATGGGGTTATGGTCACTATAGATCTGTGTAAGAACCTCGCTGTTGATAATTGAGGACATAGCCCGGGAGGTAAAACTATAATCTATAGTGCTCCCAGCAGCCTTCCCATTAAAAGTTGGAATAGGGCAGTGTTAGACCTGTCAGCCCTTTGGGTGGTCCCTCCTCATCATTATTTATTTTGTCCCACTTTTGCCTCAAACCCTGTTAGTATTTTTCCTTTTTGGGAACCACCAGACTTTTTCGTATTGATGCAGATTCAGGGAGCCATTTTATCTACCCCTGGAACTTCTGTCTGAGGGCCTGGAGCACAAAATGGTGGCCACCCATTGTCACCTGTGACATCACTGGAACCTACTAGAACCTTCTGCAACATTCTGGAACCCTGCGACAGTTGGAGGCGGTTTGGAATGTTGGGAAGCTAAGCCAGAGTTGACAGTTGGAGTTGGCAGTTGGCACCTGACTGGTGAAGAGAGAGGAGCAGAAACCTGAAGGAGGAAGGAGTGAGGCAGCAGGGGTGGAAACTTGTGCCTGGAGTGGGGTCCATAAACCCACCCTTGATACTAGTCCCTGCTGACTGAGCCCAGCCTGGAGCCCTGTGTGGGAGAAAGCAAGAAAAACCATCTTAAGGACCTGGACAGCAGGAACAGGCCTTAAAAGTAAAGAACAGCAAGTACCTGACCTGGTTACTGGTAACTACCTGAAGTCCGACGTCGAGAAGCCTAGAGACCTGGAGCCCGAGGTGGAGAAGCGGCGCTGACTGGAAAGCAGACGTCGTACCGGGAGCCGCCAGAGGTCGAGAGAGGGCGCCGACGGAGGTCGTGGAGTGTACCAGAGGTCGTGGAGGAAGTCACCCGAGGTCGAGTGTGCGGCGTCGACGGGGGAGTGAAGTCCGCCCTCCGGAGCCGCCAGAGACCGAGGTGAAGTGTGCCGGAGGTCGGGAGTGGAGATCGCACTCCGGAGCCGACGGAAGTCGACATCGAGCCAAGACTGCCCGACGTCATCGAACCGGAGGTCGACATCGAACCGGAGCCGCCTATCGACGTCGTCAAGAACTGACATTGCGCCGAGGCCGCCGACATCGAACCGGAGCCGCCTCACGGCGTCGACACGACTCCAGCGGCGTCGGAGCTTCATAAAAAGGGCAGTAAGTGGAATAGAGGGCGCCTAAGGCCCTGTGGAGCCCTGAGAGACTATCCTAGGGGCTAGAGAGGTGCTGGAACCAGCTTGATTGTGCCAGGGGTGAGCTGAGACTAATACAGAGGGGTTGTGTAGTGTGGGAGAGCCAGATCTCTAGATTCCCCCTTGATCTACCTCAGTTTAGGCCTCAGCCTTGTCCAAGCCAGGGAGTATACCCCTCAGGCCATCCAAATCTCTACAAGCTGGGATTGGGTCAAATCATCCCATAGTACCTCAGGAATGTGAACTGATTTACAAGTGTCACTGTTGGCTTTTATTATTTATTGGGAGCACTGTATTTATTGTATTTATCCTATTTATTGCCTCACAGTATTTATTGTTTCACAGTATTTATTGTCGCACAATATTTATGGTCTCGCAGTGTTTGCCTCATAATATTGAATTGCCTGTTATGCAATGCACTTATATTTATGCCTTGATTATTTATGATCTACCTTATTTATTGAATCGTTAAGACAGTATTTATTTGACGTACCCTTCCACAGAAAAAGCCTTGTGTACTGTGATTGTATTATTATTTATTTAATCAGCAACTAAGAGAAAAGAAGATAAAGAGATATATTTTCAGTATAATTTTTAAGGTGTAGTGTCGTTTTTGGAACGGATGCACGCATGGTTATTGTGTGGGTATGTCGTATGCTTAACACGGTGCCTTCCTTACCGCTCGAGCCAAGCTACCACAGCGTGTCTGGGAGAACACCACCACCACCCTTCCGGTGTGGGAGTGGGTTTTTCTAACATGATTGGTGTTCAGCGGCGGGATTGAGCTGTGCCTACGTATACTCGACAATAACTGTGGGTAGTCCATAGGCCTACACCTGGAGTTCTCAAAGCGGCCTTCCTAATTGTGAGTTTTTGTTTTTCCAAATTTACTCTGGTGGTGGGAGGAGGTATTATTAAAGGTACCCCCCTGCATTGCTTCTGTAAAAACCTGTCTTCTGTTCTGAGTGGGCAAAATGGAGTTTGTACTGGAGAATTTAGAAATGTACACTGTGGCCCAACTCAGGGAGTTTTGTCAGCGGGAGGGGGTGTATTGTCCCCCAGGAGCAAAGAAGGGTGCACTCCAAACCAGCTTAAGGGCTTGGGGGGAGGCACGACGAGAAAGCAAGGCTGAGGAGGAGGACAGGGATAGAGAGCCCGACAGTGAGGGAGCTGGTTTGTACTAACCTGAGGTGGGGAACCTGTTAGCGGGGCCCAGGACACTTTCCAGGAAGGGCAGCAGTGCCTCTAGCGGTGGCTTGTCTGAAGTGGAGTTAACAGACCGGAGGGAGAAAAGGCAGCTCACATGGGACTTAGCAAGGCTGGAGAAAGAGAAGGAGGAACAGAGGCTCATGAGTTAAGGCTGAAAGAGATAGATCTTCAGATCCTAAGAGTCTGGGCACAAACTGTTCCTAATGGTGGCAGCAAAGACCAAGAAATCACCAGGGAACCCAAACCCTACCTGCCAAAGGACATAGTAGCTAGCTATGGGGCGGGTGACGATATCGCCAAGTGGCTAGCGGCCTATGAGGTCTCGTTAAGGGCCCATGGGGTTCCAGAGAAGTACTGGGGAGCGGGATAGTACAAGTACATGCCTCGAGCTGGTAGGGATGCATTATTGGCCCTAGAGGAGGATGAGCAGACCCACTACCCCACCATGAAAGTGGCGCTCATAAGAAAGTTTGGACTAACACCCGAAAAGTACAGACAGAAGTTCCGGGGTAGTCACAAACTGGGCACACAGAATTGGGTGGACTTCCTGGACTATGCAAAGAAGGCACTAGAGGGTTGGATTCAGGGCAGTGAAGTGAGGAACTACGAGGGGTTGTTTGATTTAGTACTGAAGGAACACCTGCTCGAAAAATGTTTCCCTGAACTGCGTCAACACCTGGTGGATAGCAAGCTGACCAATCCCCGGAAGCTTGCGGAGGAGGCGGACATTTGGGCTAGTACCCGGGTGTCCACAAGGGGGACTGGAGGGGATACTCAAAAGGCCGGACAGGGCGCCCCCCAGAAGAAAGAGGGAGAGGAAAAGAAAAAGGAGTTCTCCAAAGGCCCCTAAAATAATTTCCAAGGAAAGGGAACAGAATTCACCCCTAGGGCTAACCCACCCAGAAACCCTAATCCTGGCCAGAGTCAGCAGCCAAGGGTTGTCCATTGCTTCGAGTGCGGTGGCGTTGGACACTATAAGGGAGATGCGAAGTGCCCGAAACGACCACCCCCTCCCATTGGAGGAAAGACCCCCGGAGTAGCTAGTGCAGTGCTCGGGGAGGAGATGCCCTTAACTAAGGGAAGGGAGTGGGCGGGTGTCACTTTAGTGTCCCTGGGAGAACGGGAGATGGTTCCTAAGATCCAGGTGCCCGCAAATACCGTAAAGTATGGGCAGTGGGTCACCATCAACGGCCAAAGAGGGGAGGCTCTGAGAGACACAGGAGCCAGTATGACTATGGTACGTAGCCAACTGGTGTCTCCAGAGCAGGTAATTCCCGATGTACTCCACCCAGTCGCGATGGCTGACGGCAGAACAGGCCACTATCCGGTGGCCGAGGTGCCCTTTGAATGGGAGGGGGTTGCAGGTTCACTTCGAGTTGCCGTAAGCCCTGCCGTGCCAGTTGATTGTCTGCTGGGGAATGACATGGAGCACAATGCTTGGAAGGAGGTGGAATACCGGACTCATACTGAGATGCTGGGTACACCTGACTGGGCCTGTGTGAGCACAGGGTCCGCGACTACCCGGAGAGGGAGTTCGTTTCGGCTGGAGCCTGGAACAAAGGCCCAGCCAGCTGCCAGTCAAGGGAAGAACCGAGGACAGGAGGAGCCTGCCTCGGCGTCTGCCCCCCGTAGGACGGATAGGCCACCGGAGGTGGTGGACCAGGAGTCTGCGGTGGGGGATGTCACCGAACTGGAGGACCTACCCATCCCGGCCGAGTGGCACGTGGAGGGAGGCCCGTCCAGGGAGGAATTCTGCCAGGGCCAGAGGGAGTGCCCTACCCTTGAGGGGCTGAGGCGTCAGGCCAAAGCCCAGGCAGCAGGGAACGTTGAAGGGAACTACAGTGTTTACTGTGAGGATGGCCTCCTCTACAGTGAACCCAAGGCACCCCTACATGGACCGTCACGAGCCTTGGTAGTCCCTCAACGTTATCGAGCCTTCCTTCTGGAGTTGGCTCACGAGATCCCCTTGGCAAGACACCTGGGGCAAGACAAGACCTTCGCCCGTCTTGTCCCACACTTTTATTGGCCTCAAATGAAAGTGTCGTCCGATACCTACTGCCGGACATGTGTGTCTTGCCAAGCCAGTGGGAAAACAGGGGTGAAGCTGAAAGCTCCCCTGGAACCACTTCCTGTCGTTAGCACCCCCTTTGAAAGGGTGGGCATCGACATTGTGGGTCCGTTAGATCCGCCTACGTCAGCTGGTCACAGGTTTATCCTGGTTCTGGTGGATCATGCCACACGGTACCCAGAGGCAATACCTCTGAGGACCATAACAGCAACCTGTTGTAGCTAGGGCCCTGATGGGAATCTTTACCCGAGTGGGTTTTCCCAAGGAAGTTGTGTCAGACAGGGGGACCAACTTCATGTCAGCGTACATGCGGGCCATGTGGAAGGAGTGTGGAGTGACCTACCGGTTCACAACTCCTTACCACCCCCAGACCAATGGTCTGGTGGAGAGATTTAACAAAACCTTGAAAGGCATGATCAGAAGTCTGCCTGAAAGCCTGCGGAGGAAATGGGACGTCCTCCTACCCTGTTTATTGTTTTCCTACAGGGAAGTGCCACAGAAGGGAGTGGGCTTCAGCCCCTTCGAGCTTCTGTATGGGCACCCTGTACGTGGACCTCTCAACCTGGTGAGAGACGGATGGGAAAGAACTCCCAGAAAGCTTCCTCAGGATGTGGTGAGCTACATGCTGGCCTTCCGGAGCCAAATGGCTAAGTTGTGGAAGCAAGCTTCTGACAACTTGGAAACCAGCCAAGCAGTAATGAAGGCATGGTATGACCACAATGCTCACCCGGTGGAGTTGGAGCCTGGCCAGAAGGTGTGGGTGATCGAACCAGGAGAGCTTAGCGCCCTCCAGGATCGCTGGTCAGGACCCTTTGAGGTGTTGGAGAAGAAGGGTAAGGCTACCTACTTGGTGGATCTTAAAACCCCTAGTCAGCCCCTACGGGTGCTGCACGCCAACCGCCTCAAACCCCACCACGAGAGGCCCGAAGTCTTCTTGATGATGGTGACTGACGGAGCAGAGGACGTGGAAAGCGAGCCTCTCCCCGATTGGCTTGCGTCTCAAGAGAAGGATGGGTCGGTGGAGGGAGTGATTCTCTCCCCATCTCTAACTCCTGAACAACAGGAGGACTGCCGCCAGGTCCTGGGGCAGTATTCTTCGTTGTTCTCCCTTGTCCCCGGTAGGACTCACCTGTGCGTCCATGACGTGGACACAGGAGACAGCCCACCTGTGAAGTCCAAGATCTACCGGATGTCAGACAAGGTGAAGGCCAGCATTCATAGTGAAGTCACTAAGATGCTGGAGCTAGGAGTGATCGAACCTTCTAGCAGCCCCTGGTCCAGTCCGGTGGTGTTAGTACCAAAAGCTGCACCACCGGGTGCCCAACCGGAACTGAGGTTCTGTGTGGACTACCGGGGACTGAATTCAGTAACCAAAACTGATGCTCATCCGATCCCTAGGGCGGATGAATTGATTGACCGGCTGGGAGCTGCCCAATATCTAAGTACCTTTGACCTTACTTCCGGGTACTGGCAGATCTCTTTGACTGATGGAGCAAGGGAAAGGTCAGCCTTCTCCACGCCCAATGGCCACTACCAGTTCTGTGTGATGCCCTTTGGGCTCAAGAACGCACCTGCCACGTTTCAGCGCCTGGTAAACCAGATCCTCACCGGAATCGAGAGTTTCTCTGCTGCTTATCTGGATGACATAGCCGTCTTCAGTAACAGCTGGGAGGATCACTTGCGTCACCTGCAAGCTGTTCTCCAGGCCCTGGGACAAGCTGGATTGACGATCAAGGCCAGCAAGTGCCAGATCGGGCAGGGGTCGGTAGTGTACCTTGGACACTTGGTGGGTAGGGGAGCGGTGCAACCCCTCCAGGCGAAGATCGAGGCCATCATGGCCTGGGAACCCCCCAAGACACAGACTGAGGTCCGAGCTTTTCTGGGCCTCACGGGATATTACCGCCGCTTCGTGAAGGGGTACGGTACCATTGTAGCCCCCCTCACGGAGCTCACGTCCAAGAAACAACCTCGACGGGTAGTCTGGACGGAGGCTTGTCAGCAGGCCTTTGTGAAACTGAAGAAAGCAATGTGCGAGGCCCCGGTCTTAAGGGCCCCAGACTTTTCCAAGGAGTTCATTGTCCAGACGGATGCATCAGAACATGGCATTGGGGCAGTGTTATCGCAACTCAATGAAGAGGGTCTGGATCAACCCGTGGTCTCCCTATCCCGGAGACTACTTCCCAGGGAACAGAAGTGGAGTGCAATAGAGCGTGAAGCCTTTGCAGTGGTATGGGCTCTGAAGAAGTTGCGGCCATACCTGTTTGGCTCGCACTTCCTAGTTCAGACCGACCACAGACCCCTTCGTTGGCTGATGCAGATGAAGGGGGAGAATCCCAAGTTGTTGAGGTGGTCTATTTCCCTACAGGGAATGGACTTTCAGGTGGAACATCGGCCTGGAGTGGACCACGCCAATGCAGACGGTCTCTCAAGGTATTTCCGCCTTAGTGATGAGAACTCCCAAGGGGTTGGGTAGCTCTCCCCACTTTCAGCTGGGGGGGACGCGTGTTAGACCTGTCAGCCCTTTGGGTGGTCCCTCCTCATCATTATTTATTTTGTCCCACTTTTGCCTCAAACCCTGTTAGTAT
Source organism: Triturus cristatus (assembly GCF_964204655.1). NCBI lineage: Eukaryota > Metazoa > Chordata > Amphibia > Caudata > Salamandridae > Triturus > Triturus cristatus. The sequence continues at coordinate 212,366,334 of NC_140589.1, read as the reverse complement.
TTTTCCTTTTTGGGAACCACCAGACTTTTTCGTATTGATGCAGATTCAGGGAGCCATTTTATCTACCCCTGGAACTTCTGTCTGAGGGCCTGGAGCACAAAATGGTGGCCACCCATTGTCACCTGTGACATCACTGGAACCTACTAGAACCTTCTGCAACATTCTGGAACCCTGTGACAGTTGGAGGCGGTTTGGAATGTTGGGAAGCTAAGCCAGAGTTGACAGTTGGAGTTGGCAGTTGGCACCTGACTGGTGAAGAGAGAGGAGCAGAAACCTGAAGGAGGAAGGAGTGAGGCAGCAGGGGTGGAAACTTGTGCCTGGAGTGGGGTCCATAAACCCACCCTTGATACTAGTCCCTACTGACTGAGCCCAGCCTGGAGCCCTGTGTGGGAGAAAGCAAGAAAAACCATCTTAAGGACCTGGACAGCAGGAACAGGCCTTAAAAGTAAAGAACAGCAAGTACCTGACCTGGTTACTGGTAACTACCTGAAGTCCGACGTCGAGAAGCCTAGAGACCTGGAGCCCGAGGTGGAGAAGCGGCGCTGACTGGAAAGCAGACGTCGTACCCGGAGCCGCCAGAGGTCGAGAGAGGGCGCCGACGGAGGTCGTGGAGAGTACCAGAGGTCGTGGAGGAAGTCACCCGAGGTCGAGTGTGCGGCGTCGACGGGGGAGTGAAGTCCGCCCTCCGGAGTCGCCAGAGACCGAGGTGAAGTGTGCCGGAGGTCGGGAGTGGAGATCGCACTCCGGAGCCGACAAAAGTCGACATCGAGCCAAGCCTGCCCGACGTCATCGAACCGGAGGTCGACATCGAGCCGAGGCCGCCGACATCGAACCGGAGCCGCCTATCGACGTCGTCAAGAACTGACATTGCGCCGAGGCCGCCGACATCGAACCGGAGCCGCCTCACGGCGTCGACACGACTCCAGCGGCGTCGGAGCTTCATAAAAAGGGCAGTAAGTGGAATAGAGGGCGCCTAAGGCCCTGTGGAGCCCTGAGAGACTATCCTAGGGGCTAGAGAGGTGCTGGAACCAGCTTGATTGTGCCAGGGGTGAGCTGAGACTAATACAGAGGGGTTGTGTAGTGTGGGAGAGCCAGATCTCTAGATTCCCCCTTGATCTACCTCAGTTTAGGCCTCAGCCTTGTCCAAGCCAGGGAGTATACCCCTCAGGCCATCCAAATCTCTACAAGCTGGGATTGGGTCAAATCATCCCATAGTACCTCAGGAATGTGAACTGATTTACAAGTGTCACTGTTGGCTTTTATTATTTATTGGGAGCACTGTATTTATTGTATTTATCCTATTTATTGCCTCACAGTATTTATTGTTTCACAGTATTTATTGTCGCACAATATTTATGGTCTCGCAGTGTTTATTGCCTCATAATATTGAATTGCCTGTTATGCAATGCACTTATATTTATGCCTTGATTATTTATGATCTACCTTATTTATTGAATCGTTAAGACAGTATTTATTTGACGTACCCTTCCACAGAAAAAGCCTGGTGTACTGTGATTGTATTATTATTTATTTAATCAGCAACTAAGAGAAAAGAAGATAAAGAGATATATTTTCAGTATAATTTTTAAGGTGTAGTGTCGTTTTTGGAACGGATGCACGCATGGTTATTGTGTGGGTATGTCGTATGCTTAACACGGTGCCTTCCTTACCGCTCGAGCCAGCTACCACAGCGTGTCTGGGAGAACACCACCACCACCCTTCCGGTGTGGGAGTGGGTTTTTCTAACAGGCAGCAAGCAGAGTTGGAGACCTTATTAGCCAGACCTTGTTCTGCCAATAGGGTAAACAGGACCCGCCCCCTAGGGACCATCAAGTTATAATCAACTTAGAGCAAGTGGGTTGAAAGTAGTTTGTGATAAAGAGGGCAAATGCCCTAATTTGGCATTAAAGTCACCTGCCACCATCAAGTTAAGAGGGGGTTCTGCCTGAGCCTCTTTCCACTAGTGAATCAATTACAGCAAACAGACCCAGAAAATTACAATTACCCTTGCCACTGAAGTTATTGTAAAAATTCACCATGTACATCTTGGAATTATCATTCCAGCCAAGACAAAAAAAAACTGTCAATCCCCCTGATCCAGAAGAAGGGGAGAAATAGAACAATCAATATTTCCTTTAAACCAAGCAGTCTGCTCGCCTATGGCTCGTCCCACTGGACGCTGTACCGCTGGCAAGCTAAAGCACATAAATGCATCAAATGTTCTCTTAATTCCCAGGTTTCCTGCATAAAAACAATGTCATGATTTAAAATAAAGGATTGCCAGCCTTCAATTAAGACATTTTATGCTAGGTCAGCAATATTGCAGCTAAAAAAAAAAATGATACATGGGTAGTCTACATCACCTACCGCAGGTACTCTCGCATCTGGCCCTTTAATAGGATAATTCTATGCTAGATTGGTTGACAAAGACTGAGGGGTGTCTTACTGGAAGATTCACCTCCCTTTTCCAAAACACCGGAGCAGATGTACTCCTCGCTGAACAGTCAGTCATTTCCCTCCAAACCAGCCAAAACTGTGAATCTATTTTTCAGAGGTACTGTCGGATGAAAAGGAGGTCTAGGGAGGTCTCTCTTTAAAGCGGTTATCCTGTCTGTATTACGAGTGAAGTAACAAGACTAGCAATGCTAGTATTGGCCATTCCCACACCCTTGCTTGAACCACTATTTAATTTAGGACCATGGGGTTGCGTAAATTAACCACTATATATCATCACCATTGTACCCTTTGCCCATCCCGCCAATCCCCTCCACACTTCTTGCCAACAGAATCTCTTTAGATATGTCCCAGTGGCCACTCACGTTCGCATTCAACCAGTGTATAATTTTTTTCATGAATTCACTTGTAGTTTCCGAACTGCCAACATGAAGACTGAACTTCAGCCAGGACAATAACATAGGGAGCAGACACGGAAGGTAGATCGATCACAGGGAGGGAAGCCAAGCTAGAATAACCTCTTTCTGCCTGCTTGGCAGCCTGTTCGGCTGTTATGGGATGAACTTCATTGCTCCGGGCGGCCTTATTTGAGACTGAACCAATGCCCAGTTTAGAGACTTAGTTGTTGGCAGACCCTCCGCCCACATAACTGAAGGTCTGAATTGAAGGAGGGATAAGGGAAAACTGGGTTTCCTGAGAGCAAGTAAGTACCCTCGAAGCAGATTGCTTTACTAGTTGTGCTTCAATTTGTACTAGGCGATCAATTATGAGATACAGTTTGGAGTCAAATAGGTCGCCTATATAGCTACTCAAATTATACCAGGTTTCTTCTGCAGCAGCGGATGTTGACAGACACTTCCTCACCACAGGGCCTATTGCGGGGCGTCAGTTTGCCCTTAGCTTCAGATTTCTTCATTGAGAAGATTACCATTATAAAACAGAATATCCCCACAGCCCCCGCCTCTTTCACCTGTCCCCCGCTGCCCTTCCCATCCTTCTTCATTGACCACTTTTCGTTGATTTCTGATGAGGCTTTCAGCATGCTCCTGAGAAAAGTCACCTCAGGCTCTCCTGCCAACCTCTGCCCAGCACACATCTTAAGAGATATTCTCTCTCGCTGCACAACCCCTTCCATTACCCTTCTAAACACCTTCATCACTTGCGGCGTGGTACCCGACATATTTAAAGCCGCCACTGTAATCCCCATTCTAAAAAAACCCGGCGCTGATCCCACCATCCCTTCTAATTTCAGACCCATTTCCCTACTGCCGCTCCTAAGCAAAATCCTTGAGAGCCACATCACCTCTTCGCTTTCCAATCACATTGAGACTCACCACCTCTTAGCCACCCACCAGGCCGGTTTCCGGCCGGCTCATTCCACTGAATCCGTTGTTCTCTCCATAGTGGATGATCTCAGGCGTAGCGCCGATATTAACTCCCCCCCAGGCCCTTGTCCTTCTTGACCTCTCCGCGGCTTTCGACACGGTCGACCATTCCATCCTCCTCGACCGTGTTGAGGGCGCAGGCCTTCGAGGTCCAGCCCTCGCCTGGATCACTTCTTTTCTTACCAGTCGCACCCAGGCCGTCCGTCTGGACGGCTTTCTCGCTTCCACCCACTCTGTCTCTTGTGGGGTTCCCCAGGGTTCCTCACTTTCCCCCCTCCTGTTCAACCTCTACATCCACCCCCTCATCGCTGCACTACAGGACATGGAGATCACAGCGTTTAATTACGCTGATGACCTGCAGCTTATTTTCAACCTCTCGCCCCCCCCCACCCCCCCGACTATCGCCAAGGTCCATTCTACCCTCTCATTCTTCTTCAACTGGATGAATCTTAACCCTGATAAGACAGAGTTGGTCCTCCTTGGCGGTCCCTCCAATCCTTGGTCCCCCGCTTTTTGGCCCTCCATCTTTGGCTCTCCCCCTACCCCATCAACCTCTGTGAAAACACTGGGCATTAAAGTCAGTCAAAACCTCTCCATGCGTTCCCAGATCAGCTCCGTAGTTTCCTCATGCTTCGTGGCCCTCAGAACCATCCAAAAAATATCACGTTATTTCTCTATGGAGGCCCTTAAACTTATCATCCTCGCACTCATCTCCTTCCGCCTTGACTATGGCAACGCCTAATATGCGGGCATTCCTGCTTACGAATGCCGCCGCCTACAACTCATTCAGAATCAAGCGGCCCGCCTTATTCACAGGCTCCCCAAAACTAGCCACATCACCCCCTTGTTGAAGACCCTCCACTGGCTCCCCATCAAGGAACGCTCACTCTTTAAAATAGGATGTTTGACCTTCATGTCCTTAGCTGGCACCGCCCCCGCCTTCATCAGTGCCAAAATCAACTCCTACATTCCCACCAGAGATCTCCGTTATTCCACTCAGTTCCTTCTCAAAATCCCTCACTTCTGCAAGAAAAAAACTGGTGGCTTCAGATTCGCCACCCTTGCCCTACTTTTTGGAACTCACTCCCCCTCGCTATCCGATCCATCCCCTTTTATTCTGACTTTCGGGCTAAACTCAAAACCCACCTGTTTTCCCTAGCTTACCCCTCTTAACTCTCCCACTTTCCCCCCTCTGGTCCGACTCCAGTCTATAGCGCCAAGAAACCGCATGGTGATAGTGCGCTCAAGAAATCCTTTTCAACTTAGCTGAAGGATATTTGTTTTTCTTTGATTTAACGATTTTCCTCCTATGCTTGGGTTTTGGACCACTCTCTGGGTCAGAGTCACGATGTTAGTTTCCACCCACCAAAAAGAGGGGGATATGCTCAATTGCTTGTCCTTTTATTGGTGAGTGCAGGACACCCCCAGACTAGCCAGGATGACATTGGTAATTTGTCCTCTCTCCCCGGGATATACATAGGCAGTTGAGCCAGCAGATTGACTTAATACAGGGGGACTAGCTAAACTCAGAAAAGAGGGCTCAAAAGAGCCACCAGGGCTATTATTGACCTGAATGGAGGCTACAGCTGGAGCAAGCTCCTCTGAGGTGAGTGGAAGTTGTCACTCCACCAATCTAATTTCATTTGTAACCATATCCATGGCCAGAATTAAATAATTATCAATTATAGAACTGGTACGAGGTGGTGGTAGCACACTAGGGGTTCCGGGAAGGCCCTTCCTTTTTCCCATACTCAAATGCTGCAATAGGACAGAATAATGTAGAAGAAACAAGGAGTAGAGGCCTCAAAATGGAACATATAAGGACCCATCTCTCACCAGAAGTACAGTGCGTTTTCTTTGTGTCCTGATCCTCGCCCCTACTACTCCGAAAGCAGTTCTCAGGGGGGTGGCCCAGCCTCTTCCTGGCTAAGACGGGCTTGTCTTGTCCCAGTCAGAGCCCGGGCATGCCCCTTAGGAATTTTTGGCATTCCCTGCACCGGTTGCCAGCGTTGCAGCTCCTCCTCCGGACGAAAATGAGGCAGTGGAGCAAACGTAGCAGTGAGTACTCAAATTCAAGAGGAACAGAATAAATGCCATGAAGACTCAAAAGCAGAGTTATACAATGTAGTTAGATATCAGAAATATTTTAAGTCCCAAATGAAAGGCAAAAATCAAAGAAATTGGACAGTCTCTAGAAGAACAGGAAAGTCTTCAAAAATCTGTCAGAATTACAAAGAAATCGGACAGCCTGTCTAGTGAAATGGGAAATTCTGCTGGCCCATCCCCCAAAATCAAGGGGTTCCTATACACAATTTGTGCATAACTAATTTGAGAAAAGTGTCTCATTTTGTTATGATCACAAGTAACTTATTTTGGCAAATTAGAGAATACGTCACTGTTAAGTACATAAGCACCAATCTATTCTAAGAGTGCATTGAACATCTTCTGAGTTATTGCTATCAAGATGTCCAAAATAACGTGAAACATTTAAAAAATGACGTTATAAACCAATGATTAAATGTAGGCGCAGCAACACAGCTACAGCGGTAGGGTCTTGAAAACGGTTAATTAGGAACACAAGAAAATTAATTTAAAGTAAATTAACAGTAAAAATCCATGACAACTTATTTTGCTTCTGCAGAGCCCCATGGGAAAAAAAAGATAACCAAGGGGGACGATAGGCGAGGGAAGAACAGCATCCACATCATCCAATATGGGGTTTCTATATGAATGGGGCACACCTAAATTACACTGAAACTCATTTCTATACACTATAAACTCATTTGCACTGTAAACATGTTAATTCAACATTTGCTTATTGAATCCATAATAAAAATCACTATTCAGCGTATCTTCCATGAAAATATAAACCCATGAAAAACTGCTACGCCATCGGTATACACTGATTTTGTAGAAGGATACCTGGCTGCCAGAGTTGCATCGACTTCAGGAGAGAGGTCAAAGGAAATCAACTGCTTCTGCGACAGAAGATGTTCCAAATATACAGCCTGGTCGGAGTACAGGTGCTCAGGCCAGAAGTTCCAATTAACACTCTCCTGGCTCAATCAACAGTCGTTCCCGATCATCTTCAAATCTTGGGATAGGAGGGGTAGGGGAGGTAGAGGAGGGAAAGCATACAGAAGACCTGTGCTCTACTTCAAGCGGTTTGAGTCACTGAGAAAGCCTTCTTAGGAAGTCGAGCACACAAAAAATGTAGATACTGCAAGTTATCAGCATTGGTGAAAAGATTGGGCAGCTTCTCCCTATGCTGGAAGACACCCTGCGTCACCTGGGGTGGTAACTTTAATTTGTGATCCTCTAGTAGTTGTTGGCAGAGTTAGTTTGCCTTTGCGTTTAAAGATCCTGCCAGGTAGTGTAAGACGATGAAAATGCCCCGACTAATCAGCCAGTTCCATAGGTGCACAGAGCTTTTCAGCACAGGACACCACCCTGCTGGTTTCAGTACTGCATAGCTGTGGTATTGTCTCTAAGAACCTATACCGAATTACATTTGATAGTTGGTAGGAAGGGCTTCAACACCAAGCAATTTGCCTGCAAACTCAAGCACTTTGATGGAGGCGGGACTTCAATGGAGATCAGTACCCTCACTAATCCAGTAGTGACGCGCCAGTCACTGCCATCAACTCTGTGTGAGGTAGGGAAAGGGGTCTTCCACAGGTCCAATTGCAGTCAAGCAGCCACCATTGCAAATGTCTTGCTCTCTCCTCCCCGTCACCTGGATGGAACCGCACAGGTTGCCTTGGTGCTGGGCCCAATGGGACTTCAGAAGCACTGCAGTGCTAGCATGTGTTAACTGCATGGGCGTTAAACATGATGCACGAGTTTAGCAGGACAAGAAATCTAGAAGCCATCCTCACTGAGACCCAGGATAGAGGCTGAAACATTGGGATCATAGCCTGAAAGGCATGGACTTGTTGGTACAGAGGAAAGGCCTGAAAGCTCACCCTATCCAGGATGGCTCAGATGAAAGGGAGTCTGTGACGCAGTCAGGTGTGCTTTTGGCAGGTTGATTGAGAACCCCAACGATAAAGAGGTTTGCCATAGTTTGAAGGTGGCCTGCGAATCACTGCTGCAATCCAGTCAGAAAGATAGAGGAAGACTGGTACCTCAGTGGTGGTTGCTGCCCATTTTCAATCACCTCTGAACACTGAGAAGGGTACTGGTGAGCCCGAAAGGCATCACAGTAAATTGAAAATGCTGATGGTCAACCTTGAATCCACAGGTAGTGCCTTTGAGCCTGCAGGACAGGGATTTAAAAGTGGGTGTCCTGCAGGTCCAACACCATCATCCAAGATACCTTGATCCAGGGAGGGCATATAGAATCTGGGCACCAGGATCATCTTGAATTAGTACCTCTCAAAGGCTGCTTTCGCTAAAAAAGCCTGCACCGTCTGGCACAAAATAGACCGATGGTCCTCCAAAAGCTGCTCTGATGTAGGGGGGACAGGTGCAGTGGGTCAAAAAACAATGACAGGGCCTGGATCAGTTGAAATATCTGAAGAACCCACCTGTAGAATCTGATGCTCCGCCACCCTTGTAGAAACCGCAGACACAGACTGTTACTAGATGACTGTGCAACACTAAAGGTGCACTGATGAGGTGTTGAAGTTGTTGCCGGGGGGGGGGGGGGGGGGGGGGGGGATATGAAACAATATGCATCATGGCCTGGTCGTTGTCGGTTGGGCCCACAGCCACCCACCACAAAAGCACTAAGGCAACTTGTGCTGGATGCAGGCCGGACAATGACGATATGCCTAGCCCCTACCATATCAACAAAAAGGGAAAGACTGCTGGGGGCCATTAATGGATTGGTGATGAAAGGCCCGAAGGGCATTCATGGCTCAACGCTCTTTAAAACGTTCTAGGGCAAAGTTCACCTTCTCGCCAATAATGCAGTAACCCTCGAAGGGCATATCCATTAGGGACATCTAGACATCCCTAGAGAAGCCTGTGAATCTCATCCATCAACAGCACCATGCTTGGCCCAATAGCCCTACCTAGACAATCAGCCATTTCACAGTCCACGTGGATGATGGATTTGAATGCATACCGGCCATCCTGAATGGCTTGGGACAAGGAATGAAATGAAACGTCATTTGTAAAAGCGCATAGCTACTCTGAGGAGTGTCTTGGCGCTTCAAGAAAGCCCGTAAATCACCTGGGACTACTGGTACAAACTAACCAATTTCCCAGAGTGAACTCCATCAGAAATTTCTAACACAAGTACTTGTGCCATTGAAAAATAGTCAGTGAAAACATACTTCCAGCAAGAGATATTTGAAGAGAGAAAACAGTTTAGACTGAAAAAGCTTCCCTGCACAGGCATTTTAATTCGCTTGCTCCAAAAGAGCAGGTGGAAAACTCCAAGGCACTTAACACTCAAGGTAGCAAAAACAAGTAGTCATGGTTAAGTCAGGGAGGCAGGAAAACCAGGTTCTGTATAAGATTGTAAATAGCATCTTGATAACACCAATGTCATCAGAGCTTCGTTTTATAAAAGGAAAATAACTGCATTAAAAGGTATTGGAACAGCAGCTAAAACTTCGATACGCAAAAAGCAGAATGTATTTACACCTCTGGGCCCAGGTATGGCCCCAAACACGGTCTTGTTTCTTTCCTCCGGTACTTAGATTTGTTACCAATGTGTAGGCCCAACTGGGTTGGCAGAGAGAGATAAAGAATGATGGATTAAACCCAGATCAGTTGACTGGGGGAGAGTGCTCACAATGTTCAACACTCCATCCATCATCCCCTTTGGTTTTCCTTTGTTTGCCCTAAGTTGGCAGGGTATGCCCAGACGTGGGTCCCTTGCTCACTTTGCCACTGGATTCAAGCTAGCCTGGCTGATGACAGCTGATTAGCCAGAAACCGGTCCCAGGATGCTGGTTTCCGGTCCAGGGAAGACATGGCTTGGCAGTTTGGGCTGGACTGTTCCCATGAGGCACAAGGTCAGAATAATTTGCATATGGCCATGTCTGAACTGGGGTGGCAGAGTGAGCTACAGAATGATGGATTAAACCCAGATCAGTTGACTGGGGTTGAGGGCTTGCAATGTTCAACACTCCGTCCATCATACCCTTTGGGTTTGCTTCAATTTGGAATGGTGACAACCACACAGTTCAACTCAGGTCATCTTGTTCTCTTTTTATACACCGATATGCAGGCCTGTTCATTGTTCAGACAAAATTATCATGGCCTAGGAGGATGCCAGATCCAAAAAGTGGGTATGCCACATTCAAATGTTTGGGTGGTCTTCAAGTCCTAGAAGGAGGGGCCACTCTTTAATGCTAGTCATATTACTTGAGTTTCCAAGCCCAGATTCAGGTCAGTTCTGACTAGTCAGATTGTGGCCTGCCATATGCTCTCATTGCCCTGGGAGACGTCCACAACACAGACATGGGAAAGGTACATTGCAACAAAGAACTGGCTTGAAAAAACCTCTCACCAGCTTGTCACACAAGTTTTAATAAAGGGTATAGAAAGTAGGATGTGATGTCAGATTAACATGTCCAGCTCAAACAAAGGAGACGATTTTGAGCAGCTCACAAACATAGGGCCCACAAGGACCTACCAACTCAGCAACATCTACATTCTCTATTAAGTCCAAGACAACATCACTAGAATGGATTACAGAAAATCTGTGACAAGCATATGTAAAGTAAAGTCAGACATCGTTTCAGGGACCAATAGCCTTTCATCTTCATTATTTAAGTCAGATGAGGATTAATGCACCTCCTGGTAGCACGCTTGAACACCATTTATTTTGCTGGTCTGTTGCCAACTTCATGGAAAGGATCCATACTTTACCCGTTACATAAAAAGGAGTGAAGAGCCATACTTTAACTACGGGATGAGCATTATTCTTGACAGGGGAAAATTATACGCCTCCTTACCTTTAAATGACCTTTCTAAATGGACAGGAGATGAAGACCTCACATGCTGGTTTCAAAGCGGCTTTAGGGACTGCTAAAGCACAACTGATAACATTACACACTAAGTATTAAAAGTCAAATCACATCCAGAGTGTCAGAACATTACGCCTGCTTTATTGATTTTGAGAGCGCTTTCGATAGTGTAGACAGAAACAGGCTCTGGCACTACTTGAACTCTTGGGGAACAGACTGTGCATACTTAAATCTATTCAAGCACTGTACTCGAATACCTGGATCTAGATGAAATTGTCTAATAGTTACCTCACCCAAAAAATTCACACCAACATAGTCCTTAAACAGAATGTATTAGCACCAATCCATTTCAGGCTCTATATTTCCAAGACAGCCAAATTATTAGACAATCAAACAGCCTTTCCACCCCAAATTGGTGGATCATCAATACCAATGATGCTGTACGCAGACATTAATGTGATCCTTGATAAAAAACCTTTGTGGGGTAAAGCAAACCCTTAGAGGCCGCCAATCTTATTGTACTTACAAGTATTTAACAAATACTGTGAGGCGAGGATCGGAGGGCAGTGAAGGAGCCCCGGGGCCTGGGTGAGTACCCGCCACCAGGACTGAACCGCTGTGGGGCCCCAGGAGAAGGTGCAGGAAGAGTGACTGCGGAGTGCAGCAGCCCAGCCGGCGGGGCTCCGACGGCTGGGGGCATGATTCACGCGAGGCCGGTGCGGTGCAGCCTGCAGGTGCCCCAGCTGAAAGTGCCTGAGAGTGACGCGGGGGGGCGGGCGCCTAGGGGCCCGTGAAACGCAGTGCAACACTTGCGGCCTGACGTTGGAGACTGGGTGCGGAGGTGGAGTCCCCCATGCACCATCGCATCCTGAGGCCAAGGGCGAGGCCTGAGCGAGGCCGGTGTGGTGCGGCCTCTCTGCACCCCAGCGGGAGAGGCCTGGTAGTGGCGCGTGGGCCGCTGGTGGGCCCGTTGAATAGATCACACTACCTGGGGCCAGCAACTATCGCCTGGTTGACAAGGAGAGGAGCCCCCACATAAAATCTGGTGGCCAGGAGTGAGGCCTGTGCGGGGCCGGTGAGGTGAGACCTGCCAGTTTAACAGTTGACAGCAGCTGGACGTGGCGCGGGGGCCACCTGAGGACCCGGTGAGCCGGAGTGAAAAGCCTGTGACCGAGGGCTGGAGCCCAGTAGCTGAGGTGAGGAGGTGAGGCGGTGCCGCCCCCCCTTCCCCCCCATGCACCAACGGTCCCCCCCGACCCAACGGGGACGTACGGCATGTGAGTGGCCCTGGGTCTGAGGTGTTCACTTGGCGGATCGGCAGAAGACTAGCCAACCGCATGGGAAGAGGCAAGATCACGCGGCGGAGCTCGCTGGGAGGGCCGGTGGTCCCGGCTTAAGCCCCGGCCGGCGGAAGGGGGGGGCCTGCGGGATATCGAAGACACTGGGGCCCCAGGGGATGAGGCAGACCGCCTAAAGTATCTCCTTTGCTGAACGGCATACAACATTATTTCCCTATCTGGGGGGACACTGGGAAGTACCCCGGAACAGCCGCGCTAGACATGGGGAAGGACAGACCCATACGAGGAGCCCAAACAAATAAAATAATGCAGTACACAGTTCCGGGCCCGACTTCGGCGGACAGCCCCAGAACAGACCTGGAGCAGGGGACCCACCAGGGCTCTGCAGCCGGGACAAATCCGACATTTTGCAAGCCATCTGTGACTCCAGGGTGGCTTTAGAAACAAAAATGGATGGGATGGCCATGGATATAAACCATCTGCACCTGGATCTCAGGGAGGTGGCAGACAGTGTTACCCACGGAAGGAGACCTGAACACTTTGCAGGCAGTGGCCCGTCAGCTGAGGGAAACTAACGGTTCTTCAGGACCACGCGGCCCGGCTGGAGGACCGGGCAGATGATGCTGAAGGGCAGTCCAGCCGGAACAATCTTCGTTTTTTGGGATTTCTGGAAAAGGCGGCGGACCTCTTCCTCGAGGACTGGATTGGCACAACATTCCCGAACCTCCGACTCTCCAAACTGCGGTGGAAAGAGCTCATAGATCTCTTGGGCTGCCGCCGAAGCCTGGATCCCCGCCCAGAGCTATGCTCGCCAGACTGTTCAATTTTAGAGCCTGGGACATGATCCTGCAACACATTCGCACCACCAGCCTACCCAGATTTGGAAAATCATGATATCCACATATACTCGGACTATACAAAAAAGGTGCAAGATCTACGGAACGATTTCCTGGGCATCAAACGCAGGCTGCGTAGCCACAATATCAAATACAGCTTAATGTTCCCAGCAAGGCTCCGAGTACAATTTGGTGACAAGACACTTCTTTGGTAACCCATCGGAGGCGGCTGACTGGATGGACTCACTGGGCTTGGCCGGTCCAGATCATAACCAGGGCTGGCAGGAGCGGAGGCGCCGGAACAGTTGAAGGCGGAGCCAATAACGTCGAGATGAGGAGCAGTGACCGAGGGGACGAGATCTGACGATGGAGGACGTATCATGGTGGGACCAGATGGCACTCTCCTTAAGGAACTGGAGGCGATCCCAACACAGAACCAGTTCTCTCCATTATGTTTAGTACAGGAAACACAGTCGGAGTTGGAAGGCGCTCCCAGCCACAACATGGTTTTGTTGGGGTTGCTGCCGGGTCTAGTTTTTGTTGCATCAACGACGGTCGAAGGAGGCTGCATCTTGAGAGGTCACGTTGCAATACTACTGAGGGTCCCCCACAAGGCGGTCAGGTGCCGCGACACCAACAACTGCTAACTCATGTCAGGTGACACACAGAGGTATAAACGGATAACATGGAACGTTCAGGGGCTAAGTAACATGGGCAAGCGGATCCGGGTGGCAACAAACCTTAGACGCTATGGGGTAAGCATAGCCCTGCTCAAAGAGACGCACCTATGGGGTGACTGTCTTAAATACGTCCAACGTAGATGGAGGGGGTCAGTTTTTCGCTACATCCTATTCCTGATTTGCCAGGGGAGCGCTAATCTCGGTGGCACCGGGAGTTACCTTTAAGTTTATGCTCACTAAACAGGACCCGGATGGGAGGTTTGTGATGGTGAAGGTGACGCTAGATGGGCGCAGTATATGCTTGGTAAATATTTATGCCCCGAACAGTGATGATGGTGGGTTTCTGAGTCTAGTTCTGGGGCAGCTAGATCTGGACCCGGACACAGAACGGATTGTTGCCGGTGACTTTAACTGTGCCCTGGATGGGAATTTAGACAGGCACCCCCGAAGCTGGATGCCAAACCTACAGTCAGAGAAGAGATAGGCCAGATGCTCCATAATTATGGCCTCTTGGATGTATGGAGACACTGCAACCCTGGTCGCCGAGTGTACGCGTGCCACACACCTGCTGCCAATACCCACAGTAGACTGGACTATTTTTTCATTCAAAAGACGGCGGTGCATTAGATAGCGGAGACGCAATATCTGGCCCCCTATTCGTCTGATCACTCCCCACTATTAATCACTTACTCGTTAGGCTGGACGAGATCGAAGATACCACTATGGAGGCTTAACACTGAAGCCTTTGGCGACCTGATCTATAAAGACGCTATCTCAAACGGGCTGGATGCTTATTAAGAGGTCAACTGGGGCTCAGCCAGCACCAGGGCGACCGAATGGGACACAATGAAGGTGGTCTTACGGGGGATATGTTTGTCCACGGAGGTGGGGGTTAAAAAAGTGCTGGAGCGCGACCTTCGGCAGTATGAGGAGCGCTTGGCGGCACTGGAGAAATACCTTCCCCTGAGCAAGCAGAGACTGCCTGAATGGACTGATGTGCGGCTTAGGGGACACATGGGACTCGCTCTGCAAATTTAATAGAACGGCAAGCAGGCGACGCTGGTACACAGAGGGGATAAGGCCGGACGGCTACTGGCACATCTGATTCGGGCAGACTCAACATCACCCGATCCTGGCGCTCGAGAATGACCTGGGCCAGGTGGTATACACCCAACATAAGATCAACAACGTATTCCGGACCCATTTGAGTAAAATATACTCCGAGCCCCAGCCCCCCCACGGCACCACCGAGGTCGTGGAGGCCTATCTTGCTGAAGTGACCTTGCCTTGCATAGACTTGGAAAGTCAGGAGGCCTTAGGTGGCTTCCTTGGGGGGAGGAATTACGGGCGGCGATCGCCCACCTGAAGACTGCGAAATCCCCGGGGATGGACGGCATAACAGGCGAACTATATAAGGAATATGGCGGGGGCCTGATCCCCTAACTCCTGGACATCGCGGCGAAGGCTAATGAACGCGGAATGCTCCCAAACTCCATTCGGGAAGCATTGATAGTAATGATCCCAAAACCAGGGAAGGATCCCCTCCTCCCCGACTCTTATAGGCCCATTTCAATGCTGAACATAGATCTTAAAATTATTAGCCAGGTGTTGGCTGGAAGGCTCGTCCCCTATCTTCGGCAGCTGGTCCATGATAACCAGTCCGGGTTTATACCGGGCAGAAATGCGCTGCGGAATATTCGTCGTCTCACCCATGTCATGCAATCGTTGGGACAGGCTCAGCAGAACCTCTTAGTATTCTTTGATATCGAACAAGCGTGCAATTCGATCAGATGGGACTATCTATGGCAGGTACTTTTAAAAATGGGATTGGGGGAGGGGTTTGTTAGCTGGATAAAATTGCTCTATGCTCGACCGATGGCAAGGGTTCGCACGAGACGATACATATCAGACACCTTCACCATAGAGAAGGTGACGCAGCAGGGATGCCCGCTCTCCCCACTGCTATTCGCCCTGGCTATGGAGCCACTGGCTTGTCATCTCTGCGGGGTACTCCAGGGACAGGGCATACAGGTTGGGAGTTCGGAGCATGTCTTATCGATGTATGCCGATGATGCGTTGATATACCTGAAACTGCCGACCCAGTCATTACCGACCCTTATGGCTGCACAGTCACAGTTTGCAGCTGCCTTCGGGTTTTCCATTAATAAAACGAAATCACAGCTTTACGCGGTTGGACTGGAAAGCGATTGGGAGGGGACCCAATGCCCGGAGATGGGACTTTCGTGGGTGGAGGACACTTCACTCTCTGGGATGTGGATTGGAAGGACTGCGACAATCTTATCAGCATAACATGGGAAGGATAATCTGGGGTCTTCAGGGTAGTATTGTCTTCTGGAACACAATTAAACTCTCCCTAATGGGTAAGATTGCCTTAAAGATGGTGGTCTTACCTCGTTGTCTATACACTATGCAAGGTTCTTTCTTTGAACTTCCGCACCGGGTATTCAAGGAACTGGACGCATTGCTGGTCCTATTATTGTGGAATGGGAAGCGATGTAGGTTAAGTCTAGAGGTCATGAAACTTAGATGGGGCAAAGGGGGTTTAGTGATCCCAGATTTAGAACTTTACTATTTCGCGTCCCAACTGCAACATGCAATAGCCTGGTTGGACACGGATCCCTTTTAGAAGAGATCCCTGCTGGCAGGTACGTATGGGGACCAACAGCTGGGAGCGCTTCTATGTCGGGCGGCGGGCCAACAATAACACGGCCCTCCCTTGGTGCGGCTGGTGGCTGCAATATGGAACCGGGTGGTACGACGACTATTCCGAGAACAGCCGTTTGCCCCAGAGTTGGACTTCTGGCTGATGTCACCCTGTGCTTAAATAGACCAGGTTATGTCTACGGCTAAAAGGAAGGAGGGGGGCTGCCTGATGTTGTCCGACCTCTACCCGGAAAATAAATTCATCACTTATCAGGAGGCGGTGACCATCTTTGAGTTGGGATCAGGGCAATTTCTGCAATATGCTAAGATAACGGCAACAGCGCAGCAACTATGGCCCTCGTTTCCAGAGGCTCTGTTTGGATGGGTAGTGGGGGGAAGAGTTCATCACTGTTTGAGTTATGTTTAAGCGCGAAAAGAGGAGGAGAATACCGATGATAGCAGAATCTCCACGGATGTGAAATGCGGTCTGCACTTTGACATGTATTGTGTGGCAACAAACACCACCCGGGCTGAGGTGGAAATGCTGTATGATCGTATTTACACATGTTCTATTGGTTTGGAGAAATAAAACTAAGAAATAAAAAAAAAAAAGTTTTCAAGCCAGAGATAAAGGAACAAAGAGCAGATCACCAAGGCCACTACCTAAAAATACCTAGAAGTCTAGCTCCAAAGCACAGGCAGCTTTCCTGAGCAACAGGACAACCTAAAATCAACGGTATCCTCCTTAATGTTTACCATGCTTATACTGGCAAACAACCCGAGCGGTCCAACAGCACAATTACTGCTAAATGTCAAAGAAATGTAAATGCGGTCACCTTTCTAATTGCATCAATGTTTTTCCAGCTATCCTGATTAAGTGGCTGGATAAATTCAATGCAATCTTTTCGGGTGGCTTTTAGGTCTTCCCTTTTCCACCTCCCAAGCACAGAAACAAATGGGATTAACCCTTTTTTGTTACAGGTGTAAAAGCACAAGAACAGGCATTCTAAAATCTCTTATGATGCTCAATCTCTCACCATACCACTTGCCAGCTCATTGGATTTCTTGGAACTGTAAGAAACCTCAGCAACCCCTCCTCCTTTGCAGCACTTCAACATCTTAAAGAAACAAATGCAATCTCATTCTTTTAAAAGCAAAGATATCTCAAACAACTAAACACTGATTTTGTGAACTTTATCTGCAAAACCACTTCCAATCATATGTAAGAGAAGATTGCCATTGACCTTCAAACCGAATATACTAGACTCAATTTTGCAGTTTAGAAATTGAACAAAATTGCAAAAACATAAAACACAAAACACACCACCAGGTACAGGGTCTGTGACAAAAATCTGAAAATAAATAGAAACTCTGGTTGGTATCATATGCAGCTGCCCCAGCATATCTGAAGGACGAGTTAACATACTACTCATACTGTTTAAACAACTGGGAATAAGAACATGCAGAACAGCAGTCAAAAAATGTGTCCGCACATCTGTCATGTAGCTTACTAATGCCTATATAAAGTTTACAAAAGCAGCATCAGTTAAATAAAAATACATTAATGCCACATATATTTCAACCCAGTCATATAATAACTGTCACAAATCAGGGGCCAGCTTACATGATGGAACATAAGAACAAATGTTACTTACCTGTAAACTGTGGTTCTCCAGTATTGGTGTCTTTCATAGATTCACATGCTTGAATATTCCCTGTCGTCGAAGTGGGAGTCCCACGGTACATAAAAAGCAATAAGCCTCATGTATATAGATACATAAATAATACATAAGAATAAAATGCATGTAAAAATAAACATTATAGTTTAAAAACAACATACCAAGTCAAAAGTACCATAGGATAACAATGACACATAGGAAAGCATTGAGAAAGGAATCACTTTACTGAAATATCCATGTCGTTTTATAGTCCAAACTTTAACCAATCAGGCGCAAGCACCCTTTGGAACCTTCTCCTCCGAGGCTCAGGCCCTCAGATTTTCGTAGCACAAGAGTGACAAAGAGTCTAATGAGGACAAGAGTGCCTCTGAGGGGAGGAGGATGGGTCGCATGTGAATCTATGAAAGACACCAATACTGGAGAACCACAGTTTAAAGGTAAGTAACATTTGTTCTTCTCCAGTATTGGGGTGTCTTTCATAGATTCACATGCTTGAATAGAATAGTGAGCAGTCCTCTGCAGCCTGAAGAGGCCGTATCAACGTTGCATGAAATACAATGACATTGTATGATAAAAACACACGGCTGATAACCCAAGGAGGAGGGAAGTAACAGAGGCTCACCTTATTTGAAGAGATTTCGAAGAACTGCTTGGCCCACTGCCGTATCAGCTTCATTGATTGCATCCAGGCAGTAGTGCCTCGTGAAAGTGTGCCTGCTGGACCACGTAGCTGCCCGGCAGATCGGATGAATGGGCACACCAGTGAATAAAGCAGTGGAGGAGGACATTGCCCTTGTAGAATGCGGCCTCACTCCAGAAGAAAGGTTTGCCAGCCTTCTGATGGCAGAAAGATATCGCTGAAGAAATCCAACGTGCAATTGTTGGTTTGGTAACAGAATGTCCCTTGCAGGTTCGCCCGTAGGCAACGAACAGTTGATCAGATTATCGAAAGGGTGCCGTTCTGCTGATATAAAACTTGAGACACCTCTTTAAGTCCAAAGAGTGTAGACTCTGTTCCACTGGAGATTGCGGATGAGGAATTTTTTTTTTTAAACTACGGGCTCATTAAGATGAATATCGGACGGCACCTTTGGCATGAAAGCTGGGTTAGTGCGAAGGATTACACAGTCCGATTTAAATTAAAAAAAGGAGGCCGGATTGAGAAGGCGTGAATGTCACTTACTCGGCGAGAGGAAGTCAGTGCAAGCAGGAGGGCGACCTTCCAGGTTAAAAATTTGATATCCGCTAAATGGATTGGCTCAAAGGGCGCCTTCATAAACTGCGCCAATCCGATGTTAAGACGCCATGTGGGCGGAGGACGCTGAATGGGTGGAAACATCCGGAATTGCTGAATTACTCTGCAACTGCAAAAAGAAAGGCAGAATCTGGGGGGGCGTGCACTGGGTGGATGTGACTAGACTAGCACCAGTGACAGAAGCGCTTCCACTTTAGTTTGTAGGTCTTCACCGTGGAAGGCGCCCGCGCCCTGGCAAGAACTTCCCTGCAGGCAGGTGAAATGTTCAAGTGAGCAAATTCAAGGTGCTCAGGTTCCAGGCAGACAATTTGAGTGTACTGGAATTCGGATGGCAGATCCGACCATTGTTCATTGTTAGAAGGTCCGGCCGAGGGCGAAGAAGGATGGGCTCGCACTGAGAGAGGAGCAGTAGCTCCGAGAACCATGCCTGCCGAGGCCACCGTGGAGCAATCAGGAGAATGTGGCACGGTTGTCTCCGCATTTTCCACAACACTCGAGGAATCAGAGGGATTGGCGGAAAAGCTTAGGCAAATATCTTGCACAAGTCCATCGAAAGGGCATTTCCGCGCGACCCTCTGTGGGGAAGCCAACTTGCGTAAGACTGGCATTTGCTGTTCTGTGGAGTTGCTAAGAGATCCAGGTTCGGGTGACCCCAAAGGCTGAAGACATAGTCTAGAGTCGACTGATGCAACTCCCACTCGTGGGTCGATGACGCTGACCGACTGAGTGAGTCTGCTAGAATGTTGGAAATGCCAGGCATGTGGACTGCAGGGAGCGTGATCTGATAGAGTATGGCCCAATCCCAGATCTTCTGAGCCAGCTGGGAAAGCAGTGGAGATTTTGTCCCACCCTGCTTGTTTAGGTAGTGCATGCTGGTGGTGTTGTCCGTTTGAATGAGCACTGATTCCCCTTGAAGCTGGAGCCGGAAGGATTTAAGTGCAAGGAAAATTGCCATCAGTTCTAGTCTGTTGATGTGCCAAGAACGTTGAGACAGAGACCATTTGCCCTTGATGGACAAATCTTGAAGGTGTCCGCCCAACCCATCCAGGGAGGCATCCGAGGTAAGAACGAGTTCCAGGGCTTTTGCCAGGAAAGAAGTTCCAGCTGCGATGTTGCGAGGTTGTGTCCACCAGTGCAGAGCTTGTGCCATGCAAGAGGTTACGAAGATCCGGTCGCTGAAAGAACCGGAGATCTGACGCCATTGTTTGTCTAGTTCTTCTTGAATGGGACGACTCTTCAGTCTGCAATGTGGGATCAAAGAAATGCAGGAGGACGCCATCCCCAGAAAGGACTTCAACGGACCGCTCTGATCTGATGGAAGCTGCGAGCTGCAGGATCCGTGTTTGCAGATCGGCGGAGACGAAAGCCATGGCCATGGAGTTATTGATGGTAGCGCCTAGGAACGTTCTGTGCAGAGCTGGCGTGAGCTGAGATTTTTGTATGTTGACTGACAGTCCTAGAGAGTGGAACAGAGTCCGACAATACTGAGTATCTAGGGATGCTTGGTGGTAGGACTGAGACTTGATGAGTCAATCGTCCAAATATGGGAATATTTGAATACCTCGCAACCGCAAATGGGCCACCACCGGGGCAAGGACTTTCGTGAAGACTCGAGGAGCTGAGCAAAGCCCGAAGGGCAGGACTCTGAATTGAAAGTCCCTGTGGGCTACACAGAAGCGTAGGTATTTCCTGTGGCGTGGTAAAATTGGCACGTGGAAATAAGCATCCTGAAGATAGATTGTTGTCATGAAGTCGTCTTGAGAAAGGAACTGAAGAATGTCCCTCAGCGTGAGCATGCGGAATGATTGGTCTTTTAGAAACTTGTTGAGGGACCTCAGGTCGAGGATAGGGCGCCACTCCCCAGATTTCTTTAATACGAGGAAAAAACAGGAATAGAAGCCTAGCCCCTTCTGAGATTTCGGAACCACTTCGATGGTCCCTTTCTTGAGCATAATGCTTATCTGATGGAAAAGCTCTTTGAGATAAGTGGGAGGAGGACCGGCTGGAGGGGTGTTTCGAGGGAATTTGACAAATTCTAGGGCATGGCCCTTTGAAACAATGTCCAACACCCAACAGTCTGAAGCGATCAATTTGAAAAGAATTTTAAAATTCGTCCACCAACTCGGGACGGGGGGGGGGGGGTGCCCTGAGGGGAGGGGAATATAAACAAAGTCATTGTTTTTTGGAGGAGTTCCCCCTATAGTTGGACTTGCCTCGGTAGGATTTACTAGTCTGCTGTCTGTAAGACTGTGGGTTTTCGGAGGAAAAACGTTGGGTGTCCTTGGCTGTAAGAGCGGTATTGAGTGGAACTGCCACAAAAGGAAGAGGTGGTGGTGCTGCGTCCGCGAGCACCCCGAAAAGGCAGCCTTCTAAACTGTAGCGTGCCAAGGGAACGAGCCTTCTTTATTGTTTGGAGGGCCTCATCCACATGCTGTCCAAACAAGGACTCCCCATCAAAGGGCATATCGAGCATCTTTGCCTGGACTTCTTGACGAAAAGAAGTGGAACGAAGCCAGCCTTGCCTCCTTAAAACAGCTGCCCCAGCTAGCTGTCGAAAACCAGTTGAGGCGATATCTACAGAGCAATCCATAATCTCTGAAGATGCTCTTTCACCTTCTTGCAGAATCTTGAGAACGTCCGCTCTAGAGGGCTCTGGAATGAGCTTAATGAAAGCCTCCATGTCCGACCACATTTGGCGATCGTAACGGCCCAAGATGGCCAAAGAATTTGCTGCCCTAACTGTTGTGGAGGTCATGGTAGAGAACTTCTTCCCAATGACGTCCAGGCGACGGCCATCACGGTCAGGTGGAGAGGAAAGTGGAGACGAGGGATTCTTCGAGCGACGTTGTGCCGCCTGGGTGGTGACTGAATCCGGCTTAAGCTGGGATACCAAGCAAGCAGGAAAAGAGTCCGGGGCCTTATACTTTTTCTCAAAAACTACAACAGTTCAAAGCAGGGGGGTTTAAGGGACAAATTTTAAAGAGTTATGAAATCTCGAGTTGTTTTTAATGGGTCATTGTCCTCTAAGCTTATACGTGTTGTTTGTTCACATGCAGACATCCCTGCATACACAGGGATTTTTGCATTCCAGTAGTTGGCACACTTATGGACACACTGCTCTTTTTTCTCCTATTATAGAGCGGTGCTCCCTTCCTGAGCGGTTGCCAGGAAAAGGTGAGGTCTCACACCCAGCTATTGCGGGTAAGAGTTTTTTATACACTGTGGGTTCACCCTGACAGGTCCGCTGACTTTTAGATTTCTACATACCTAACAATTTAGCCTTGGTTGACACTTGCAATGTTTTTCTGTCATCCTTATAGGTTTGGTGAAATCTATTCACTGAAATACCAAAGACTGGTTTCTGTGTACAATATCCTTTTATGGTTTACAATTAATTAGTTGTTTTTCACGCTTTCTTACCGCGGCAGCATATGTTTAGGTCCTGATGAAAGCCTGATCCAACCACGGATCATTACGGCTGAAACATGTCGACCACTTGTCATCACAACACAACGGTTTAAATCCATACCGTTGGTGCACTGCCATTTTAATCCTGACATTAGGCATATCCTGATTAAAATTGTTCTTTATAGCCTAATAGCCAGTTTTAAGATTTATTCACTGTCTTACACTTTGTAGATTTTCCTTTGCGCTGCGTTCACTCACACATTAGACTCGTCATAAGTGGGTTTAGGACACCCACATACTCCATTAAAACATCCCTGAGCTCCTCCCTCACAGTGAGGGAGTTGTAGCCCTCAAAGGAACTAGGTGTTTACTTTGGGAGGAGAGTCCCCATGATGAAGCATGTCACCTTTGGTGAGTGAGGGATTACGTCCTTAAAAGGGATCTGCCCTTAGGTGACCCCATGAGCACACCTCCATTGTTGTTCACTGGTATATCCTGAATTAAGGAGTACAATTATTTCACAAATACGATTGACATGCGACTAGACCCTAGAATGTTTTGGTATGGACCTTATACTTTTTCCCCAACCGCGGAAGAACTGCCGGGATTGAATTAGGTGTTTATCAGTTTAATCCCTTCATTCCAAATAAAGTCAATTATGGGCACGCCCCGAACTTGTTTATGTGGTTGTGATTTGAAATCATACAGAAAGCAATCCTCCTCTCTCACGATCATGGGGAGATGAAATCGCTGCGCCGCTCTTTCCATCAACTGAAGGAAACCTGTAATGTCAACAGGTGGAGAGTTCACTGTCGACTTCGGAGGCAAAGAAGGCGAATTTATTTGATAATCATCCAAGTCGGCCATTGTGTCGTAGTCATCGCCCTGGAGCTCTCCATCTTCCTTATCTTAAAGAACGTCACCGTCACCCTCTGCAGGGGGTACTAGTGAAGGGGCGGATGGCGATGGCTCCGCCGGCACTGGAGGAGGAGTGGGAAAGTTCGATGGAGCGTCACGTGGAGAACTGAGAAGAAGGTGGAAAACGGCGATTGTAATCCTCCAACATAAATTGGAGATTAGAGATGAGGGGCAAAGGAAGCTGTGCCATTGGGACCTGTGTAGGAGGATCCTGCTCCTCTTCCTGATAATAATGATCCTCCTGATCCTCATCCTTGAAATCCTGACATTTAATGAAGAGTTCTGACGGACTGCGAGCAGCCCGGAATGTGGAATGAATGTCCTCATCAGAAGCAGTCATCCTCGTTGCCAGAGGGAAACAGCTGTTGCAGTGGCTGAGTGGCCGGTGGCATTGTAATGGAGTCCAAAACAGCGTGATGACGCTGAAGCAAGGAATCGTCGACAGGTGCAGATGTTGGCGTAGAAAACGGCACCAGTAGAAGAG
Source organism: Triturus cristatus (assembly GCF_964204655.1). Classification (NCBI taxonomy): domain Eukaryota; kingdom Metazoa; phylum Chordata; class Amphibia; order Caudata; family Salamandridae; genus Triturus; species Triturus cristatus. The sequence goes on along the minus strand of NC_140589.1, from coordinate 212,342,347 downwards.
ATGCAAAAGTTGACAACACCGTCGACGAAGTCGCCGCCGACGAAGCTGCCGCCGACGAAGATTTAATAATCGACGACGACTTCTTCTTTTTGATAGTCAATGAGGATTTGGACGTAGACAGGATAACCAGTTTCTTCGTCGTCGACGAGGATATAGGAATAGTCGACGAGACAGCCTTTAATGAAACACAAACCACTGTCGACGGAGATAATGAAGACGAAGCAGTCGTCGACGACATAGGGAATCTGATGGAAACCGTTGTCACCGTCGACTAGGTTGAAGCAGCAGCAGATTTTGTCGACGGAGTGACAGTCGACGCGCCCGTCGACGGTCTGGCACGTTTTTGAGTAGAAACATGCGCTGAAGGAGTCACAGACTCCTTCAGCGCGAGATCTCGGGGGCGTTGAAGTAGTAGCAGAATGTACTGGCACCTTAGAAACTCCCAAAAGCTTTCTCTTTTTTAGAAAGGGAGAGGGCAAGTCCTGTACTACGCTTGGAAGAGACTCCGGTGCGAGCAGAAGCCACACTTTCGACCTCCGAGAGAGGATTATCTGCGTCCTTCAATTTTTGGAGCCACAGAAGGAGGCGACCCTCTCTGTCCTTTAGAGTCTTTTGTGAAAAAGTTCTACAGATTTTACAGTTGCCCACCTTATGGTCGGGGTAAAGGCAGTAAATACATGTTTCATGAGGGTCCTCAGAAAAAAGTCCTAAGTTCCCACAAGAAGCACACTTGTGAGAAGTTGGCCTGATATATGATGTCACTAATTCTAGTGTACACCTTGTATCAGTCCAAACAACCCTTATGGTGATTGGTTGTAAAGTCAACCTTATAGACCAGCTATCCTAGTGGTAGCATGGACAAGAGCAGTCTTAGGCTAAACTCTGAATGGCATGTGAAGCCAGCTGTGATACCATATATAATCCCTTGAATACCAAATGAAAGGACACCACAACAGATATATATATATATATAAAATAAAGTGTATTTATTCTAGTCAAACCCTCAGCACTCTTTATGAGATTAGAGGTAAGTACAACACAGTCTTATTCAAGCATACATTAAGTCACACAGGTAAGTAATACAGTTAGGCCCTAGGGGCCACGCAAACCATATACTAAGTAAGTGGTATAAGGACCACTGTCACAGAAACAAGATAGGCCTAGGGAATCGCTGGGGCTACACTATACTACCCAAGGTTAGGAAGTGGGAGGCCCACGGGATTCAGGTGCAGAGTGGAAACACTCACGTGTAATGCGTATAATCGATAGAAATAGTACAGTTCAGAAATAAGCAGTTTTAGGACACTTCTGGTATAGCTAGAAAGTCGAGACTCGGAAACTAGACCCTAGGATAGTCAATACCCTTGTGAGCACCGGAGTACTCAAGTTACCTAGCCCACGGGCTGTGGGTGCATAGGTGTGAACTTGCGTCGGGTTTCGTCGTGGACTTCTATGGATGCCTGAAGGAAAGTTGCTGACAGGCAGTCAGTGAAGAGTGTCCGGTGGATCCCAAGGATGGAATCAAGAAGGAAGGATACCTACAAGCAGAAGGGACAGAGTCTAGGTCACCAGCCAGGAGCCGGGTAGGAACCAGGAAGGAAACAGGCGATGTCGTGCAGATGCAGGTGAAGAGGTGAAGCTTGTCGCAGCAGCCACGGGTACCAGGAGACGTCGAGGACTACCAGGACCAGGAGGTGAGCTGTCCCACGAAGGCTCTTGCTGTCGGCGCCGTCGATGTCGAGTTAGGACCCAACAAGCCTTGGCAAGCGGAACCCACGCAGGACGGAGGACGTGCTTCTGGTGCAGACCAGGAAGGTCTGGGGTGCTTCTCTTTCACAGAGGAGCGGGTGCCAGTCTGGAGGAGCCGGACCAGCAAGATGAAAACAAAGGTTCGTCGTCGCAGAGGTCACTAGCCAACGGGCCAGCAACCGGACAACACGTCGAGCAACTCAGGTGCAGAAGGGCCTCACGCAGAACACGTGAAGTGTGGGGAGCTGATCTTCTTTGCAGATGGTGCTCGGGATGGGGGCTTCTCAATTCCCCAAGCACAGCCTCGAGGAAGCCTCAGAAGTCGCGCTAGTCAGTTACTAGCCACTTTTCCCAAGTCGCCGGTCCCACGTCCCTCGTCGCCTCCACGGGTCTCAGCTTCGCTGTAGATGTGGATCTCGGTCAGAGGTGTCTGGAAGTCTCGGCGCTGGTCAGTCCCTGCAGTCGTCCCTCGTAGTCGCAAAGCAAGCAGCGGTCGCTGGATGGTGCCTGGTTGCCCAGGGTGGTCACTCCTTGGCCACAAGGGAGATTTCTTCAGTCTTCTTCCTGAGGTCGAATGTCGAAGGTCCAGAGTTTCTGTTCAAGTTGCAGATTCAGGTTACTCTAATTTAGCAGGGCTCAGCTACCTACTGATATACTGGGCTAGTGGGCTGGGCTACCTGCAAGGTCCCTCCTATGGGTGGGACCAGGAAGGGGAGTGGTTACACCCCCTTTCCTTTGTCCAGTTTCGCGCCAGAGCTGGGGCTGGAGTGCCCCAGCACCGGTTTGAACTGGACTATGCATGGAGCACCTTGTGTGCCCCAGGCATGTCTCATTCCTTTCAGCCCTCCCTGCCCCAATACACTAAAGTCTGTCTGGGGAGGTGGTAGCACCTCCCCAAGCAGGAAACCTATTGTCCAGGCCTCCCTGGCTGGGATCACTCCCAGCAGCAGGAGGTCAGACTTGTGTCTGTGGCAGCAGCATCCATTTTGTGATGCTGAGGCTTTGGTTAGAGTTAAACAGCAAAGTAGGATTTTAACATGTCTCTCCCTCTAGAAGGGGGGGAATAATATCCTCATCACCAGAAATGGTATGGGGGTATTATTCCAAAGTGTTAGACACCTTACACGACATGTTTTGATAAAGCCAAACCATAGTTACCATAACCGTTTAAGATTATAAGGCACTTTAAGAGTATATGGTAGGCTAGATCATAGAACAGCTATAAGGACATGGTTCCGAAAGCTGCAGACAGGCTCAGCTCATGCTAGAGAACCATCTCACATGTTACCAAGCACTCTGCCAGCCAGGATTGTTAAGGCCTGCCGTAGGAGTGGCTCACAGGTACACGTGTCTATTTTAAGGGTAGATATAGGTATACTATATCTAAGCAAGGGGTGATTACACGACCTTGCCCCAGCTGAGTGATCAGCCAGTTGTGTCTGATTGGAAGGCCAGACCAGGGGTGGCATAATACATGCTGCTGACCCTGGGAGGCCTAGGGTACACCTATGCCCTGGGTACCTAGGGTACACTGTACAGGGTCCAATAAGGTGACCCTTACGAATTGGGTATGTACCTAGGGTACATGGAGTCCATTTTAAAGAGAGCAGACAGCCTGAGACCCTGAATGGCAGGATCTCAGGCCAACTAAGTCGAAAAACCTGCTAGACACTAGGCAAAAAGTTGGGGGTAACCATAGTCAGATAGCCACCTTCCTACAACCCTCTTTTCTATTAAGAGAACCATTAATTTGCCTGAAGGTCGAGAAAGCCTCGTAGTCTGAATCGAACTCAGGCAGAGCACTGCTGTACTAGATAACTGAAAATTGAGACAGTATGTTAAATTGCTAGGCGATTTTTTTTATCCAACTCCAATATGTATGTATGTAGGATTATGGTATTTCTATGAAGCGGACCAAGCCACAGAGAAACGGAGCCAAAGACAAGTATAAATTAACCAAGCAATAGAGCGGTATTGAGGCTGGTTAATGCATTGTGATATAGTGCTCTTTAAAGAGGCGAGACTTAAACTCTCTGAACTGGACTATGCACGGGACACCTTGTGTGCCCCAGGCATGTCTCATTCTTTTCATCCCTCCCTGCCCCAATACACTAAGGCCTGTCTGGGGTGGTGCTCGCACCTCCCAAGGCAGGAAACCTATTGTCCAAGCCTCCCTTGCCAGGATCACTCTCAGCAGCAGGAGGTCAGACTCGTGTCTGTGGCAGCAGCATCCATTTTGTGATGCTGGGGCTCTGGTTAACTTTAACCGGGTAAGTAGGTTACAACATGTCTCCCCCTCTAGAAGGGAGGAATAATATCCTCATCACCAGAAATGGTATGGGGGTATTATTCCAAAGTGTTAGACACCTTACACGACATGTTTTGATAACGCCAAACCATAGTTACCATAACCGTTTAAGATTATAAGGCACTCTAAGAGTATATGGTAGGCTATATCATAGAACAGCTATAAGGACATGGTTCCGAAAGCTGCAGACAGGCTCAGCTCATGCTATAGCACCATCTCACATGTTACCAAGCACTCTGCCTCCAGGATTGTTAAGGCCTGCCATAGGAGTGGCTGATAGGTACACATGTGTCTATATGTAAGCTAGGTATAGGAATACTACACCCAAGCAAGGGGTGATTACACGACCTTGCCCCAGCTGAGTGATCAGCCAGTTGTGTCATAATGGAAGGCCAGGCCAGGGGTGGCATAATACATGCTGCAGCCCCTGGTAGGCCTAGGGTACACCTATGCCCTGGGTACCTAAGGTACACTGTACAGGGGCCAATAAGGTGATCCTATCCAAATGGGTTATGCACCTAAAGTACATAGTATCAATTTAGAGAGAGAACAGCAGGGCTGTGGGTCTGATTCGCAGGCCCACAGCCACATCTAAGTCGAAAACCAGTAAAGCAAAAGCAAAAAGTGGGGGTGAACATAGAAAGCAGACCCTACTCTCCTACAGTATGTAGGATTATGGTATTTCTATGAAGCGGACCAAGCAACAGGGAAACGGAGCCAAAGACAAGTATAAATTGACCAAGCAATAGAGCGGTATTGAGGCTGGTTAATGCATTGTGATATAGTGCTCTTTAAAGAGGCGAGACTTAAACTCTCTCCTAAATTAGAGTAGAGTTGGAGCAGTCGTGATGAATACCGGGTTGTTCTAGATCCTGGGTGCATAGATGGAAAAGGACTTCTGCCTTTTTATCATACTCTTCTTAGCCTAAAGTCTGATGGTGCCCGGGTTGTGGGTGTGCAGAGCTCCACCGGAAAGGGCATGCTGGTATGCAAGCTGGGCAGGGATGCTGATCTTGATGGATTTGTACATGATGAATCCCTTTCCCCAAGTGGCAAGAGTGTGAGGTCTGGAAGGCCATGGAGTGGAGCATTACCACCATTCGAATGCAAGTGTAGGAGGGCTTGAACAGAAGTCGCTGTCTGGAACAAATAGTCTAAGGGAAAAGAGCTGGTAGCAGGCTGTTCTTTCAGCAATGTGTTTCTTGAGGGTGTCGACGCCCCACCCCTAATACATTAAGGAGGGTCAAACAGCAGGAAAAACTAGTTACTTACCATTGGTAACACATTTTGTGGCAAAGACTATCCAACTGCAAATTCCAACCCGGTAAGTTCCCCCCGGCGCCTGACTGGATCTGTAAGGAGTTTCTTTGCGTGCCAATAGGTGTCGCTGAGTAGCTCTGCGCCGGGTCTGTCTGCTCCAGATAAGAAGTTGGCTCTTCTATATATGGATGCCAGCTCCACACTCTGACATCGGTTTCTTTCTGATAACTGCCTGCACCCTCAGTCATCGAAATTAGATGGTGTGTAGATATTTTAGAATACAAATATATTAATGGACTGCATGAGACAGTTCCACAGAAATGGGAGGAAAGGTCAGTGAAGAATCTGCAGTTATATAGTCTTTACCAGAAAAGCCGTCTGGAGGTGGTTTACGACTGCTGGAGGCAAACCTGCCTTCAGAAGATAGTCTAGGTATGGAAAGACTGGTATTCCCAACCTCTGCAGATGGGCTGCAACTACCACCATCACCTTTGTGAACATCCGGGGTGCACTAGTAAGGCCAAAGGGGAGCACAGAGAACTGGCAGTGCTTGTGGCCTACCCGAAACTACAGGTAACATCTGTGGGATTGAAGGACGGGAATGTAAAAATATGAATCCTGCAAATATCAGCGCTACCATAGCCTCTACCGGGTTCAGGGTAGACAGACCTTAGCAGAGGGTGCGGATATTGAACTTTATCCGGAGGAAGTTCAGAAGGTAAAGATCTAGAATGGCCTCTATCGTTTTTAAGCACCAGGAAGTAACAGGAATAACCAGTCCTGATCTCTGAAGCAGACATCCTATCAATTGCTCTCCTGGCCAAGAGAGTTTGAACTTCCTGAGAGTATGGAAAAGTGATCCTCCTGGAGGTTTTGCCAAGCGAGTGACATGTCCGGGGGATAGGAAGGGTAGGGATTATTCAAGTAGCAAAATCTGGAGCACTCACTGGTCTGACATAACACTCCTCCATCTGGGGAGGTAAAAGGGGACTCAACCTGCTGGACGATTGTGTGATGCCAAGGACAAATGAAAGTGGTTTTGAGGCAGCTGCAGGAGGTGATTGGAGTCTGGGTAGTGCGTTGCCATTGAACGTGGACGACCCCCTCACCGGCGTTACCCTTGACAAGGCAGGGTGGCCTGTGGGTGCCGAGGCACATTTTGGCACTGCCAAAAATGAAGCCTAAAAATGAATTTGGGTTCAGGTCGCTGAATGATGCCTGTACCACTAAGCTCTTCGAGTGGGGTGCTGGAGCAGAAAGTCAGGGACCTTGGAGGTGGGGTGTGCCATTTTCCCACTATCTGTTTACTTCTGGGGGAACAGCCTGGTTTTGCCCACATTAGCACATCAATGAGACATTCATTAAAAGGCATAAGAGGTTCTTAGGTGAAGTGACAGGGTTTTAAGGACCTCTGTAAGAACATTAGTTTTGAACCCTTGCATGGACAGTGTCCGGTCCAAGGCCTCTGCCACCCTCCTGATCACAGTGGCAAAGGAGGCAAAGTCTTCAGTAGCCACTGCCTGATTAGGGGAGGATAGGCCAATGTCTGGGGAGGAGTACAACACAGTGGTCATCCTAGCCCCCCTCGTCTTCACCGTAGTGGTGGTATGTGTCAAGGTTGGAATGGACATCATGGCGTAGCCCAGGGGTCAGAGCCTGAGCTTCCTTATCCAATAAACTGGCTCAGGACAGAGGGGGTTCCAGGAGATTCATTCTAGCACCCCAAAATTTCAATGGGGCTCTTATACTTCTAACGCTCCTTAAACTGCTGTGGAGGCGCCGTCCTTAATGGAGGTATAGGGAGTCAACTCCCCGCACATGGAGACTACCGATCAGAAGGACCCATGTTTGGACTCTGTTTTTGTGGTACTTACCTGAACTCAGACTTCAACTTGAAGCAGTCAAAAGAACGGCCTCGTGAACAGGAGCCTGTCCATGCCCTCGGCTGAGACGGTTTCTTCTTGCGAAGTTTGGCAACAGCGAATTTGACTTTGTAGTCAAGGAAGGTCTAAAAGTAAACTTTAGTGCAGCAAGAGCACAACACTGACGTGTGAGGCGCCAAGGCACTAGAGCCAGACTTAGGTGGCTGCCACCGACATCAGTTGGTGCCACAGCCTAAAATCTGTTATTTTGGGGTTCATCACTGCACACAAATTGTTTTACAAAAAAGGACTTTTACAAGGGAAGAAACGTTTGTCAGAAGACAGCTTCCTGCTTTGGATCAACATCGGAAGGTGCAGGATTAAAGGTACTGGAGTCTGTGGCATATAGTTCGAGGCTCAGACATCATCTCTGGAGTAGACAGACCAGACACAGAGCCGAACTATGTCACTTGTTGATACAAGACGATATTACTTCAAATTTTCGGATCCAGTCTTTCACCTAGAAAAATTCACAATTTTAGAAATCTGCAGTAAGGAGTCAATCAGAAAGGGATAACCCTAAACTTTAACGCTTTGTCAATACCATTAAGAAAACCTGCACAGCAAGGCTATTACAGTTCCAATGTTTGTAGATTTATTCACAAATAGTATCATTACAGAAATTGAAAAAGTAATTAGTCAGATACATTTGCATAAATAAAAATCATAAAATTCTATACCACAATGTGCCTTTAAAAAATTAAACAGTCCTAGAACAATTCTTAAAATAATCAACTTAACAAACCAAAATTACGAAGTACCACATGCATCAAACCTCTCTAAACAAGCAGAAAATCAGAAAACCCTAAGATTGGCTCTGTGAGAAGTTGGCCTGATATATGATGTCACTAATTCTAGTGTACACCTTGTATCAGTCCAAACAACCCTTATGGTGATTGGTTGTAAAGTCAACCTTATAGATCAGCTATCCTAGTGGTAGCATGGAAAAGAGCAGTCTTAGGCTAAACTCAAAATGGCATGTGAAGCCAGCTGTGATACCATATATAATCCCTTGAATACCAAATGAAAGGACACCACAACAGATATATAGAAAAATAGAATGTATTTATTCTAGTCAAACCCTCAGCACTCTTTATGAGATTCGAGGTAAGTACAACACAGTCTTATTTAAGCATACATTAAGTCACACAGGTAAGTAATACAGTTAGGCCCCAGGGGCCACGCAAACCATATACCAAGTAAGTGGTATAAGGACCACTGTCACGAACACAGGATAGGCCTAGGCAATCGCTGGGGCTACACTATACTACCAAAGGTTAGGAAGTGGGAGGCCCACGGGATTCAGGTGCAGAGTGGAAACACTCACGCGTAAAAGTCGGTACAAATGCAAGTTATTAGAAATTAGCAGTTTTAGGACACATCTGGAATAGCTAGGAAGTCGAGACTTGGAAACTAGACCCTAGGATAGTCAATACCCTTGTGAGCACCGAAGTACTCAAGTTACCTAGCCCACGGGCTGCGGGTGCATAGGTGTGAACTTGCGTCGGGTTTTGTCGTTGACTCCTATGGATGCCTGAAGGAAAGTTGCTGACAGGCAGTCAGTGAAGAGTGTCCGGTGGATCCCAAGGATGGAATCAAGAAGGAAGGATACCGGCAAGCAGAAGGGACAGAGTCTAGGTCACCAGCCAGGAGCCGGGAAGGAACCAGGCGATGTCGTGAAGATGCAGGTGAAGAGGTGAAGCTTGTCACAGCAGCCACGGGTACCAGGAGGCGTCGAGGATGATCAGGACCAGGAGGTGAGCTGTCCCACGAAGGCTCTTGCTGTCGGCAGCGTCGAAGTCGAGTCAGGACCCAACATGCCTTGGCAAGCGGAACCCACGCAGGATGGAGGACTTGCTTCTGGTGCAGACCAGAAAGGTCTGGGGTGCTTCTCTTTCACAGAGGAGCGGGTGCCAGTCTGGAGGAGCCGGACCAGCAAGTTGAAAACAAAGGTTCGTCGTTGCAGAAGTCACTAGCCAACGGGCCAGCAACCGGACAACACGTCGAGCAACTCAGGTGCAGAAGGGCCCCACGCAGAACACGTGAAGTGTGGGGAGCTGATCTTCTTCGCAGATGGTGCTCGGGATGGGGGCTTCTCAATTCCCCAAGCACAGCCTCGAGGGAGCCTCGGAAGTCGCGCTAGTCAGGTACTAGCCACTTTTCCCAAGTCGCCGGTCCCACGTCCCTCGTCGCCTCCACGGGTCTCAGCTTCCCTGGAGATGTGGATCTGGGTCAGAGGTGTCTGGAAGTCTCGGCGCTGGTCAGTCTCTACAGTCGTCCCTTGTAGGATCAGTCGCAAAGCAAAGCAGCGGTCGCTGGATGGTGCCTGGTTGCCCAGGGTGGTCACTTCTTTGCCACAAGGGAGATTTCTTTAGACTTCTTCCTGAGGTCGAATGTCGAAAGTCCAGAGTTCCTGTTCAAGTTGCAGATTCAGGTTAATCTAATTTAGCAGGGCTCAGCTACCTACTGATATACTGGGCTAGTGGGCTGGGCTACCTGCAAGGTCCCTCCTATGGGTGGGACCAGGAAGGGGAGTGGTTACACCCCCTTTCCTTTGTCCAGTTTTGCGCCAGAGCTGGGGCTGGAGTGCCCCAGCGCTGGTTTGAACTGGACTATGCATGGGACACCTTGTGTGCCCCAGGCAGTGTCTAGTTTCATTCAACCCTCCCTGCCCCAATACACTAAATCCTGTCTAGGGTGGTGCTCGCACCTCCCAAGGCAGGAAACCTATTGTCCAAGCCTCCCTCGCTGGAAGGACTCCCAGCAGCAGGAGGTCAGACTTGTGTCTGTGGCAGCAGCATCCATTTTGTGATGCTGGGTCTCTGGTTAACTTTAACCGGGTAAGTAGGTTTCAACATGTCTTCTCCCTCTAGAAGGGAGGAATAATATCCTCGTCCCCAGAATTTGTATGGGGGTATTATTCCAAAGTGTTAAACACCTTACACGACATGTTTTGATAAAGCCAAACCATAGTTACCATAACCGTTTAATATTATAAGGCACTCTAAGAGTATATGGTAGGCTATATCATAGAACAGCTATAAGGACATGGTTCCGAAAGCTGCAGACAGGATCAGCTCATGCTAGAGCACCATCTCACATGTTACCAAGCACTCTGCCTCCAGGATTGTTAAGGCCTGCCATATGAGTGGCTGATGGGTACACACGAGTCCATATATAAGGTAGGTATAGGAATACTACACCTAAGCAAGGAGTGATTACACGACCTTGCCCCAGCTGAGTGATCAGCCAGTTGTGTCAAAATGGAAGGCCAGGCCAGGGGTGGCACAATACATGCTGCAGCCCCTGGTAGGCCTAGGGTACACCTATGCCCTGGGTACCTAAGGTACACTGTACAGGGGCCAATAAGGTGATGCTAACCAATTGGGTATGCACCTAAAGTACATAGCATAAATTTAGAGAGAGAACAGCAGGGCTGTGGGTCTGATTAGCAGGCCCACAGCCACATCCAAGTCGAAAACCAGTGAAGCAAAAGCAAAAGTGGGGGTGAACATAGAAAGCAGACCCTACTCTCCTACAAGCTCTTCCCCAAACAGGTCTTTTACAATGTTCTGTACAAAGAAAGCACACAAATTCATGGCATGATTTTACGTACACAGGCAACTCTAAAAATGTTACTTGTGTGGTAAACAAATATATTAATTTCAACACACCTACTAGCATATTATATTTATTGGCACGCTACATTATTTGTTGCCCCGAAGAAGTCATAAGTTTAATAACGCACAAACAAGTGAAACAAGCATTGGCATAGCCAATAGGTCTCGCTTTTGGGACCTTATAAGTATTTAGTTATGCAGCACAATATCCTTGGTGCAACAACATCAACTGTTGCATGGCTAAACACAAGGTCCCAAAGGCGAGACCTATTGGCTATGCCAATGCTGGTTTCTACCGTGGTGGCCATGGGCAATACGCAATACATTCCCAAGTGTAAGTTAAAGCGGTTTTGTCAAAATTTGCCATGTAAACTGCACCTTTTGACTGATCCAAGAGTTGCCATATAGCAGCAGGCTGTAGAGCTTCCCGCCATCTTGACAGCATGAGAAGTGTTCACACGCTGCTCCGTGCTGAGGGTTAGCTCCACATCTCCCTCCCTAGGATCATTACACCTGCACACTTAAAGGGGTAGTCTGAGATCAAAATGTGCGCCTAGCACGTTTAACGCACGCAGGAGTGAGGCCCAAGTACTATACGGTTGGAGAAAGAGCAATGTATTCTATACAGCACCAACAGAGATGGGAAGCTGCTTCAAAGCGTTTGAGGGTAAAAGGTGTGCAGGAAAGGATGGCAGGTTACAAGCAAGTGGGAGTTTAATCCGCTTTCAAACCAAAAGAAATGCTTGTTGGCATACCCTAAAAAAATAGTCCTAAATAGGTACAGCTGAATAAAAATTAAGAATAATCGCCACCAAGAATATTACCTTGAAGTAAAACACAGTTCTGCATTTCGGGCAGAATCGAACACTGATTTGAACCATCATATAGGGTCATTGCACCACAACACTGTCTCATTCCACAGTATCGATATCACAGTGAGTGGCAGAAGCTAGCATTTTGCGCCCCGTGTACATTTTAGAACCAATCAGTTTGCTGCATTGCCACAGCTGTCATAGCTTACATCAGATGCAGTGGAGCGGCGCACTAAGGGGATATGAAAATGAGGTATGACGGAAGCAAGGCAGCATACAAGAAACTTCCAGACAATTTCTGCAAGGACGTTTTTTTAAGGGGACACGGTTGTGTGCCTAGTGTACAAATCATTGTGTAAATTGATTATGCTATAAAATTCCGGAGTCACAAAGAACTCAAAAATAAGTCCACCATGAATTCTGACCAGGCAGAAGGGGTGAACAACGTGCCAATTAAAGAGTTGAAATTTCCCGATATCAAGACGAGGGGACGTAAAATGACGTCACTAATAAACCGCCAACCAACCTAACCCCCAGCCTTCAACTCTCTGCACTCGCGACTAGCTTGTCACGTTTAAGGATGAGATAAAGACCAGTCAATAAGTCTAATCTTTACCCCAATCTAGCAAGATTTAATGGAGCACAGTTGCATTTTCAGAAAGAAAAAAACCTCGACCCCATAGCCAAGAAAGTAATTATCACACAATTAAAATAACCAAGAAAACTATAAACTTCTTTGCTTTTGATGGTGGGAGAGAGCCGCAGGAATCTTGGGGGTTGTGTAGGTTAAGGGTATTCTTCCTTGGTAACAAACAGACTAACAAGAGCGCGCGCCAAGCGGGCCAGCAGGGGGGAGGGGAGAGAGGGGGCCTGCGCCGGATTCCATTGTGGGAGCGAGCAGCAAGGCATGATAATTGCCAACATATGGCGCCGCTGCTCGCTCCTGCAAGGGAATCGCCAAACGTGCACGCATTGCCATTCAAAGCAATGCAAGCACGTACGTTTTTGACCGCAAAGCTGTGACGATTGCTAAAGGTCTCCTTCCTATGCAACGCATGCGCGCTGCATAGGCGAGACCTAAAAAGGACTGCCTCTGCACAATTGTAGCACAGACATATGGATAGACATTAGCTAAAGATGTTGTGATGTATCAAACACATTTTATCAACTGGGTAAGCTAAAGGAGAAGTTATATATGCAAATGCAGGCAGATGATATGGCTTGCAGCAGAGTGGATAATTTTCTGAAAGAAAATGAAAAATCTAAACATTCTACAATGTGAAAATACACTTATTAAAGTGGCCTAGATATGACAACAACCAAATCAAGTTAGGCATTATTTATTATGATAAAATTTGCTTTCAATATTCCGATCTCTGATCATTTTTAAATGATCAGAGTACCACACTACAATATCAGTCCTCTTTCTTGATTGCCGAATCTTCCATTGTAACACTTGCAGGCTAACATAGATAACATAGATATCTGACTTTTATTCATTAAGGAGCAATCTCTTTCTTCGTCAATCGTATCATTGTCTTCTCGTTCCTCCACTTATACCTGATAACTAATTGACCGATCTTGATTAGGACAACACTCACTACAACTATTACTGTTGAAACAATTTTTATTAGTATATCCAGGCCTATCCACCAATTCATGAACCTATCTTTTCCCCGATCCGAGGTTCTATTAACGAGTGAATCTCATTCACGTTAGGTTATTAATATATTTGTTAAGACTTATTGTACACAACACTGTTGCATCTTCACCCCCACAAATGCCATCTTTAGACAAAAGCATATGTAAATCCATTCTGTTCTGAATCACCATTGATCTAATCTCAAACATCTCATCATTAATCTTGGTTAAAGCATCTGCTAAACACTATTAAAGTTGACAATTTTTTAATCCTTACATCATTCAAATCAAAGAACCTACAGGAGGAATCAAAACAAACATCTAATACATTTTCTTTTCACTTTCCCATGACTCACATCACTCAAACTACTTGCAGGATATATTTTGGGGAATAGTAAAGTTAGATAACACAAACATGCCCAACCTCTAACCTCTAGAAGCAGTGAAATAAGTAGTCATGTTGCAAATGTGATATATGCCTCTAAACAGAAGATCAACACTACCCAGCACAAAGAACCTACCTATAATGTAATTATAAGCACACTATTCCTTACTAGAGTTTGTCTACTAAGTTTCAATCACATACTCCCTTCTTACTCTTCTCAAATTCTAAGACTATGATGTACTTGTGAAGCTTTAATCGGTCTCGTCTTTCAAATCACATCTTATTTCTTCTAAATCTGTCAAACTCTTGCAATCTCTTCCGTTATATCCTCTAATAAAATCATGCTCCACTTCAGTCAATCTCCATACATTTGTTAGTACTTCCACTGTCAGTACCATAAAACTTAAAACGACATCTAAAATGTTGTGATGCTTCTAGGCACTTAGTATCTGTTTAAATTATCTATTGGATCGTAATCTACATGAACTTCGAAATAACTGTCTACTTAAAGAATAATACATAGCACAGGAAACTGCTTTACACAATGGCAGTTGCATACAAGTCACAAACTCTGAAACAGAAGTGAGTACAAATGTAACAGACAAATTTGTGTCTCTAATTCTTTAATAAACCCATGTAACAGTTCTCTTCAAATTCTTAATTGTTTCTCATTTTATGATATTTTTATGTTTTAAGCTACGATTATTAGTGACATTCAATAATACTGAACTAGTAGAAGAGCTTGTGGAATACTCATTAGGGGGATGTTTATATACTAAAACCAATAAGTGCAGCTGAAATGAAAAGAAAACAAATTGGAAAGTCATGAGTATTCCATTTTTATTGTTGACATTTTCTTCTAATCTTTTAATAAACTATCTTTTCAATATCTCAGTCTTCAAAAAGGGACATTGCCCAGAACTGTAGAAAATGTTCCTGCTTTGGTGTAACTAGTTGGAGAGAGCATGGACAAGTGCCACTTTGAGATATCAATATGCGAGGCCAGGGGCTGTCCCCATAAACTCCATAGAATTTGGGGTGCAAAGGAAGCTTATTTTGAGGATATAGTAGGTGATTTGTCAAATGTAGACGCCTAATAAATTGGATATTCTTTGTGCTTACTAGCTCCATGCACAATCTAGTCTATGTATTAAGATGGTTGAAGTGGAGTATTAGCGAGCCAGTTGGATAGCAGAACTTTCAAGAAGGTTAAAGAGCAGCATGAGACCATTAAAAAAATGTGTGACTTAAGGGGTATGCCCCCTCCCATGTGGCTATTTAGTATTGCCCAGTAGGAGATCAATACCTATTACAGCCATTTATAGGCAAGTAATATCTCACCATGCATGATTTGAATGGAGTAAACACAAACTTGGGGCAAAGTGTTCTGCGTCCCGAAGAAAGTCCTGGACCCTAGTAGCCATAGATGAAGGGCTGCCCCATGTAGACCAGTTGTCAGGGTAATAGACCCATATTACCTTGACCACCAAATTGGAATCCTCTCAACTATATGCAAACAACCATTAATAAAGGGACACAGATTGGTTTGAGGTATTTGCAACTTCTTAGGTAGCCCAGCTGTGAAAAATATTCAAATTGCTCCATAAAACATGGCCAATCCCATCCTGGTTTTTAGAGACCTGGATGAGATCCGATGAAGCATGCCACTACTAGAGTGGGTGAGGGTCTAAAAATAAAAATTCTTTCTGTATTGGCAGGGTGAGTTTTGAGAGGCAAATCTTTGGAAAGGCAGGGGATACGCGGTTACATTGCAATGGAGTATTCTACAGACTAGCTTAACTAATATTATAGACTAAACAGGATTGCATGCCTTTGCCAGATATTTACTGTTTTGAAAAACAATAACTCGATTTGTAACAAAAAAAACCAAAAAAAATAAAGAATAAATGGCAAAATACATAGTGATCCAACAGTAATCCAAGTTATCAAAAATTAGTTTTAAAGGTGGTTCAGACCGATCGAAAGCAAAAATTCTAAAAGAAAAATGTAGTCTTTCAAATATTCATAATGGTTCACTTCATAAGGAAACTTATTTATCAGTAATCATTTCTTAGTTTGTCATTTCATTTCACAGTGGCTTTTTGAAAATCGACTAACATTAAAGTAACTTCAAAACAACTTGTGTCATCCAGTTGATTCATTGTCAGATATTGCCATTTAAGAGCGGTGTACTTGTTTGGCATAAACTCATATTGATCTGCTTATGTTGCAAAGTTTGTAGATTATTCTTCAGAGCCAAGCTCAGATTCTTTGCCAGCACCTTGTTGCACTTCTTTAGCTGATACTGTACAATTCTGCTAAGATCTGCTTTGCTCGTTTTCCCTCTTATAGGTCCAAGCAGATTATCTTGAACAAAGCTTCCTTCTTAATTTCCTTGATCTGCTGAAGTTTTAGGAGTTTTTATTGCTTGGTTTGCTCAGGCCTCATTTACTTGAGCCTGATATTGCCCTTCACCCTATCCACTTGGATTCATGTATTCAACCTGATTTTGACTATGAATTAATGGTTTGTCTCACTGTTTCTTTATCAGCAGCACACACTCCGCTGGTCTGAGAAGCATGGATCCAATAGCGAAAAACTCCACACTTCACAGCTGTGTTGGTCGCTTGATCACCTGATAGCATCCCTTCAACCTTGACTCAAGGCAGTATTTTCTCACATGCTTTTTGATGATGGCCCATTTGCCTTGCTGCATATTATGACAACCCTGTACTGACAGAAGGTGTAGCAAGTTGCACCTGATGCGCGCTAGAGCATACTGTACAAGCTCAAATCAGTAATATTCACAAGAGCTGCTGACAGTATTCCAGGAATCCTCGTGGCCTTTCCCAATAACACTTCGTGGACTCAACCCTGTGTTTTTTTGGGGGGGGGGGAATACATCTGATGTTTAGCATGACTAAGTCGAAGCAAACACTTTCACCAGCATGCTTTTCAGAAAACTGTTGTACCTCTCAACCACACCCAATGCTTCTGGATAACAAAGAATGGAAATTCTGTTCCATGCATAATGCACAAAATCTTAATGCCATTCCCCAAATGTTTCCCCTTTTTGTATGAACTGAAGTTAGCGTTTCAGACATAGGGATCAACTCTCTAAATAAAAGTCTGGCAACTGTTTGTGTACCCGACCTCCTGGTTGGGTATATCTCAATGCACTTCGAAAACTGGCCAATAATCACCAGACTGCATTTCAGGCCACTGCATGGTAGAATTTCAACAAAATCAATTTGTACTCTCTCGCAAAGGGACCAACTGTCTTCCCTACAAGGTTCATTGTTACACAAGTCTTCTTTTCCCACAATGCTTTGGTATAATATGCATCTATGGCAAATCCTCTGTAATAGTTCTGAAATGAGGATTAAACCAGTACATTTTGAAAAGCATCACAATCCCATTCCGTTCCACATGTGTAGGTCCATGTGTTAATCTTTGCGCTCTGACACTCTGGAGTAGATGCGGCACCTTATAAATCTTCTAAAACAAACTTCGGCAGTAGCAGTGAATCAGGTAAGACAAACCTCCCACAAGTCTATCTCCACAAATTGTATTGATCTAATTTGAATTTTATCAAGTTTTCTTCTCCTCTGACATCTCATTGAGACCACCTCTAAACAGAAGTGTTTACACTGATACACAAGTAAAGTCACATGCATTTTCTACATATACTAAATTGTTTTTGCCATTGGCAGTGTAGTACTCCTGGTAGCACAATATTTAGCAACCGAGCCAGCGAGGTTGTTAACCAACTATAACCATGTCATCACTATATGTCAGTGAGCAGCACATATTACTACTGCGATGTTCTTGGGCAATTTCAAAGGAAGCAAACAAATCAAAAAGGCGTGGTCCACTGCGAATGAGTTCCAGTAGGTCATGAAACCTCGTTGTGATCACAACCCTCCTAAGTCATGCACCACTCCAAAAATATACTATCAGCATAGATTGTAACACTAAAAATTCATTACCTATGTAGCAAGTTATAGTAATAGCAATCAATTCAGCTACCTGTGCTGAAGTCACATTGCACAAGTACGATACCTCAACAATGGCTATCCAAGTGCAAACTGCATATGCCGCTTAAACTTGCTTGTAAGTCACCTAAACATGAGCCAGCCACAAATATTACCAAATTACCCAAATAGAGTGATACTTCTTGAATATTTGGTCTTGGATAGGTGCATAATTCAGTTACACCAATGCAATCATGATCAACATAATACATTTAATCATCACTACTTCTCGGAAGCGGCAAAAGTGGCAGGATTCATTATTTTACATGTTTTGATAGATACATTTTGATTGATCAATACCAATTACTCCTATTTAGTCAATCTGCTATTTGTCAGATGCTAAGTTATCATGCAGATTAAATGGCTTCACTGAATGAGGCACTAACAAATTATGTGTTAGCCAGAACACTTGATATACTCTGATTAAAGGCAATGGCTGTCGCCACTACTAATTTCATACAGAAAGTACAGCAGCAACTTGACCTAGGGTTCCAGAAAAATACGCAATAGGTCTCTCTGCATTACCACACATTATGCAAGAACAGAAAGTGATCACACTTTTTTCATGTCAAAATAAAAATCATCATAACCTTATTCGAATAAAAACACATCCATAAAAGAGAACACATTATACAATGAAAAAACACGCAAAGTAGCAATACATTAAAAGCAAAAAGCACAAAAATAGTCAATGCGTTACAAATCTATTAAAACACAATCATACAGAATTCATTGAGTTGCGAGCTCGTACAGCAGTTTTCAAAAATGCCCCCACATGAATCATTAACTCATCCTCACCCAATTTAAGAAGAGGCCTATATGCTTCTCTAAGATCTACACAAGAACGCCTTTTTAAAAAGAGTTGTATATTTCATATAATATTCACAAAAAAACATTGAATAGGGTTTGGCCAGAGCGCCCGTCACAAGGGCAGAGAGAGGAATCGGGGTTAGCACGAAATCCCATAGGGAAGCATAAATACTTAACAGTGTCGGCCATGACGCGAAAGAGTTGGCCACACTCCAGGCGGCCCATGGGTTTGATCAAATATCTAGCCAGGGTGTGGTTGTTCCAAATGTTCAGGAACGAGGCAACCCTAGATTTACTAGCCTACATGGCTAGTAAGGAATATGCTACTTACCAGTATGCATCTGTTCTTAGCATGTAGAGCTGAAGATCTATATACTGTGCATAGATCGCCATCTGGTGTTGGGCCCGGATGTTTGCAGTTTGTTTTTCCTCTTGGAAAGTCTTTGGAAGTCACGAGGTCGGTGACTCCTCCTTTGGTTCGTATTGCGCATGGGCTTCGGCTCTATCCTCCGATTGTTTTTCGCCAGCAGGGAAAGATGGAGCGTAGTAATAACAGTAAAGAATCCCATGTGTGTTGTATTTAAATAAGATGGACTGGAACGGATACAGGTAGCCGGGGAGGTGGGTGGGCGTGTATAGATCTGCAGCTCTACATGCCAAGAACAGATGCATACTGGTAAGTAGCATATTCCGTTCGAGGCATATGAGCTGCAGATTACACACTTTTGCATAGACTATATAGCAGTACCCAACCCTAGCGGCAACCACCGGCATCCGTTGCAGTTGTTTGGAACAGTGTTTTTAGTACAGCCTGGCCCACACTAGCTTGTTGTTTAGTTTGCACATCTACACAGTAATGTTTTGTGAAAGTGTGCGGTGTTGACCATGTCGCTGCTTTGCAGATGTCATCTATTGGTATGTTTCCTAGAAAAGCCATAGAAGCCCCTATCTTCCTTGTAGAGTGGGCTTTAGGGGGAACAGATAGCGTTTGTTTTGCTTTGTGGTAGAAAATCTGTATGCATTTTACAATCCACCTAGCTATCCCTGATTTAGAAATAGGGTTGCCTTTATGTGGTGGAGAGAAAGAGACAAATAGCTGTTTGGTTTTTCTGAAAGGTTGTGTTCTTTGGATGTAGTAAAGTAAGGCCCTTTTAACATCCAGTGTGTGTAAAGCCCTTTCCGCAATGGTTTGAGGTTGTGAGAAAAAGACTTTGGGTAGAAATTTTGGGTTGGTACAGAGTACAACCTTGTTCTGATGCATTTGGAGAAAAGGTTCCTGTATAGTGAGTGCTTGTATTTCAATAACCCTTCTAAGGGAAGTGATGGGCACTAGAAATGCTGCTTTCCATGTGAGAAATTGCAGCTCACATTTATGTAATGGTTCGAAAGGGGGTCCCATTAGCCTTGTGAGAACTATTTTCAAGTTCCAGACAGGTGAGGGTGGTACTCTGGGTGGAATTACCCTTTTGAGGCCTTC
Organism: Triturus cristatus; assembly: GCF_964204655.1. Taxonomy (NCBI): domain Eukaryota; kingdom Metazoa; phylum Chordata; class Amphibia; order Caudata; family Salamandridae; genus Triturus; species Triturus cristatus. Next base: position 212,322,329 of record NC_140589.1, on the reverse strand, counting down.
CATAAAGGCCTTGATGGCAGGCACCCTGAAAAGTGATAGGTGCTGCCTGTTCTGTAAGTAAGCTAATGGATGTATATGCTAGGTTACACCTTTGTAGATGGAGAAAGTAACATATGATGTGCTGTATGGACACATTTAGAGGGTTGATTGTGTTGTTGTGGCAGTAAACAACAAATCTTTTCCACTTTGCAGCATAGCATGCCCTAGTAGTAGGGCGTCTAGCTTCCCTGATAATATTCATGAAATCAGGGGAAGGTTAAGGTATCCGAATTCTAGGACCTCAGGAGCCAGATCGCAAGGTTGAGCTGAGCTGGGTCCGGGTGCCTGATCTCTCCATGGTTCTGGGTTAGGAGGCATGGTGAGAGGTGCAGCTTTTGGTATGGTACTACCGAGAGTTCCAGCAGTGTGGTGTACCACAGTTGTCTGGCCCATGTTGGAGCTACTAGGATCAGTGTTAGGGAATGCTGTTGTAGCTTTCGCACCACTAATGGAATTAGTGGGAGAGGTGGAAAAGCGTATGCAAATTTGTTTGACCAGTTCATCCATATCGCATTGCCTTTGGACAATGGGTGTGGATATCTGGCGGCGAAGCTTGGGCATTTTTTGTTTTCGTGGGTGGCGAATAGGTCTATGTGTGGATGGCCCCACTACTGAAAGAACGGGTGAAGAACCTGTGGGTGAAGTTCCCATTCGTGAATCTGTTGCGTTTGTCTGCTGAGCAGATCTGCCACGGTGTTTTGGACTCCTGGGACGTGTTGGGCCAGGAGAAAGATTTTTTGTGGAATTGCCCATCTCCATATGCTCTGTGCTAATTGAGAGAGCTGTGGAGAGTGTGTGCCCCCCTGTTTTTGAATGTAGTACATGGCAGTCATGTTGTCTGTGCGAATGAGGACTGCCTTGCCTTGCCTGAAATCTGCGTTTGGAAGGATTTTAGGGCCAGGAAGATTGCCAGTAACTCCAGATGGTTGATGTGGAGTAACTTCTGTTGCGGCGTCCATGTGCCCTGTACTGTGAGATGTAACAGATGAGCTCCCCAGCCGGAGAGCGATACGTCTGTTAGGATTATTTGTGGAACGGGGTCCAGGAACGGTCGACCTCTGGAAAGGTTTGTGGTGTTCCACCACTGCAGAGAGCGATGGGTGCGACCGTCCACCAACACCAGATCTGTCAGTTGTCCCTGGGCTTGGTTCCACTGGCACGCTAAACACTCTTGGAGTGGACGCATCTGGAGTCTTGCATGGGGCACTATGAAAAAGCAAGAGGCCATCATCCCTATCAGTTGCATAAACACCCTTGCTGGGAGAGTGTGTTTAAATATGAATTTTTGACGCAGAGCCTGTATATTTGCAATCCTGGCAGGATTGGGATAGGCTATGGCTTTTGAGGTGTCTATGGTGGCACCGAGGTATTGTTTTGTGTGTGATGGTACCAGGTGGGACTTTTGGTGGTTCACAGTGAAACCTAGCTGGTGAAGTAGTTGGATTGTAGCGGCGGTGTGTTGCACACATTGTTCGTAGGACGTGGCTTTTATTAGCCAGTCGTCCAAGTACGGGAAGACTTGAATGTGCTGTCTTCTGAGATGTGCCGCCACTACTGCTAGGCACTTGGTGAATACCCTTGGTGCTGTTGTTACTCCGAACGGGAGCACCTTGAACTGGTAGTGTTGCCCGTCCACTACAAATCTGAGGTACGTTCTGTGAGCATGGTGTACTGGGATATGAAAGTATGCGTCTTTCAAGTCCAGAGTGGTGAGAAAATCGTTCTGGGAAAGAAGTGGGATAACCTGTTGAAGGATTACCATGTGAAAATGGTCCGAATGTATGCAAGTGTTTAGAGGTCTGAGATCTAGGATAGGTCGTAGAGTCTCGTCTGTCTTTGGAATCAGAAAGTACAGGGAGTAGACCCCTAAATTTTGCTGATTTATGGGGATCTGCTCTATGGCTTCTTTTTGTAGGAGGGAGATCACCTCCTGTTTTAGTAGTACAGTATGTTCGTGAGACATAGGGCGGTGCCTGGGTGGAATGTTTGGGGGGGCAGATGTTAGTTCTAAGCAATACCCTGACTGAATAATTTGCGTCACCCATCTGTCTGAGGTGATTGTCTCCCAGACGTGAAGGAAATGTTGTATTCTGCCCCCGACCGGAGTTGAATGGTCTAGAGGGAGTGGGGGAAAGTCATTGGGTATTAGGTGTGGCAGAGCGGGCGGCATTTGTCTTGCCTCTGCCCTTGTTATTATTTCCTCTGTATCCGCCTCTTTGATAACCCTTTGTGAAGGTAGATTGAGGAGGGGATTTGTAGGACGTGGATGCAGTATCAGAGGAGTAGCCTCTGCCCGTGCCTCGAAAGGAAGAGCGGCGAAAGGAGCGCCTAGGAGTGTGTGACTGTTGGGCTCCCATGGATTTCGCCGTGTCAGTATCTTTTTTCATCTTTGAGGGCTTCGTCGACTTTTGGGCCAAATAGATGATCTTGGTCGAATGGGTGATTTAATATAGAGGCTTGTACCTAAGGTTTAAAACCTGAAACTCTGAGCCAGGCATGGCGACGTAGAAGGACACTGGTGTTTATGGCCCTGGAGGCTGTATCTGCTGCATCTAGGGCACAGCGAATAGAGGTATTAGTTATTAGTTTTCCCTCTTGGATCAGTTCATTGGCCCGGTTCTTATATTTTTCAGGGAGATGGTGCATGATGGTCTCTAACTCATCGTAATGTGCCCTGTCGTATCTGGCCAATAGTGCTTGCGTGTTGGCGATACGCCATATGTTGGCGGCTTGTGACGCGGTGCGCTTCCCTGACGCGTCTAGGAGCTTGGACTCTTTGTCAGGTGGTGGTGCTTCGCCTGACGCCTGAGAATTGGAGCGTTTCCTAGCTGTAGACACCACTAGGGAATCCAAAGGTGCAGGGCCTTTAATATATGAAGGGTCTGTGGGGGCGGCTTTGTATTTCTTCTCTATACGGGGGTTTAGGACCCTGGCCCTGACTGGGTCTTTAAAGACCTCCGGTGCATGTTTAATCACCCCTTTTAACATAGGTAGGATGGCAGTAGACCTATGTGCGTCGTCAAAGGTGTCTAGGAGAAAATCCTCCTCTACTGGGTCAGTGTGTAACTCCACCCCGTGGTAGTGTGTCGCCATTTGTAATAGGTGGTGAAAACCCAAGGAGTCTTCAGGTGGGGATGGCCTAGATGGGTAAAGGTCATCCTGTGGGACATCTGGGATGTCTGGATTATTATAGTCGTCCCATGGGTCTGGAGATCCAGTAGGGGTGGGATCCTGTGGCATATCTGCTGGATCATAAAACGGGTCTCCTAAGTCGTCTGGGACAGGAGACAAGGTTGGGGAACGATGAGGCGGGGGTGGAGAGGGTGGGGAGGGGGGAGGGGGGAGGAGGAGGGGAAGGCGCTCTGAAAGGAGAGGTAGCTGTGTCCATCCTCTTAGGGGGTGGAGGTGGAGCTGGTTTGTCCAAGTGTCTCTTTTTTGTAGACAATGTCAAATGTCCAGTTTTTGGATCCTTGGTGAGAGTCTTTTGGAGCGGATCCGGTGTAAAAAGTTCTTGCGACACTGGTTGCTCGGTGGGTGCCGAAGTTTTCAGAGCCGATGGCTTTTTAGGCTTGTCCAAGCCGTGCTTCTTTGGGACCTCCGATCTTTTGGTCGGCGCCGAAGAAGGCTTCGGCACGGGAGTGTCGGTGCCGAGGGCCTTGTGATGTTTGGTCGGCACCGGCAGTGCAGGTTTCGACACCGAAGGCTTTGGTACTGGGTTAGGTGTGGAGATGGAGGCCAATCTTTTCTTCGGTGCCGATGGTAGGCTGGCTCGAGCCCGAGCTGCCGGAAGGCTTAATAGGCTTCTTTACCGGGCCCGAAGGTGGGGTATGAGAAGCAGTATCCTTGGTCTTACCTAGGCCCGAAGGCGTGACCGAAGCCTTTTTGGGTATCGGCGTGGGTGTGGGAGGGGGTATTGTACTCGCGACTCTCTGTGACGGGGTGATGTCCTCCACATCGGAGTCGTCGGCCTCGGAAGCACTGACGAGGTCGTCGTCTTCTTCCTCGATGTTCTGCTGTCCCAGAGCTTCGACGTCGTCCCCGAAGATGTCGACTGGAGCGGAGGTCGAGGAGTGAACCATGTTGCGTCTAGCCCGTCGATCTCAAATAGTCTTTTTAGAGCGAAAAGACTTGCAGGCGGGACAGTCTCGAGCCTCGTGTTCAGGGGAGAGGCAGAGGTTGCACACCTCGTGGAGATCGGTGTGGGGAAACTTGGACCCCCATAGAGGGCACTTCTTGAAAGGAGTTCTTTCCATCAGCCGAGACCGGAGCCGGAATAGGCCCGAAGGCCGCCGTCGAAGACCGGAATCGAAGAAGTGCCGAAGAGAAGGTGATTAAGATGATTTATTGTCTGAAGGATCTCGATGAGCGAGGATTTTGCGTCGATCGTTGAACTGGAAAGTTCGGAACCGGAGCGCGAAGTATTACAGCCGAGCCCGATGGCGGAAAAAAACAATCTGAGGATGGAGCCGAAGCCCATGCGCAATACGAACCAAGGGAGGAGTCACCGAACTCGTGACTCCCAAAGACTTTCCAAGAGGAAAAACAAACTGCAAACATCCGGGCCAAACACCAGATGGCGAGCTATGCACAGTGTATAATCTGCAGCTCATATGCCTTGAACATACAGTTTTAGTGGAGGAACACCTAGCTGTTAAGATGACATTGCAGACTTCAGGAGGAACATCGAAAACCCTCAGCTGTGATATCTATCTCCATGCATAGTGGTGTGCAGGTATGGATGCAGGAACCTCCCAGCCGCTAAGTCAGGAGATCCTCCTGAAGGGGAAGCCTGATTGGAGGACAGATGCTCATACCATACTCTGTGCCCAAACCAGAGTCATTAGTAATACTTGGGCCCAGTCTGTCCTGATCTTCTTGGGAACTCTGGCAGGGGAGATATTGATGGAAAGGCATACAGGAGTCCTGAATTCCACTCAAGGCACAATGCGTCTCAGAGCAAGAGTGCTTTGAAAACAAACTAACCGATGTGCTGACAGTGAGCTCAGAGGTGGCGAACAGATACAGCCAAAGTTGTCCCCATTCTTGGAAGAGACCTTGTGTCTGGATGCAGGAGGGAATCAGACCCAGCAGCCTCAATCAGTTTTCAACGGTTCCGTCAAACCTGCTCCTGGGTGAAGCTGGTTTTGAGCTCGACTGCTGGCAACTGTAGGTCAAGGACCTCCACTGCCTTACACATCACAGTGCTGAAGGGTGTGCCTTCCCCTAAAACAGGGCCGAAGAGAAAAGTATGCCAGAGTCTAAATAAGTGTCCAAAAGCATGGTGTCACCCACCTCATACTAGTTTTCTTCTGATTCATTTTCCTTCGAGGGGACCAAATCCTTCCTCATCTCCCCTTTCAGGTAGGAAGGGCCTATCTCATGGAAGTAAGTTCAGAGCTGGGAGGGCCTGAATGGCACCATGGTGGCGCTGGCTCAAAGTCCGGGATGATGGGCTCACTATCAAGCGGCGGACATATGGATGGAGCTGGATGAGAAGAGCTGAAGTGGAAGAAAACATGACAGCTTCAGTCTTGACTCTGGGGAAGATCCAGAGGACCTGGATGGAGTTGGCCCCGCCACCAGTAAACCAGCTGGAGTACCTCGTGACTCAGTGGGGCCCAAAGGCGTGCCAGAGGGACTCGGCAGCCCAAAAACAATCATAAACTTCTTTTAGGTGGGCGGGTGACGCACTGACTCTGGGGAACTTGGGGTAGAAAGGAGCGGACCCAGATGCTGGCTTCTCAGGTAGTGCGCAGAAGCAGGGCCTAGAACCACAGCATCTGGTTGGGGAAGCCAAAGAACACTTCAACTTCTTGAACTTAACTGACTTGGAGGAAAAGGTCTTGGAACACGAAGACTATAGTCTTAGGGAACAGCTCTGAGAAAGGTCCTGAGATCTACCTCAGGAATGGAACATGGTACAGCACAGAGCCTTCTGCTACACCGAAGTTTATTCATCTGCTCACGAATTGCCTTAGGGTGTATCAACTGGCACTTGATGCAGGCTTTGGGCTCTTGGTCAGACACCAGAGAAACCAAGTGGGGATCAGACAGACATGTGTCTGACATTCCTCTGCAGGGTTTAAACCTTGTAGGTTTTGAAAGGAACAGGTCCCTAACACTATGGGAGCTATAGTTTAAACATGGTCGAAGAAAAGGTAAAAAAGTTGGTAAAAACAAATAACAGAGGTAGCTCTCTGAATCTGTGCGGTTGGTGTGCGAGGGAGGGTGGATGCGGGGGGGGGGGGTTTAGGGGAGGGACGACACTGATCTTAGCGTGCCGTGGAAGCGCTTATATGAGCACCACAATGTCATTTTTGACGTGGGTGATGCCAAACTAGAGAGGATAGGCACCCTCTATAGTTGCACAGAGGTACTGTTAAGGACTTTCAAGATCCAGTCCGACACCCGGGGAATATTCTAAGAGGATTCTGCGGTTAGAAGTCTATCCGAAAAATTAATGCAAGGACAGCCTCTGCGCATTCATAGCAACGATGGACAATATATCATAACCTGGTAATGTATCCATGGAGGCCTGAGATAAGTTACATTTGCACACACAGACCGAGACCATGGCTTGCAGGTGAGTTTCAATGATTTTTGAAAAGCAAATTAAACAAAAAAAGAAAAGAACATGCACTTTTATGCAATGTGACAAGCCCTCTTATTAACGCAAACTAGTTGGGCAAATTGGACCAAACCATGTTAAGCATTTTTCTAATAAAATAATTTGCTTTAACAAGGGTGAGATTGGTGTCTAGAGTAAATCCAACTGACTTGGCATTTAGTGAAAGCTGGGGCTTGAGCCATCAAGGTTCAGGTCATTGTGCAAAAAGTGGACTGTATCCAGTTTATTTTTCTTGGCAAATAGGAATTCAGTCTTTGCTGAACTTCAGGTGGGAGCTGGGCACCCAGGACTATATGTGCAAGCAGTGTTCAAGGCACTAGATGTTTGAAACAGAAGTAACTTTCCCGTAAAGATCTGTATCATCGACATATTGGTGAATGCTGAAGCTGTTACATGCAGGTAAAAAAACAAGAAACACTATATAGAAGTTGAAGATGATCGGAGACTGTATGGAATCCTGGGGGACTTCACAGGTGATGGGGATCTTTTGTGACCTGGACCTGCCCATGTGAACAAACTGGTGTGTAGGAAAGTAGGATCTGCTTTTTGGGGTTACCCCCACTTTATGCTTGGCGTCTGTTTTTGACCTAGTCTGCCAGGATCCTGCTAATCAGGAAACCCAGCAACTGTGCTTTCTCCCCTAAATTGACATGGTAAGTACTTTGGTACCTCCACAACTGGCTACGGGTGCACCCTTATAAGTACCTAGTATATGGTACTAAGGTACCCAGGGCATAAGTACACCAGGGTCTCCCATGGGCTGCACCATGTGTTATGCTATCCATGGGAGTCCACTTAAACTGACTGCAGGCATGCCATTGCAGCCTGTCTGAGATGGTGCTTGCACCGATCACGACAGACAGTTTCCTTATATCGGAGGTTACTGCACTTTAAACCTACAAGACACCCAAATAGCAGGCTCTTCAGTCCGGAGGGCACGGTTCTTGGTTATAGGTGTGAGGGTTCCCCTTGATGAGCAGGACACCCCTACAAAACCCAGTGTCAATTTCACAGGCTTTGTAATTGCAGTCAGCCATTTTAATACGTATAGTGGACATCAGTCATTACAAAATATCCAACTCTATAGTTGCTGCACCGAACCCGGTCATGTTTGGTATCAAACATGTTGGAATCATATCCCAAAACCGATTCCAGTGTTAGAAGTATGATCCCATGTACTCGGGGGCTCCTTAGGGGACCCCCGAACCCCAGGACTGCAGGGAACAGCCTTTCTGAGCCTGCCAACAAACGAGTGCTGCTGCCAACCACAGGCACGAGTGAGCAGCAGGAGGGCAAAGTCAAGCTCAAGCAGGGGAAGGTAGTACAATGTTTACTGCCACAGGGAGCTGTGACCACCTCCCAGACCGGAATTGGTGTATTGTGCAGGGGTGTGAGCACTTGCCACCACCAGCCTGCTTTGAAGGGCACAGTTGGTGCCCACCTTGCATACTCCAGTTTGAGCCGGTTCAGGAACCCACGGTTCCCACTCTGGCACGAAACTGGACAAAGGATGGGGGGGGGAGGGATAACCTATCTGTCCAGACCCTCCTCTGGGAGGGGCCCCCCAAATTGTTCCAACACTTTCCTTAGGGTGCTTAAGGGCTTACCTGTGGGCGAGACAAGACTCAACCCTAAAGCTATGTCGCTCTTTAATTGTCTGGACACTTTCACTTTGTTGGACTGCGACTGGAACCAAGACAGCACTAAGAAAGACTCCTGCTTCTCCTTGTCTCGTAGTTCAAGTATCAAAAAAATCTCCAACCTCCGTCTTGCAAAGGGTTTCTTCAGGCTCTGCTGGGTAGGGTCCTTTTTCTTCAGAACCGCAATCGCAACTTTTCCGTTGCCTTGCACTGGGCACGCAGCTGTTTCCACTCTGCACACAGCCTCCGTAGGGTTCCTGGGTACTTACATTGCGTGGTTCCTTGTGTCCCCAGCTCCTCTGGGTCTTCTGGTCCAAGTCCTGTTCTCCGTGGCAGTTCGCATTCCACTTTTAGAAAATGGTTTGGTCTCCCCCTGGAAACAGCTGCATTGTGTGCTAATTACCTCATTGCTTTTGAAGTATTCCTGTGATTTGTGTGGATATCTCCAGGTAGGAGATCTACCAATGTGATAGCGATATTGTGTTGTAATAAATACTTATTTTTGATAAACATTGGGTTCTTTCTTACTATCTAACTTACAATACAGATTAAACTGGTAAAACAAGCTGCTTAACACATCAAGATAAGCCTGAAGGCTGCTCTCCACAGCTACCACTGGGAGCTTTCTATGGTTATCACAGACCACCAAAATCATCACTTGAAGAAGTGTGCACTGTATACTAAGCCAGCCTCCTACATGGTGTCTGTTGGAAAGGTAGGAGGAGAGCCAGTGAAGGCTATTGCTGGTGAAATCCATTTGAGACTCATGGATGCATATGAGGATGGGATGGTCAACCATGTGGAAGGCAACCAAGAAGTCCTATAGTATGAGGAAGTGGGGTGTCATCTTCATTTGTAATCAAGAAGGAATAATTTACAATGTGCGTGGTAACAGTTTCAATGTAACAGCGTGCTCTAAAGCAAGTAGTCGTGCAGGAGATGGTTAGCAATGAGATGGTTAGCAATGATGTAGTCTTGAGAGTTGAACATAGTGCTTTTTCAGTGATCTTGCCAATGAATGAATGATACATGAGTGATGGGCCTGTAAGTGGTAAGGTCAGAGTCCAGTGGATGTTTCTTCAGGGGTTTAAAGATCTGGCCTGACATGAGCGCTTCCAGGAAGATATCTTGGGTGATGGAGGCAATGACAATAGCTAAGAAGGTGCAAGAGCATCTCCAGACAGAACTCTGATGAAGTGGAATAGGACGATTCGGCAGGGAGTTGATGCAGTGGGAGTCTTGAACAGCATTCTTCTGTGTTGGTATAGCACTTTGCTTTGGCTGATGTGATGAGCTTCCTGCATGTCAGTCAGAGAGACTACAATTTCAAGAGATCCTCTGGAAAGTCTTTAGATTTTAAGAGGTTTGTTTTTAAGATGGGCTTTTTTAACTTAAAGTCATAGGGTTCAATTTATATTTGTGTATTTGTTAGACCGGACATCCTTGGCGTGGTTTCCCCTGGCTTTTTGCCTCTACCTCCTGTATTTGACTGTGTGCTGGACTTCGTTTTTGCTGGTTTACATACTGTGGGCACTTGACCACTGCTGATCAGTGTAAATAAACAAGTTACTTGTTCTTCTGATGGATACATCTGCCTGTGGATTCCTCACCTTATGAATAGAATCCCACAGCAGTCCCACTCCCAGATGAGGGTGTCCACCCTTCTATACCAAAAAATCCTGCAAAACAGAGCATGCCAAATGGCCATCCCTTCTCACTTCGGAATCCTAGCAGTAATTGTAGGCGAGTAGGATCTGCTTCTTATGGTTACCCCCACTTTTTGCTGATGTTTCACTGTTTTTCGACTTTTGTCTGGCTGGGGCCCTGCTATCCAGGACCCCAGCCTAGCTTCTGCCTCTCTAAATTGATTCCATGTACCTTCGGTACACTCCAGATTGGGTTCTGGGGTACCCCTGTAAGTCCCTAGTATATGGTATACTATGTACCCAGGGCATAAGTACCCCAGAGGCCTACCAGAGGCTGCAGCATGTATTATGCCACCCCTGGAAAGCCTTCCAAATTAACACCACAGGACTGCTACTGCAGCCTGAGTGAGGTGGTGCATGCACACCTTACTGAGATATAGGTTCACTATATCTCACCCTGTCACTGCTCATATAAACCTATCAGTCACCCCTATGGCAGTCCTGATCAATCTTGAAGGTAGGGTACTTGGTTTTATGTGAGAGGGTGGCCATGCATGAGCAGAGGCCCTCTGCAGCCTTCGGATTCTATTTTCCGGGGTTGTCTGTGATGCAGCCTGACCATATACTCTTATGTGCATTATAACCTCGCGGTAAATGCTAACTTTGGGATGGCTGCACGGAAACATGTTTGGTGTCAAACACCTTGGAATCATACCCCCACACCAGTAGCTGGTGTGGGAGTATGATCCCACCCTTCTAGAGGGAGAGACATGACCGCACAGTATACCCGGTACCAGCTAACGGAGCCCTGGCATCACAAAATGGATGCTGCCAGCTACAGACAAGTCTGGCCTCCTGCTGCTGACCGAAACTCCGACAGGGGAGGCCTGGACAATAGGTTTCCTGCCAGAGGGAGGTGTTATCACCTCCCAGGCAGGCTTTAGTGGATTGAGGCTAGGTGGGTGCACTCCAAGAGTGCTTTGAAGTTTGCACTGGGGGCACATTTGGTATCCCTGTGCATAGTCCAGCTGCTCTGGTGCGAAACTGGACAAATGATTTGGGTGCAGCCACCCCTCATTCCAAACCCTCCCGTAGGTGGGTCTCCTGATTTAGTCCAAACCCTTCCTTGGTTATAAAGAAGGAACCCCTGACTACCGAACTTTAGATTACACGCAGACGAAACCGATACAGAAATCCCGGAACTTCGACAATCTACACGACTAGAGGACTGAAGAATCTCCCTTGGAGTAAAGGAATTACTCCCCTGCAAGCCAGGCACCAAAGACGCATCTTACCAGTTTGCATCTCCGAAGCTCCCGCCGGACTCCGGAGTATTTGCAACACAGGAGGTGGGTTTCCAGACTTCCCAGAGGCTGACCAGAGTCCCCAGCAAAGCGGAGACCCGTAGCCCTCGTGGGTACTGTGGAACCGGTACCCCTGGACACCGTGCACTTTGCAAGTGCATTAGCTTCTCGACGTCCCTTGAGGCTGTGCATGAAGTTACTTGTAGCCCAGACTCCGAGCACCTTTTCCACCAAAGATTACTGGCCTACACTTCACGAGTGTTCCGTGAGCCGGCCCTTTGTGTTTTTGCTCGAGGTACCTTCACGATCCCTGGTCCATCGACTGGTGGGTCCCTGTGAAGGGAACTTTACCTTTAATTGGGCTTCCCTGGTTGCGCCAGATGTGCCCTGACTCTCCATCGCTTGGGGAGTCCTCTGGACCTTGCTGGTCTGCACCAAAGCATCTTTCCTCTTCCTGCGAGGGTTGCTGTTGCCAAGGCTTGTTGTGTCCAACCCGGGCACCGATGCTGCAGCACTCGACATCTTCGTGGGACAGCTTGAATCCAGCTCCTGGTCTTTGTCGAGGCCTCCTGGTCCTCGTGGCTGAAGACTCAAGCTATCCATATTCGCACCTGAAGCACCCGACATCAGTGGGCATTAGTCTATCGTGTCCCTGGTCACTGGCTAGTGACCCAGACTCTGTCCCCTCTGCTTTCAGGCTCTTCACATCTTCGAACCAGGCTTGGATCTCTTCAGACACTTCTCTTCCCGGCATCAGCACTTTTCAGCAGCCTGCCATTGAAATCGACAAAGACGCCCGGCACCATTTGACACCTATGCACCCGGTTTCACTGGGTGAGGTAACACGAGTACTCCTGTGCTCCCGTGTGTGTTGGCCCTAGAACCATCTAAGTCCAAAGGAGTTTGTTCCTAGTCCACCTCAAAGTGTCCTTAAACTTTAAAATTCCAACTGCGACTTTCCCCATAGACGCTAACGGAGCTCGCGGCTATGTTCTCACACTGCAAACATCCCCCGTGGGTCCCCTGTGTCACTACCTTGGGTGGTTCCTTGGGGTCCCAGCTATTCTACAGGCTCTAGGCCTGGTGTCTAGTCAAATCGTGCTTCTTATACCACTTTAATCGAATATGCTACTTACCAGTATGCATCTGTTCTTGGCATGTAGGGCTGCTGACATTCATATCTGTGCATAGATCGCCGCCTAGTGTTGGGTCCGGATGATTGCATATTGTTGTCCGGGATGAGTCTTCGAAGTATCACGAGATAGGTGGCTCCTCCCCTGGACTACAGTGCGCATTGGCATCCCCTCCATCCTTAGATTGTTTTTCGCCATTGTTGCAGAAATGGAGTGGAATACAGTAAATGATGACCATGCTAACTAGTAAGAACTGAATGCTGCAGCTGCCACAGGCGCCGGGGAGGAGGGTGGGCGATATGAATGTCAGCAGCCCTACATGCCAAGAACAGATGCATACTGGTAAGTAGCATATTCGGTTCGAGGCATGTGGGCTGCTGAATTCATATCTGTGCATAGATTATATAGCAGTCCCTCCATTTAGCGGTGGCTGTCCGTGCCAGCTGCAGCAGTCTGAAAAAGAGTTTTGAGAACAGCCTGTCCTAAAGCTGCCTGCTGTCTTGAGTGTACATTTACACAGTAGTGTTTTGTAAATGCATGTATAGTGGACCATGTGGCTGCTCTACAGATCTCCTGTAAAGGAATATTCCCTAGGAAAGCCATGGAGGCCCCTAACTTTCGTGTTGAGTGTGCTCTTGGAGGAATCATTAGTGTGCGCTTAGCTTTTTGATAGCAAATTTGTATACACTTAACGATCCACCTAGCTATTCCTGCTTTGGAAATGGGGTTGCCTTTGTGCTGTGGAGAAAAGGCAACAAACAGTTGTTTTGTCTCTTCTGAAATTTTGTGTTCTGTCAATATAGTACATGAGAGCCCTCTTGACCTCAAGTGTGTGGAGCATTCTCTCTGCTACATTCTCAGGATTAGGATAAAACACGGGTAGTTCTATGGATTGGTTCATATGGAACTGTGATATCACCTTGGGCATGAATGTAGGGTTGGTGCGTAGTACGACCCTGTTTGCATGAACCTGTATAAATGGCTCTTGAATGGTTAGTGCCTGGAGTTCACTAACTCTTCACAATGAAGTAATGGCTACTAGGAAAGCCACTTTCCAGTTTAGAAATTGAATCTCACAGGAGTGTAGAGGTTCAAAAGGTGGTCCCATTAGTCTGGTGAGGACCACATTCAGGTTCCAGATTGGTGAAGGTGGGTGCGTAGGAGGAATCACTCGTTTGAGTCCCTCCAAGAAGGCTTTGATGGCAGGCATTCTGAACAGTGAGAGGTGCTGCCTGTTCTGAAGGTAAGCTGCCAGCGCGGTTAAATGTATACGGATGGAATTGTATGCTAGATTGCATCTGTATAAGTGTAACAGATAACAGATAATGTTTTGAGTTGATGCATCCAACGGATTGATGTCATTATTTTTACAATAAATGACAAATCTTTTCCACTTAGCCGCATAGCAGGCTCTGGTCGTGGGTCGTCTTGCCTCTTTGATGATATTCATACATTCTGGAGGCAAGTTGAGGTAGCCAAATTCTAAGATCTCAGGAGCCAGATCGCTAGGCTTAGCTGTTGCGGATCTGGGTGCTGAATTGCGCCATGGCTCTGGGTTAAAAGCCTGGGCGTCAGCCGCAGTCTTTGATGCGGTACCACGGAGAGTTGTAGAAACGTGGTGTACCATGGCTGGCGTGCCCACGTGGAAGCAACCAGGATGAGCGTCAGTGAGTGTTGCCTTAGTTTGCGTGCCACTAGCGGTATTAATGGTGCTGGGGGAAAAGCGTACGCAAATCTGCCTGACCAGTTCATCCATATCGCATTGCCCTGCGAGTGTGGATGCGGGAACCTGGCGGCAAAGCTTTGGCATTTTGCGTTTTCCCTTGTGGCCAAGAGGTCTATCTCTGGATGACCCCACTGCTGGAAGTACGGTTGGAGTACTGATGGATGTATTTCCCATTCGTGCATCTGGTGGCTGTGTCTGCTGAGCAGATCCGCCATTATGTTGTCCTTGCCCAGGAGGTGTTCCGCCATGAGGAAGATGTTTCTCCGAATGGCCCACTTCCACATGCTCTGAGCTATGTGAGATAACTGTGGAGAGTGTGTTCCTCCCTGCTTCTGTATGTAGTACATGGCAGTCATGTTGTCCGTCCGGATCAACACGACTTTGTTGCACAAGTGGACTTTGAATGCCTTCATTGCTAAGAAGATCGCCATTAGTTCCAGAAGGTTGATGTGCATCCCCCTCTGCTGTGTTGTCCATAGTCCCTGCACTGTGTAAGTGAGTACATGAGCTCCCCATCCCTGGAGAGACGCATCCGCCGTCAGTACTATTTGTGGTACAGGCTCTTGGAACGGTCGGCCCTTGGCAAGGTTTTGTGGATTCCACCAATGCAGAGAGTTGTATGCCGGACCGCTGACCAACACTAGGTCTTTCAACTGTCCTTGAGCCGGATTCCACTGACGTGCCAAGCACTCCTGAAGCGGGCGCATATGTAATCTTGCGTGCGGGACTATGAAGATGCAGGAAGCCATCATGCCTATCAACTGCATAAACACTTGGGCCGGTAGGGAGTGTTGAGGTCTGAACTTTTTTATTAGCAACTGCATGCTGTGGATCCTCATGGAATTGGGTTGTGCCGTGGTCGCCAGAGTGTCTATGGTCGCGCCTAGGTACTGCCGTACGTAGGCGGGTTGAAGGTGGGACTTTGGATAGTTTAGTGAGAATCCCAGGCTGTGAAGAAGGTGAATGGTGTGGGATACGTGGCTGGCACACTGCCGGGCGGACTTTGCCTGGATAAGCCAGTCGTCCAGATAAGGATAGACGTGTATGTGCTGTCTCCTTAAGTGTGCTGCCACAGTTGCTAGGCACTTGGTGAACACCCTTGGTGCCGTTGTTACTCCGAAAGGGAGGACCTTGAACTGGTAATGTTGATCTTGAAGAGTGAACCTGAGATATTTTCTGTGTGATGGGTGTATGGGTACATGGAAATATGCATCTTTTAGATCTAGTATTGCGAGAAAGTCTCCCTGACTGAGCAACGGCAGCACCTGCTGCAGGGTGATCATGTGAAAATGCTCTGACAGAATGTAACGGTTCAGAGGTCTTAGGTCCAGTATGGGTCTGAGAGACCAGTCCTTTTTGGGGATCAGAAAATAAAGTGAGTACACCCCTGATCCTTGGTCTTGTACAGGCACTAGTTCTATGGCTCCTTTGTGGAGCATACTGAGCACTTCCTGGTGTAATAAGTGCAAGTGCTCTGCGGACATAGGACGGTGTCTTGGTGGTATGTTTGGCGGAGTGAATGTGAGCTCTAGACAATAACCGTACTGGACAATTTCTCACCCACCTGTCTGTGGTGATGCATTTCCAGACCGGCAGGAACTGTTGGAGTCTCCCCCCGACAGGTGTTATGTGGTCAGGGGGCAGTGACAAGGCGTCACTGTTTGGTGGTGGCGGAGGACCTGGAGCTGTTTCCTCGGCCTCTACCCTTGACGTTGTTGCCACGGTATCCACCTCTGTGGTTTTTATTATAGTTGGTCTGCGTACCTTGTTTAGTGTACTGCGACTGCTGTGAGTTCTGACCTCTAGATGGTCCCCTGTTGGTGGAGCGACGAAAGGACCCACTCCTAAACTGCTGTGATTGCAGAGCCCCCATTGACTTTGCAGTCTCTGTATCTTTTTTGATTTTCTCTAGGGTGGTGTCAACCTCTGGGCCAAAGAGGGAGTGAGGGTTGACAGGTTGATTGAGTATAGTTGTTAGTATCTCTGGTTTGAATCCGGAAATTCTTAACCAAGCATGTCGTCGTAACATGACGCTGGTGTTAATAGCCCTAGCTGCAGTGTCAGCTGCGTCAAGAGCGCACTTAATGGAAGGGTTGCTTATGAGCTTCCCTTCTCTAATCAGTGACTCTGCTCCTTCCTTATATTGATCTGGGAGGTGCTGTAGCAGTGTCTCTAGGGTATCGTAATGCGCCCTGTCATACCTAGCAAGAAGTGCCTGAGTGTTGGCAATTCTCCAAATGTTAGCTGCCTGTGCAGCAACTCACCTTCCAGATGTTTCTAAGACCTTAGACTCCTTGTCAGGGGGAGGAGCATCACCCGTTGTCTGTGAGTTGGCCCTCTTCCGAGCATTGGAAACCACCAATGAGTCCAAAGGCAGCTGGCCTCTTATGTAGGTAGGGTCCACAGGAGCTGGCCTATACTTTTTCTCACGCGTTACAACAAACAAATGATGGACGGAATGCTGACAATGCAGACGTTCTCCCCCAGTCAAGAGATCTGGGTTAAATCCATCGTTCTTTTGCCCACTGCGCCACCCCAGTTCAGACATGGCCATATGCAAATCAGTCTTGACCCTGTGCCTCATGGGAACAGTCCAGCCCGAACTGCCAAGCCATGTCTTCCCTGGACTGGAATCAAGCATCCTAGGACCGGTTTCTGGCTATCAGCCGTCATCAGCCAGGATAGCTTGACTCCAGTGGCGTAGTGAGCACGGGTCCCACGTCTGGGAATACCCATCCCACTTAGGGCGAAAAGCGTTACAACAAACAAATGATGGACGGAATGCTGACAATGCAGACATTCTCCCCCAGTCAAGAGATCTGGGTTAAATCCATCGTTCTTTTGCCCACTACGCCACCCCAGTTCAGACATGGCCATATGCAAATCAGTCTTGACCCTGTGCCTCATGGGAACAGTCCAGCCCGAACTGCCAAGCCATGTCTTCCCTGGACCGGAATCAAGCATCCTAGGACCGGTTTCTGGCTATCAGCCGTCATCAGCCAGGATAGCTTGACTCCAGTGGCGTAGTGAGCACGGGTCCCACGTCTGGGAATACCCATCCCACTTAGGGCGAAAAGCATTTGCATATGGCCATGTCTAAACTGGGGTGGCGTAGTGGGCAAAAGAACGATGGATTTAACCCAGATCTCTTGACTGGGGGAGAATGTATGCATTGTCAGCATTCCGTCCATCATTTGTTTGTTGTAACGCTTTTCGCCCCAAGTGGGATGGGTATTCCCAGACGTGGGACCCGTGCTCACTACGCCACTGGAGTCAAGCTATCCTGGCTGATGACGGCTGATAGCCAGAAACCGGTCCTAGGATGCTTGTTTCCGGTCCAGGGAAGACATGGCTTGGCAGTTCGGGCTGGACTGTTCCCATGAGGCACAGGGTCAAGACTGATTTGCATATGGCCATGTCTAAACTGGGGTGGCGTAGTGGGCAAAAGAACGATGGATTTAACCCAGATCTCTTGACTGGGGGAGAATGTATGCATTGTCAGCATTCCGTCCATCATTTGTTTGTTGCAACGCTATACTTTTTCTCAATCCTAGGGTTCAGTACTCTTGCCCTCGTGGGCTCCTTAAAAATGTAATTCGCTTGTTTTAGGACACCCTTGAGCATGGGCAGAGTTTTAACAGATCTTTGAGGTAGAGAAGGTATCCATCAGAAAATCATCCTCAATAGCATCAGTGTGGAGCTGTACATCATGGTTCTCAGCTGCTCTCTCAATTAATGCATTGAAGGCAGCAGCATCTTCAGTTGGAGATGTTTTCACCTCATATGCTTGTGTGGCTGGAGCAGTATGTGGGTCCCCCGCACCAATAGTGTCCACCCAAGGTTGGTTTTGGTCGTCAGGGTCAGTGGTCAATGGATAAGTGCTATCATCAGCACCATAATCTCCTGCATCCACATCAGACTGTGTGGGTGAGAATGAGTGAGGCTCCTGTCCATAATCTTGAACATGTTCCAGAAGAACTGGTGATGTGGTTTTCTGTTTCTTTAATGGAATTCTGTATGGTTCCATAGGTTTCTCTGGCACTATCTTTCTTTTATGTACTGAAAGTTTACCAGTCCCTGAAGAGATAAACTGCCTCGGGCTCCTCATCCTCTTGAGGTACTTCAACAGTTGTTTGTCCCATTGACACCCCTTTTGGCGCTTCTACAACGTTCTTCGTGTCGATACCCATCTTCGGTGCGGGACCCTTCTGTGCATCGAACATCCTTGGTCGCACCGCCGGTGGTAATCCGAACTTGATGTGCGTCGACACGGTCTGAACCGTGCAGGCCGTGTTCGGCTGCGGGGCTGTTGTCGCGGTGAGCAGCGAAGCCCGGTCTTGGATGCGTAATAACTACTCCGACACCGTCTTCTTTACGAAGGGGGACGGTGTCGTGGACTTGACATGGTCCTTCGAGACCTTCCTTGGTGTGGCATCGAGCCCCATACCAGACGTTGGTTTCTCGGCACGAGGATTGGGAGGGTTTGGCTCTTGAGAGTTGCCCTTTTCTCCCGTATCGACAATCCTCAGCGCCGATTTTTTTGGGTCGACCACCTTGACCGAGGTCATAGGTGCCGTCTTTTGTGTCTTCGGCTCCGACGGCTTCGATGCCTTGTCGCCGCTGAGAGTCATTTTCTCTTTCGGTTTCGATTTCGGTGCCTGTGCCTTCAGTTTCGGTTTTCCTTGACCGGATGATGGCGCTTTCGAGACCGATGGCTCCGTAGGATAGTTCGAAGCCGGGCTTTGAAGCGGGGCTGTAGAACGAGAGGAAAGATCTCGGGTAAGGCCGTGTGGCGATCCGTCGACCTGAGCCTTATCGAGTGCCTCTTCGGGCCCTGCACCGACACGTGGGCCTAGCTCATCTTCCGAGCCATCTCCCTTGGCCCAAAGGGCCTCTAAGTCGTCTCCTACCTTATCGACGGCATTATCTTCCTCGACAACTACGATACGCTAGTCTTCGGCATCATAGTTGGATTCACGCTCCGAATCCATATCCGATAGTCCCTCCAGAACTTCAAGGTCCACGACTTCATCTTCGGTCCCGAAGATGTTGTCCGGGTTTGGCGCCGCTTTCTGCGCCTCGAGCCGAGCTGCTCGACGAATGCGAAGAGTTTTCTTCGATCGGAACCTGGAACACGCCATACAGGTGGCTTCGTCGTGTGTTGGAGAGAGGCATTTATTGCACACTGGGTGCACGTCGAAGCGAGCATACTTAGCGTTGCAAAGAGGGCAACGCTTAAAGGGGTAATTTGATGTTTCCATCGTCGATCTCGATCGGGCCTCTGGCGTCGAAGGGCAAACGGCTAACTTCGATGCTTTTCTAGAGAATCAACTGTAGAAAAAGACTTGGCGCGGAACGTAAAACAATACAGACGAGTTTAAAAGCCTTTTGGCTTGACAAAAATAAAGTTTTCCTAAATACTCAAAGAGCTAAGATTAGGACATCCGAACCCAATGGCGGAAAAAAACAATCTAAGGTTGGAGGGGATGCCCATGCGCACTGTAGTCCAGGGGAGGAGCCACCTATCTCGTGATACTTCGAAGACTCTTCCAGGACAACAATATGCAATCATCCGGACCCAACACTAGGCGGCGATCTATGCACAGATATGAATTCAGCAGCCCACGTGCCTCGAACATATGGTTTAGTTCGCCCCTAGGGCCTATCGTATATTGTGCTAATTTACTGTGATATTTTAATTGTAACATATGTGCTTTGACCTCTAGCCTCATAAAGAGACTAGCAGGGTGTGTTTAGTAATAAATACATACATTTTATTGATATACTTGGTGTGGCTCTCCTTTCATTTGGTCATTCAAGAGATTATAGACTGGTAAAACAAGCTGCTTTATATTCCTCCAAGACTTAGCCTGAAGGCTGCTCCCCATAGCTACCACTAGGATAGCTTCAAAATAAGGTTGTCTTTAACCTATCACCTCTAAGGGGTTGCTTGGACTGGTGCAAGGTGCCCACTATAACTAGTGGACAGCATATACCAAGCCAACTTTTCACAGTAATGCTTCGCGAAAGTGTGGATCGAAGCCCAAGTTGCGGCCTTACAGATGTCCAGCACAGAAAAAACCTCTGGACAGAAGTAGATGACTTAGCCCTGGTGGAATGAGCTCTAAAGCCTTCAAGAGTCTTACCAGCCAGAGCGTAGCAGATCTTGATGCACCAGATGATCCACCGGGATAGAGTGCGATTGTGCACCGCCTTAACTAGCTAGAAACTAACCACACTCTTAGGATCCAAGCGGTACAGCCTCTCCTCCTCCTTGGAAGGGTAGAAAGTAGGGAGGGTAATGGACTGCCCTAGATGGAAGGGAGTTACCACCTTAGGCAGAAAAACAGCCCTGGTCCTGAGAACCATCCTTTCATTATGAATAGTCAGAAACGGAGGCTTAGAACTCAAAGCCTGAAGCTCACCCACCCTCCTGGCTGAGGTGACAGCCCCAAGTAAGACCGTTTTGAATGACAGCAGTCTTAAAGGACAACTATGCATAGGTTCAAATGGGGAACCCATTAAGAAAGTTAAAACTATTAGTAAGGCCCTTAATAAACCTTAAAACAATCGGAGATTTAAAAAGACGGCTGATCAGGCAAACAAAGAAATGACGATAAAGCTGACAAATAGCCTTTAACAGTAGTAACAGCACAACCCTGCTGGGCCAAATGCAGTGAAAAACAAAGAACATCAGTAAGATGAGTGCGAGAAGTTGGCCTGATGTATGATGTCACTAGTTCTAGTGTACACCTTATATCAGTCCAAATACCCTTATGGTGATTGGTTGTAAAGTCAACCTTATAGACCAGCTATCCTAGTGGTAGCATGGACAAGAGCAGTCTTAGGCTAAACTCTGAATGGCATGTGAAGCCAGCTGTGATACCATATATAATCCCTTGAGTACCAAATGAAAGGACACCACAACAGATATATATATAAAATAAAGTGTATTTATTCTAAGCAAACCCTCAGCACTCTTTGAGATTAGAGGTAAGTACAACAGAGTCTTATTCAAGCATACATTAAGTCACACAGGTAAGTAATACAGTTAGGCCCTAGGGGCCACGCAAACCATATACTAAGTAAGTGGTATAAGGACCACTGTCACGGAAATAAGATAGGCCTAGGCCTAGGGAATCGCTGGGGCTACACTGCACTAGCAACAGTTAGGAAGTGGGAGGCCCATGGGATTCAGGTGCAGAGTGGAAACACTCACGCGTAATGCGTAAAAGTCAATAGAATCACTAGCAGTTAGAAATAAGCAGTTTTAGGACACTTCTGGTATAGCTAGAAAGTCGAGACTCGGAAACTAGACCCTAGGATAGTCACTACCCTTGTGAGCACCGAAGTACCCAAGTTACCTAGCCCACGGGCTGCGGGTGCATAGGTGTGAACTTGCGTCGGGTTTCGTCGTGGACTTCTATGGATGCCTGAAGGAAAGTTGCTGACAGGCAGTCAGTGAAGAGTGTCCGGTGGATCCCAAGGCTGGGATCAAGAAGAGAGGAGACCTGCAAGCAGAAGGGACAGAGTCAAGGTCACTAGCCAGTGACCACGTGGAACCATGAAGGAACCAGGCGATGTCGTGAAGATTGCAGGTGAAGGTGAAGCTTGTCGTTGCAGCCACGAGGACCAGGGAACGTCGAGGACGACCAGGACCAGGAGGCGAGCTGTCCCACGAAGGCTCTTGCTGTCGGCGGCGTCGAAGTTGAACTAGGACTCACCAAGCCTTGGCAAGCGGAACCCATGAAGAACGGAGGACTTGCTTCTGGTGCAGACCAGGAAGGTCTGGGGTGCTTCTCTTTTGTAAGGAAGCGGGAGCCAGTCTGGAGGAGCCAAACCAGCGGTGAAGATTTCTGGATGCGTCGTCACAAAGGCCACTAACCAACGGGCAAGCAACCGGACAGGCGCGGCAAGCAGGAAAATGCAGAAGGGCCCCACGCAGGACTCGTGGAGTGTGGGGGGCTGATCTTCGGTGCAGATGGTGCTTGGGGTTGGGGCTTCTCAATCCCCAGTGCACAACTTCGAGGGTGCCTCAGAAGCTGCGCTGGAAGATACTCGCCACTTTTCCCAGGTAGCCGGTCCCACGTCTCTCGCCGCCTCCACGGATCTCAGCTCGGCTGTGGATGTGGATGTGGATCAGGGTCGGAGAAGTCTGGAAGTCAAGGCTCAGGTCGGGCTCTGCAGTCGGTCCCTCGTAGAACTTTAGTAAAGCAAAGGGTAGTCTCTTGATGGTGCCTGTTTGCACAGGGTAGCCACTCCTTGGCCACAAGGAAGATTCTTCAGTCTTCTTCTTTCGTCGAATGTCGAAGGTCCAGAGTTTCTGTTCAAGTTGCAGGTTCAGGATAATCTAATCTCCTGGGGCCCAGCTACCACTCTTATCCAAATCTGGGGGGCTGGGTTACCTGCTAGGTCACGCCTTATGGGTGGGACCTGGGAGGGGGGTGGTTACACCCCCTTCCCTTTGTCCAGTTTCGCGCCAGGACTGGGGCTGGAGTGCCCCAGCACCGGTTTGAACTGGACTATGCATGGGACACCTTGTGTGCCCCAGGCATGTCTCATTCCTTTCAGCCCTCCCTGCCCCAATACACTAAAGTCTGTCTGGGGAGGTGCTAGCACCTCCCCAAGCAGGAAACCTATTGTCCAAGCCTCCCTTGCCGGGATCACTCCCAGCAGCAGGAGGTCAGACTTGTGTCTGTGGCAGCAGCATCCATTTTGTGATGCTGAGGCTTTGGTTAGAGTTAAACAGCAAAGTAGGGTTTTAACATGTCTCTCCCTCTAGAAGGGTGGAATAATATCCTCATCACCAGAAATGGTATGGGGGTATTATTCCAAAGTGTTAAACACCTTACACGACATGTTTTGATAAAGCCAAACCATAGTTACCATAACCGTTTAAGATTATAAGGCACTTTAAGAGTATATGGTAGGCTATATCATAGAACAGCTATAAGGACATGGTTCCGAAAGCTGCAGACAGGCTCAGCTAATGCTAGAGCACCATCTCACATGTTACCAAGCACTCTGCCTCCAGGATTGTTAAGGCCTGCCATAGGAGTGGCTGATAGGTACACATGTGTCTATATATAAGGTAGGTATAGGAATACTACACCTAAGCAAGGGGTGATTACACGACCTTGCCCCAGCTGAGTCATCAGCCAGTTGGGTCTGATTGGAAGGCCAGACCAGGGGTGGCATAATACATGCTGCAGCCCCTGGGAGGCCTAGGGTACACCCATGCCTCTGGGTACCTAGGGTACACTGTACAGGGTCCAATAAGGTGATCCTTACCAATTGGTTATGTACCTAGGGTATATGGAGTCCATTTTAAAGAGAGAGCAGACAGCCTGAGACCCTGAATGGCAGGATCTCAGGCCAACTAAGTCGAAAAACCAGCTAGACACTAGGCAAAAAGTTGGGGGTAACCATAGTCCGATATCCACCTTCCTACAATGAGCCTTTAAAGGATCAATAGACCTCTACCCACACCATTTAACAAATCTTGACCACCGGTAGGAGTAAATGGACTTAGCGGAGTGTCGCCTGGCTGATAAGATAACGTCCATGTAGGAGAGTAGGGTCTGCTTTCTATGTTCACCCCCACTTTTTGCTTTTGCTTTACTGGTTTTTGACTTGGATGTGGCTGTGGGCCTGCTAATCAGACCCACAGCCCCGCTGTTCTCTCTCTAAATGAATACTATGTACTTTAGGTGCATAACCCATTTGGATAGGATCACCTTATTGGCCCCTGTACAGTGTACCTTAGGTACCCAGGGCATAGGTGTATCCTAGGCCTACCAGGGGCTGCAGCATGTATTATGCCACCCCTGGCCTGGCCTTCCATTATGACAACTGGCTGATCACTCAGCTGGGGCAAGGTTGTGTAATCACTCCTTGCTTAGGTGTAGTATTCCTATACCTAGCTTACATATAGACACATGTGTACCTATCAGCCACTCCTATGGCAGGCCTTAACAATCCTGGAGGCAGAGTGCTTGGTAACATGTGAGATGGTGCTCTAGCATGAGCTGAGCCTGTCTGCAGCTTTCGGAACCATGTCCTTATAGCTGTTCTATGAGATCGCCTACCATATACTCTTAAAATGCCTTATAATCCTCACGGTAATGGTAACTATGGTTTGGCTTTATCAAAACATGTCGTGTAAGGTGTCTAACACTTTGGAATAATACCCCCACACCATTTCTGGCGATGAGGATAGTATTCCTCCCTTCTAGAGGGAGAAGACATGTTGAAGCCTACTTACCCGGTTAAAGTTAACCAGAGCCCCAGCATCACAAAATGGATGCTGCTGCCACAGACACAAGTCTGACCTCCTGCTGCTGGGAGTGATCCCGGCAAGGGAGGCTTGGACAATAGGTTTCCTGCCTTGGGAGGTGCGAGCACCACCCCAGACAGGCCTTAGTGTATTGGGGCAGGGAGGGATGAAAGAAACGAGACACTGCCTGGGGCACACAAGGTGTCCCATGCATAGTCCAGTTCAAACCGGTGCTGGGGCACTCCAGCCCCAGTCCTGGCGCGAAACTGGACAAAGGGAAGGGGGTGTAACTACCCCCCTCCCAGGTCCCACCCATAAGGCGTGACCTAGCAGGCAACCCAGCCCCCCAGATTAGTATAAGAGTGGTAGCTGGGCCCCAGGAGATTAGATTATCCTGAACCTGCAACTTGAACAGAAACTCTGGACCTTCGACATTCGACGAAAGAAGAAGACTGTAGAATCTCCCTTGTGGCCAAGGAGTGGCTACCCTGTGCAAACAGGCACCATCAAGAGACTACCCTTTGCTTTGCTCCAGTTCTACGAGGGACCGACTGCAGAGCCCGACCAGAGCCTTGACTTCCAGACTTCTCCGACCCTGATCCACATCCACAGCCGAGCTGAGATCCGTGGAGGCGCCGAGAGACGTGGGACCGGCTACCTGGGAAAAGTAGCGAGTCTCTTCCAGCGCAGCTTCTGAGGTACCCTCGAAGTTGTGCACCGGGGATTGAGAAGCCCCAACCCCAAGCACCATCTGCACCAAAGATCAGCCCCCCACACTCCACGAGTCCTGCGTGGGGCCCTTCTGCATTTTTCTGCTTGCCGCGCCTGTCCGGTGTCTTGCCCGTTGGCTAGCGGCCTTTTTGACGACACACCTTGAAATCTTCACCGCTGGTTTGGCTCCTCCAGACTGGCTCCCGCTTCTTTGCAAAAGAGAAGCACCCCAGACCTTCCTGATCTGCACCAGAAGCAAGTCCTCCGTTCTTCGTGGGTTCCGCTTGCCAAGGCTTGGTGAGTCCTAGTTCGACTTCGACGCCGCAGACAGCAAGAGCCTTCGTGGGACAGCTCTCCTCCTGGTCCTGGTCGTCCTCGACGTCTCCTGGTACCCATGGCTGCAGCGACAAGCTTCACCCTTTACCTGCAATCTTCACGACATCGCCTGGTTCCTTCCTGGTTCCACGTGGTCACTGGCTAGTGACCTTGACTCTGTCCCTTCTGCTTGCAGGTACCCTTCCTTCTTGATCCCGGCCTTGGGATCCACCGGACACTCTGCACTGACTGCCCGTCAGCAACTTTCCTTCAGGCATCCATAGAAGTCCACGACGAAACACGACGCAAGTTCAAACCTATGCACCCGCAGCCTGTGGGCTAGGTAACTTGGGTACTTCGGTGCTCACAAGGGTAGTGACTATCCTAGGGTCTAGTTTCCGAGTCTCGACTTCCTAGTTGCTCCAGAAGTGTCCTAAAACTGCTTATTTCAGAACTGTACTATTTCTATCGATTATACGCATTACGCGTGAGTGTTTCCACTCTGCACCTGAATCCCGTGGGCCTCCCACTTCCTAACCCTTGGTAGTGTAGTGTAGCCCCAGCGATTCCCTAGGCCTAGGCCTATTCTATTTCCGTGACAGTGGTCCTTATACCACTTCTTTAGTATATGGTTTGCGTGGCCCCTAGGGCCTAACTGTATTACTTACCTGTGTGACTTAATGTATGCTTAAATAAGACTGTTGTACTTACCTCGAATCTCATAAAGAGTGCTGAGGGTTTGACTAGAATAAATACACTTTATTTTATATATATATATCTGTTGTGGTGTCCTTTCATTCGGTATTCAAGGGATTATATATGGTATCACAGCTGGCTTCACATGCCATTCAGAGTTTAGCCTAAGACTGCTCTTGTCCATGCTACCACTAGGATAGCTGGTCTATAAGGTTGACTTTACAACCAATCACCATAAGGGTTGTTTGGACCGATATAAGGTGTACACTAGAACTAGTGACATCATACATCAGGCCAACTTCTCACAGTCCACCACGTCAGGAGGGAGAGAAGGAACTCAGGTTGCCCGTTCAATCTCCAGGCATGAAGTTGTAAGCTCTGGAGGTGGGGGTGAAGAACCTGCCCCTGCGAGAGGAGCTTTACCCTGAGAGGGAGAGGGAGCGGAGGGTGCGATGAGAGGTGAAGTAGATCTGTGTACCACACCCTTCTTGGCCAATCCGGGGTGATCAATATGACTTGGGCCTGGTTTTGGCGAATCTTCCTCAGAACCAGAGGAATCAACGGTATGGGAGGAAACGCATAAAGGAGTTGTGAGCTCCAGCTTAACTGAAACGCGTCCCCGAATGCCCCCTACATCGGAAACTGGAGACTGCAGAATGACGGACAGTGCGCGTTCGAGAGTGGCAAACAGGTCCACCCGAAGTGTCCCCCACGCTCAGAAGATGTGTTGAACTATCTCCGGATGAAGCCTCAGCTCGTGGTCGGCGGAGAACTGCCGACTGAGACTGTCCGCACGAACATTTAGCACCCCGGCCAGATGATTCGCCATCAAGCAAATCCGATGGTCCTGAGCTCAGGACCAAAGCCGCAAGACATCCCTGCAGAGGTGGTACTGACCCTTATCCTCACTGCTTGTTGAAATACCACATCGCGGTAGTATTGTAAGTCAGGACGTGAACCAACTGACCACAAAGGGAAGGGAGAAAGGCCTTGAGCGCCAAACGTATCGCCCAGAATTCCAGAAGATTGATGTGAAACAACCTTTCCTCTGGAGACCAAAGACCCTTGACCTCCAGATCCCCCAGATGAGCATCCCACCCTAGGGTAGAGGCATCCGTTACCAATGTGGCTACCGATAAAGGAAGATGAAAAGGCTTTCCTTGAGACAGATTGCCCTCCACACTCCACCAAGACAGATCCGCTGCAGCTTCTCTGGAGATCCTGACAGACTCCCTGAGATTTCCGTTGTGCTGATACCACTGCCTGCAGAGGCACCACTGAAGCACCCTCATGTGCCAGCATGCATGGTTGGCCAACAGAATGCAGGAGACGAACAGACCTAGCAGGCGTAGGACCTTCAGAACTGGAACAACCGCTCCATTGTGAAACAAAGGAATCATTTCCTGAATGTCGAGAATCCTTTGCGGAGGAGGAAAAGCGACACATTGGTATCCAGTACTGCCCCTATGAACAAGTTGCGCTGAGAGGGCACCAGGAGAGACTTGGGCACATTTATCGAAAACCCAATCTGAACAACAGCTGAGTTGTTACCTGCAGATGACGACACACCATGTCTGGCAACTGCCTTCAGAAGCCAGTCGTCCAGGTAGGGGAAAACCGGGATCCCCGACCTTCTGAGATGGGCACCCACCACCGCCATCTACTTGAAGACTCGGCGTGCAGTAGTAAGACCAAATGGAAGGAGAGCAAACTGATAATGCTGCAAACCAACCATAAGGAGTAGTTTCTTTTCTGTAACTCCAGTTCTGTAGTAGGGGTATCTCTGTTATAGTCATAATCTAGTGAATAGTCCCGCCCATGTGCGCGGACCCCGGAGCAATAACAATAATCTCTTAAGTTGTCAAGCCATGCAGACCTGCATCTACACTTATGAGAGAATTTCAAAGACCGATAATGCAGCCTATATCCAGAGGCTACACTGTCCAGTACTTTAACTAGAAAGAATTCCACCAACAACCACCAACAGCACTGCCAGTCCAGCATTTTCCACAGAGAAAAAACCTGCCTCTTCCAGCAAAAGCCTCTGGAATGATGGAGAGGAAGGGATGGACAGACAAGCCCCATAGGCTGCCATTATGTGGCTTAGAACAGGATACTGTGCCTTTAAGAAAACTTTCCAGAACTTTTCCAGTATCCCAGAATGCACAGCAGGTCCCTTTTACTTTCAGTTCTTTTTGAAGGCGTAGCACGCCAGACCTGTAGCATTCCTTAGATTAACGCGCTTATGACTATAACAGAGATACCCCTACTACAGAACTGGAGTTACAGAAAAGAAACTACTCCTTCTGTAGTAAGGGATCTCTGTGTATAGTCATAATCTAGTGAATAGAATGGCAAGCCCATCCCCACACAAAAACGGCGGTGGAGAAGATCACAAAATAATACCACTACAGTGCGAACAAATTTCGCAGCGAAGCCTGCCCAACCTGAGCATCTGCCCTGGCATCCGCGTCCAGACAGTAATGCGCAGCAAAGGTATGGACCGACTTCCAAGTGGCCGCCTTGCAGATTTCTGCAATCGGAACATTATGCAGCAAAGCAGTCGTGGCAGATTTGCCCCTGGTGGAATGAGCCTTAGGTTTACCCCCTAAGGTCTTATTAGCCTTTTGGTAACACAACTGTATACAGGACACATTCCACTGAGAGATGGACTGTTTGGAGGTAGCAAGACCTGTCCTGACTGATCCATAATTGATAAACAATTGGTCTGACCTACGAATATCTTTGGTCTTATCAAGATAAAACTTCAACACCCTCCTAACGTCCAGGGAATGTAGAGACCTTTCCGCTGGAGAAGAAGGATTCTGAAAAAACGTAGGTAAAGTTATGGTCTGGTTGACATGAAAATCAGATATAACCTTAGGAAGAAATTTAGGGCGAGTACGCATAACAACCGTAGCAGCATGAAATACAGTATAAGGTTCTCGGCAACCCAACGCCTGAAGTTCACTCACCCTGCGGGCCGATGTAATGGCCACTAGGAACGCCGCCTTCCAGCACAGGTGCTGCAACAAAGCCTTGTGAATAGGTTCAAAAGGCTCCTTCATCAATCTGGACAGCACCACATTCAATTCCCAGGAAGGCGAGGGAAGTCTGACCGGAGGGAACACCTTCAAGCCTTCCAAAAAATCCTTGACCACAGGGATCTGAAAGAAGGAAGTCTGTGAAGGGCATTTCCTGTAAGCAGTCAAAGCAGCGAGATGAACCTTAATGGAGTGGAAATTAAGGCCAGACTGCGCCAAATGTAAAAGATATGGAAGGATGACATCTTCCTTACAGGTCATCGGGTCAAAGTTCTTGGATTTGCACCAGATGCAGAATCTCTTCCACTTGTAAGCATAGGAAGTCCTAGTGGAAGGACGTTTAGCCTCCTTCAGTATGCCCATATAATCTTCTGGTAGATTCAAATGGCCATATTGCACTATCTCAGGAGCCATGCCGCCAAACTCAAAGACGAGAGGTTGGGATGCAACATCCGCCCCCCGAAATTCGTGAGAAGGTCCGGCCTGCACGGCAGCCGCATGCGAGGAAGGAGAGACCGGTGAAGCAGGTCCGTGAACCACCACTGCCTGGGCCATTCCGGGGCAATCAGGATCATCCGTGTGAGAAGTTGGCCTGATGTATGATGTCACTAGTTATAGTGTACACCTTATATCAGTCCAAATACCCTTATGGTGATTGGTTGTAAAGTCAACCTTATAGACCAGCTATCCTAGTGGTAGCATGGACAAGAGCAGTCTTAGGCTAAACTCTGAATGGCATGTGAAGCCAGCTGTGATACCATATATAATCCCTTGAATACCAAATGAAAGGACACCACAACAGATATATATATAAAATAAAGTGTATTTATTCTAAGCAAACCCTCAGCACTCTTTATGAGATTAGAGGTAAGTACAACACAGTCTTATTTATGCATACATTAAGTCACACAGGTAAGTAATACAGTTAGGCCCTAGGGGCCACGCAAACCATATACTAAGTAAGTGGTATAAGAACCACTGTCACGGAAATAGAATAGGCCTAGGCCTAGGGAATCGCTGGGGCTACACTACACTAGCGTTAGTTAGGAAGTGGGAGGCCCACGGGATTCGTGTGCAGAGTGGAAACACTCACGCGTAATGCGTAAAAGTCAATAGCAATAGTACAGTTTAGAAAGAGATAGATTTAGGACACTTCCGGAGTAGCTAGGAAGTTGAGACTTGAAAACTAGACACTAGGATAGTCACTATCCTGATGAGCACCGGAGTACCCAAGTTACCTAGCCCACAGGCTGCGGGTGCATAGGGGTGAAGATGCGTCGTTTTCGTCGTCGACTCCTATGGATGCCTGAAGAAAGATGCTGACAGGCAGTCAGTGAAGAGTGTCCGGTGGATCCCAAGGCTGGGATCAAGAAGAGAAGAAACCTGCAAGCAGAGGGGACAGAGTCAAGGTCACTAGCCAGTGACCACGTGGAACCAGGAAGGAACCAGGCGATGTCGTGAAGAGTTGCAGGTGAAGGTGAAGCTTGTCGCTGCAGCCAGGAGGACCAGGAAGCGTCGAGGACGACCAGGACCAGGAGGCGAGCTGTCCCACGAAGGCTCTTGCTGTCGGCGGCGTCGAAGTTGGACTAGGACTCACCAAGCCTTGGCAAGCGGAACCCACGAAGAACAAAGGACTTGCTTCTGGTGCAGACCAGGAAGGTCTGGGGTGCTTCTTTGCAGAGAAGCGGGAGCCAGTCTGGAGGAGCCAAACCAGCGCAGAAGATTTCAGGGAGCGTCGTCACAAAGGCCACTAGCCAGCGGGCAAGCAACCGGACAGACGCGGCAAGCAGGAAAATGCTGAAGGGCCCCACGCAGGACTCGTGGAGTGTGGGGGGCTGATCTTCGGTGCAGATGGTGCTTGGGGTTGGGGCTTCTCAATCCCCGGTGCACAACTTCGAGGGTACCTCAGAAGCTGCGCTGTAAGTTACTAGCCACTTTTCCCAGGTAGCCGGTCCCACGTCGCTCGTCGCCTCCACGGATCTCAGCTCTGCTGCAGATGTGGATGAGGGTCGGAGAAGTCTGGAAGTCAAGGCTCTGGTCGGGCTCTGCAGTCGGTTCCTCGTAGAACGGTCGCAAAGCAAAGGGTAGTCTCTTGATGGTGCCTGTTTGCACAGGGTAGCCACTCCTTGGCTACAAGGGAGATTCTTCAGTCTTCTTCTTTCGTCGAATGTCGAAGGTCCAGAGTTTCTGTTCAGTTTTGCAGGTTCAGGATAATCTAAAGTCTTGAGGCCCAACTCCCACTCTTATACTAATCTGGGGGGCTGGGATACCTGCTAGGTCACGCCTTATGGGTGGGACCTGGGAGGGGGTGGTTACACCCACTTCCCTTTGTCCAGTTTCGCGCCAGAGCTGGGGCTGGAGTGCCCCAGCGCCGGTTTGAACTGGACTATGCAAGGAACACCTTGTGTGCCCCAGGCATGTCTCATTCCTTTCAGCCCACCCTGCCCCAATACACTAAAGGCTGTCTGGGGAGGTGCTAGCACCTCCCCAAGCAGGAAACCTATTGTCCAGGCCTCCCTGGCTGGGATCACTCCCAGCTGCAGGAGGTCAGACTTGTGTCGTGGCAGCAGCATCCATTTTGTGATGCTGAGGCTTTGGTCAGAGGTTACACAGCAAAGTAGGATTTTAACATGTCTCTCCCTCTAGAAGGGAGGAATAATATCCTCATCACCAGAAATGGTATGGGGGTATTATTCCAAAGTGTTAGACACCTTACACGACATGTTTTGATACAGCCCAACCATAGTTACCATAACCGTTTAAGATTATAAGGCACTTTAAGAGTATATGGTAGGCTATATCATAGAACAGCTATAAGGACATGGTTCCGAAAGCTGCAGACAGGCTCAGCTCATGCTAGAGCACCATCTCACATGTTACCAAGCACTCTGCCTCCAGGATTGTTAAGGCCTGCCATAGGAGTGACTGATAGGTACACATGTGTCTATATAGAAGGGTAGATATAGGCATACTATATCTAAGCAAGGGGTGATTACACGACCTTGCCCCAGCTGAGTGATCAGCCAGTTGTGTCTGATTGGAAGGCCAGTCCAGGGGTGGCATAATACATGCTGCAGCCCCTGGGAGGCCTAGGGTACACCTATGCCCTGGGTACCTAGGGTACACTGTACAGGGTCCAATAAGGTGATCCTTACCAATTGGTTATGTACCTAGGGTACATGGAGTCCATATTAAAGAGAGCAGACAGCCTGAGACCCTGAATGGCAGGATCTCAGGCCAACTAAGTCGAAAAACCAGCTAGACACTAGGCAAAAAGTTGGGGGTAACCATAGTCAGATATCCACCATCCTACAATCCGCGCCCCGGACTTGGACAGTTTGATGAGCACTGCCGGAATCAGGTGAATGGGTGGAAAAGCGTACAGAAAGCTGTTCGACTAGTCGATCCATAGCACATTCCCCAGCGTCCCCTTCTGGTAGTACCTGGATGCGAAGTCTTGGCATTTGCTGTTTTCAGCGGTGGCGAACAGATCTACGTCTGGAGTTCCCCACCTTGCGAAGACTTCTCCTAGTACCTCGTCGTTTATGACCCATTCGTGGTTCTCCTGAAGCAGCCTGCTCAGCGCGTCCGCCTGAACATTCTGCACCCCCGGCAGATGCGTGGCCGTGATCATCAGTAATCAGGCCAGAAGCCAGCGCCAGATTGCCTGCGCCTCCTGCGACAGAGTGCGCGATCTCGACCCCCCTTGCTTGTTGAGGTAATACATCGTGTGTAGGAGAGTAGGGTCTGCTTTCTATGTTCACCCCCACTTTTTGCTTTTGCTTTACTGGTTTTCGACTTAGATGTGGCTGTGGGCCTGCTAATCAGACCCACAGCCCTGCTGTTCTCTCTCTAAATTAATACTATGTACTTTAGGTGCATAACCCATTTGGATAGGATCACCTTATTGGCCCCTGTACAGTGTACCCTAGGTACCCAGGGCATAGGTGTACCCTAGGCCTACCAGGGGCTGCAGCATGTATTATACCACCCCTGGCCTGGCCTTCCATTTTGACACAACTGGCTGATCACTCAGCTGGGGCAAGGTCGTGTAATCACCCCTTGCTTAGGTGTAGTATTCCTATACCTAACTTACATATAGACACATGTGTACCCATCAGTCACTCCTATGGCAGGCCTTAACAATCCTGGAGGCAGAGTGCTTGGTAACATGCGAGATGGTGCTCTAGCATGAGCTGAGCCTGTCTGCAGCTTTCGGAACCTTGTCCTTATAGCTGTTCTATGATATAGCCTACCATATACTCTTAAAGTGCCTTATAATCTTAAACGGTTATGGTAACTATGGTTTGGCTTTATCGAAACATGTCGTGTAAGGTGTCTAACACTGTGGGATAATACCCCCATGCCATTTCTGGACATGAGAATATTATTCCCCCCTTCTAGAGGGAAAGACATGTTAAAATCATACTTCAACTGTTAGCCTCTGACCAAAGCCTCAGCATCACAAAATGGATGCTGCTGCCACGACACAAGTCTGACCTCCTGCAGCTGGGAGTGATCCCAGCCAGGGGGGCCTGGACAATAGGTTTCCTGCTTGGGGAGGTGCTAGCACCTCCCCAGACAGCCTTTAGTGTATTGGGGCAGGGTGGGCTGAAAGGAATGAGACATGCCTGGGGCACACAAGGTGTTCCTTGCATAGTCCAGTTCAAACCGGCGCTGGGGCACTCCAGCCCCAGCTCTGGCGCGAAACTGGACAAAGGGAAGTGGGTGTAACCACCCCCTCCCAGGTCCCACCCATAAGCGTGACCTAGCAGGTATCCCAGCCCCCCAGATTAGTATAAGAGTGGGAGTTGGGCCTCAAGACTTTAGATTATCCTGAACCTGCAAAACTGAACAGAAACTCTGGACCTTCGACATTCGACAAAAGAAGAAGACTGAAGAATCTCCCTTGTAGCCAAGGAGTGGCTACCCTGTGCAAACAGGCACCATCAAGAGACTACCCTTTGCTTTGCCCACGTTCTACGAGGAACCGACTGCAGAGCCCGACCAGAGCCTTGACTTCCAGACTTCTCCGACCCTGATCCACATCTACAGCAGAGCTGAGATCCGTGGAGGCGACGAGCGACGTGGGACCGGCTACCTGGGAAAAGTGGCTAGTAACTTACAGCGCAGCTTCTGAGGTACCCTCGAAGTTGTGCACCGGGGATTGAGAAGCCCCAACCCCAAGCACCATCTGCACCGAAGATCAGCCCCCCACACTCCACGAGTCCTGCGTGGGGCCTTCAGCATTTTCCTGCTTGCCGCGTCTGTCCGGTTGCTTGCCCGCTGGCTAGTGGCCTTTGTGACGACGCACCCTGAAATCTTCTGCGCTGGTTTGGCTCCTCCAGACTGGCTCCCGCTTCTCTGCAAAGAAGAAGCACCCCAGACCTTCCTGGTCTGCACCAGAAGCAAGTCCTCCGTTCTTCGTGGGTTCCGCTTGCCAAGGCTTGGTGAGTCCTAGTCCAACTTCGACGCCGCCGACAGCAAGAGCCTTCGTGGGACAGCTCGCCTCCTGGTCCTGGTCGTCCTCGACGCTTCCTGGTCCTCCTGGCTGCAGCGACAAGCTTCACCTTCAATCTTCACGACATCGCCTGGTTCCTTCCTGGTTCCACGTGGTCACTGGCTAGTGACCTTGACTCTGTCCCTTCTGCTTGCAGGTTTCCTCTCTTCTTGATCCCAGCCTTGGGATCCACCGGACACTCCTCACTGACTGCCTGTCAGCATCTTTCTTCAGGCATCCATAGGAGTCGACGACTAAAACGACGCATCTTCACAACTATGCACCCACAGCCTGTGGGCTAGGTAACTTGGGTACTCCGGTGCTCATCAGGATAGTGACTATCCTAGTGTCTAGTTTTCAAGTCTCAACTTCCTAGCTACTCCGGAAGTGTCCTAAATCTACCGTTTTCTAAACTGTACTATTGCTATTGACTTTTACGCATTACGCGTGAGGGTTTCCACTCTGCACACGAATCCCG
Source organism: Triturus cristatus (assembly GCF_964204655.1). Classification (NCBI taxonomy): domain Eukaryota; kingdom Metazoa; phylum Chordata; class Amphibia; order Caudata; family Salamandridae; genus Triturus; species Triturus cristatus. The sequence goes on along the minus strand of NC_140589.1, from coordinate 212,287,193 downwards.
TGGGCCTCCCACTTCCTAACTAACGCTAGTGTAGTGTAGCCCCAGCGATTCCCTAGGCCTAGGCCTATTCTATTTCCGTGACAGTGGTTCTTATACCACTTACTTAGTATATGGTTTGCGTGGCCCCTAGGGCCTAACTGTATTACTTACCTGTGTGACTTAATGTATGCATAAATAAGACTGTGTTGTACTTACCTCTAATCTCATAAAGCGTGCTGAGGGTTTGCTTAGAATAAATACACTTTATTTTATATATATATCTGTTGTGGTGTCCTTTCATTTGGTATTCAAGGGATTATATATGGTATCACAGCTGGCTTCACATGCCATTCAGAGTTTAGCCTAAGACTGCTCTTGTCCATGCTACCACTAGGATAGCTGGTCTATAAGGTTGACTTTACAACCAATCACCATAAGGGTATTTGGACTGATATAAGGTGTACACTAGAACTAGTGACATCATACATCAGGCCAACTTCTCACATTCAGCCTGGTAGTGTTCCTCCTCTAGCAACCTCTGCGCTTCTCTCCTCGAGCGCATCTTCGGTTGCGGCGGCGCCACCGGCGACGTCGATGGCTCCGGGAGAGGCATCGAAGGCGGATCCGTAGCAGGAACCTGCAAACAAATCCGTGAAGACGGGTCGCCGGATGGAGCCGGGGACTGCCAATACGGCGTCAACATCCTCTGAGCCAGAATTTGCCATGACGGCGTCATTGGCGTGAATGACACGAAGGGGGCCCGAGTATAATGGTGAGGCACACCCAAATTAAATGCCAGAGGACCCATGGGACCAAAGGTGCACCAGAAGGGTAAGAGGCCCTGTTAAACACACGATACATCACATTTAAAAATGTGAGGGATCTGAACCCGGCGCCGGGAATGAAGGATACTGCGCCGGTTCGAGATTCGATCGAGGAGCCTCCGGAGTCGGAACCACTGGGGCCACAGGCGGAGCCACAGGAGCCGAAGGAGTCTCAGCATCAGCCGGATTCGATGAACCATCCGGAGCCAGAGAGAATCTCGGCGTCTGAGACTGAACTGGAGTCCCCTTATACGAAGGAGAATGGGCCGGAGTCACCTGAGGAGACACTGAAGAAGAGACGAAGTCCTTAACAAGAGGTCAAGGAGCCCGAGAAGGCGACCTCGAAGCCACAGGCTTCGACGAATGGCATCGAGATCCATGCCTCCTCTTCTTGTGTTTCCTCCTCGAATCATGTGAAGTAGACAACCATCGACTTCGAAAGTTTGACCCCTTTTTTCTTTTCTCACTTTAGCCATGTACAGGTTGGCTTCTCGTTCCTTCAGGTTCATCTTCCTACAGCAAGGACAGCCCTAGACGACGTGATCAGACAATAGACACCACAGGCAGTTTTCATGGGGGTCAGTGATCGACATATGCCCCCCGCACTCCTTACGGGGATTGAAGCTCGACTTCCTTGGAGCAGACATGTCAACCCCACAGAAGGAAACCAGAAAAATACAAAGTATCCAGGAGAAAGTATTGGAGAGTCCATAGAAAAACCGTTAGCGTCGACAGCGCGGTAAAAAGGGAACTGACGTCATCACGCAGACAAGGCGCTCTTATGGCTCCAGTGATGTCACGCGGAGCTGCGTGTGTAGCCATGGCATTCCGACGACCTAGTTGGCGTGGAGAGCTAGGAAAAAAGGTTCCGAGGAATGCTGGCGCAGGGGATATTCATAAGGTGAGGAATCCACAGGCAGATGTATCCATCAGAAGCTCCCTGTCTAAATTGTGATTCCAATTGGTTCTCCATGATTGGCATATTAGATTTAGTGTCAAGTACCTAGTATAGTGCACTGTGTATTCCCTGGGCCTGTAAATCAAATGCTACAAGTGGGCCTGCAACACTGGTTGTGCCACCCGCATGTGTAGCCCAGCAAAACGGTCTCAGGACTCCTACTGTAGGGTCTGTGAGTGCAGTTTTAAATTACCATGTCGACCTGGCAAGTGCACTCAATTGCCCAGGCTCAAACCTTCCCTTTTACTACATGTAAGGCGCCTCCAAGTAAGTCCAAGCTATCCCATTGACAGGAAGCAGTGTTTGCGAAGAACAAGTTACTAACCTTCGGTAACGATGTATCTGTAAGAAACATTAGTTAGTTAGATTCCTCACCTTAGAATATCCCCAGGCGTCAGACTGGATCCGGAAGATTTTTCGTCAGCAATACCCCTTGCGCGTCGCTAGGCGTCGTCTGCGGCTCCGCGTCCGTCGTCGGCGTCGTGCGCCGGGATGACGTCGTCGGAGTACTTAGACGCCGCCCTCGCGCGCTGACGTCAGTTCTTGTACATAGCCTTCCGCGCCAGGAACGCAGAGCCATGCAAAGACCGACACTGGTGCCAAAAATAAAATCTAGGGGCCTGAAAGGACAACCTTAACCCTAGATGTCAGTTCGCAGAACGGGGAGGATGGGAGGGTCGGTGAGGAATCTAACTAACTAATGTTTCTTACAGATACATCGTTACCGAAGGTTAGTAACTTGTTCATCTGAAAGAAACACGTTAGTTAGATTCCTCACCTTAGAATAGATACCCAAGCAATACCATCCCCGGTGGTGGGTCTGCGAACCAAGATCACACCAGAAAGTCCTGGAGGACAGAACGGCCAAAGAAGCCATCCCTCCGGACTTGGCTGTCAAGGCAATAATGCCTGGCAAACGTGTGTAGAGAAGCCCACGTCGCCGCCTGACAGATGTCCTGCAAAGGGACTCCCCGTCCCAAGGCAGTAGTAGCCGCCGTGGCCCGAGTAGAATGGGCGCGCAGCCCAACAGGAGGGTCCTTTTTAGCCAAGGAATAGCAGATTTTTATACACAAAACGACCCACCGAGAGATGGTTCGTTTGTGCACAGCTTTCCCCTTCTTAGCGCCCACGTACCCAACAAAAAGCTGGTCGTCCACCCGGAACTGTTTTGTGCGGTCCAGATAAAAGGAGAGCGCGCGTTTTGGGTCCAGACGGTGGAGCCTCTCTTCCTCTTTGGAAGGATGCGGAGGCGGAAAGAAGGTGGGCAAGGTGACAGATTGCCCAAGGTGAAAAGGAGTCACCACTTTAGGAAGAAAGGAGGGACGAGGCCGAAGGACAACCTTGTCCGGATGAACAGATAGGAAAGGAGGCTTTGAAGATAAAGCCTGGAGCTCACTCACCCGTCTAGCCGAGGTGATGGCTACCAGAAAAGCAGTCTTTAGAGTTAGAAGACGAAGAGGGCAATTGTGAAGAGGCTCGAAGGGAGCGCACATCAGGAAGATCAATACCAGATTCAAGTCCCACTGAGGCATTACAAAAGGGACAGGAGGGAACGGGTGTGTAATGCCTTTGAGAAAGCGTGTAACCACAGGGGACTTGAAAAGAGAAGGCTGATCAGGAAGCCGCAAGAAGGCGGAGATGGCAGCAAGATAACCCTTCAGGGTGCCCAGGGCAGAGCCCTGCCGGGCCAGAGAAAGAAGGAAGAGGAGAACCTCTGAAAGAGGGGCGGAAAGGGGATCCACAGCCTTTGCTGTGCACCATGCCACAAATTTGTTCCATCGGCAGGCGTATACCGACTTCGTGGAGGGACGCCTGGCTGCCAGAATGATATCACAGACTTCAGGAGGCAAGTCAAATGGCATCAACTGCCGCCGCTCAATCTCCACGCATGGAGGTGGAGGCTGGACAGGTTCGGGTGGAGGACCGTCCCCTGCTGCTGCGACAGAAGATCCTCCCGAAGGGGCAGACGTATCGGGGGATCGGTCAACAGACTGAGTAGCTCGGGATACCAGTATCTTCGTGCCCAATCCGGAGCCACCAAGATGACTTGGGCCCGGTCGCGCCTGATCTTCTTCAGCACTCTGGGCAGAAGTGGTATAGGCGGAAAGGCGTACAACAGACCGCAACTCCACTCGTGACGAAAAGCGTCGCCGAGCGAGTGCCGCCTTGGAAATTCCAACGCGCAGAACTGCTGACATTGCGCGTTCTCTTCGGTGGCGAATAGATCTAACCAAGGCTCTCCCCACTGCTGAAAGAGGCCTTGCACCACTTCGGAGTTCAGACGCCATTCGTGATCCATCATGCACCGGCGGCTGAGTTCGTCTGCTCTGGCGTTCAGAGAGCCCGCCAGATGTTGAACCACCAGGGTGACGCCCTGGTGTTCCAGCCATGTCCAGAGGCGCAGAGCCTCCTGACAAAGGGTCCACGACCCCACCCCGCCCTGTTTGTTGCAGTACCACATGGCGGTGGTGTTGTCCGTGAACACCTGCACGACACTTCCCCTGACAGAGGGAAGGAAGGCTTTCAGTGCAAGCCGGATCGCTCTCAACTCCAACAGGTTGATGTGGAGACGAGACTCCGCCGGAGACCAGAGGCCTCTGATCTCCGCCTCTCCCATATGGCCACCCCAACCCAAGAGGGACGCATCCGTCACTACGACATGCTCCGGTTGGGGAAGGGAGAGGCTCTTGCCCTTGACCCACTCGCGGTCCGTGAGCCACCACTGCAGCTGCTGTGCAGTGCCCTCCGAGATCAAGACATGGTCGGACAGGTTGCCGTGATGCTGGGCCCACTGAAACTTCAGGTCCCACTGCAGAGCCCGCATGCGCCGCCTGGCGTGATGCACTAGTAGGATGCAGGAGGCCATCAGCCCCAGAAGCCGCAACACTAGCCTGACCGAAACCCGGGATAGAGGCCGAAAGATGGGAATCAGGGCCTGTATATCCCGGACCCGCTGTTCCGGTGGATGGACCCGGAACTGCGCCGAATCGAGAACCGCTCCGATGAAGAGGAGCTTCTGAGAGGGACTCAAGTGTGACTTCGGCACGTTGATGGAAAACCCCAGCAAATGCAGGAGATCCGCCGTAGTCTGGAGGTGGGAGACGACTGCCTGGGGCGAGCCCGCCTTCAACAACCAGTCGTCGAGATAGGGGAAGACTGGGACCCCTGATCTGCGCAGATGAGCTGCGACCACCGCCATCACTTTCGTGAACACCCGAGGGGCACTGGTGAGGCCGAAGGGGAGCACGGTAAACTGAAAGTGCTCTTGGCCCACCGTGAACCGCAGGTAACGCCGGTGGGCCGGCAGGACGGGGATATGGAAATATGCGTCCTGCAAGTCCAACGCTACCATCCAGTCTCCAGGGTCTAGGGCAGCTAAAACCTGAGCCAACGTTAGCATCTTGAACCTTTCCTTTCGGAGGAAGGCATTGACGTTCCGGAGGTCCAAGATAGGGCGCAGGCCCCCCTTGCCCTTCTTGGGAACCAGAAAGTAGTGGGAATAACAACCACGACCTACTTCTGGACTCGGAACGCGCTCGACGGCCCCCTTGGCCAGGAGAGCCGAAACTTCCTCGCGGAGAAGATCCAAATGATCCCCCGAGATACGGTGGTGTTGTGGTGGCATGGCTGGAGGGGTCGTCTCGAAGGGGAGGGAGTAGCCCCTTCGGACGATTTGCAGCACCCACCTGTCCGATGTGATGGACCGCCAGTGGAGCAGGTGATGGCGAACTCTGCCGCCCACTGGCGTGGTATGGGCCTGAAAGCTCGGACTAGGAAGGCTTTGAGGCGGATGCTGCCGGGGTGGATGTGGGCTGACCACGTCGGCCTCCATTTCCGCCACGGCGGAAGCCACGTCCGCGACCGCGCGCAGGTTGGTTCTGCGGCTGGTGGCTCTGCGGACGTGAGGAGGCGCCCCTTCCTTGGCCACGAAAGGGGCGAAAAGCGGAGGTGTGCGCCCGCGGAGCCGAGAGGCCCAAGGACTTGGCCGTAGCCCCGGGAGTCCTTAAAGCGGTTCAGCGCACTGTCCGCCTTCTCACCAAACAGGCGAGTGCCATCAAAGGGCATGTCCATGAGGGTGTTCTGGACATCCCCGGAAAAGGACGTGGACCGCATCCAGGCGTGGCGGCGGAGCGCCACCGTGGTGGAAATCGCCCGACCTAGCGAGTCCGTGGTGTCAAGCCCACATCTTATGGCGTGCCGTGCTGCATCCCTCCCATCGGCCAGAGCCTGGGAAAGACGCGTCCGGACCTCCTCCGGACACAGGGGCAGCACGTCCTCCACCGTATCCCACAGAGAATGGGAATAACGGTCCAAGAGACAGGCGGTATTTAAAGACCGCAGGCCCAAACTAAGGGACGAGAACAGTTTCTTGCCAAACTGCTCGAGTCTCTTGGAATCCCGGTCCGGCGGAGCGGTCGGGAAGGAGGATTGGGAAGTAGAGGCCTGGATAACCAGACTCTCGGGGGTGGGGTGTTGGGACAGGAAGCTGGGGTCGCCCGGAGCAGGGCGGTGGCGCCTGGCAACGTTCCTATCCACAGGAGGAACTGTGGAGGGCTTGGACCAGGTGCCCTGCAGAACGTCAGTGAGGGCCTCGTTAAACGGCAGCAGAGGCTCAGTGGAGCTTGCTGAGGTTTGAAGCACCTCAGTGAGGATGTTGGTCCTCACAGCCACGGCAGGCAACTCGAGCCCAAGGGCCTCAGCCGCCTTGCGCAGCACCACAGAAAATGCTGCACCCTCCTCCGAAGCCACGGTCGGAGGAGAAGTGAATCCAGCGTCTGGCGAGGTGTCCAGCCCGCTGGCCTCCCCCAGCTCATCTGCCCAGTCCTGAGAAAGCTGTGACTGAACAGCCAGAGGGTCCTCGAACCCCTCCCAGTCGCCCCCTTCTTCCGAGTCCTGATAAACAGGAGGAATGATCGGAACCGGACTGTAGAGATGGTAGGTCTCTAGCGGCGTCGGATGCGGCGTCGGCGGACGCCGTGCCGGCGTCGGGTCCGGATGAGGGCTAAACTGGGGCGTCGGCGTCACAGGCGTCGGCGTCGGCGGCGCCGGTGACGGCGGTTCAGGCGTCGGCGCCGGTGGAGGAGTGACAAGGTCAACCGGCGTCGACTGGGGCCCAGGCATGGGCCCCGCGGGGACCTGCGGCGTCGAGACCGGAGTCGTCGACGGCGCCGGGGCCGGAGCCGCCGGCACGCGAGGTCGCCCAGTCGAGCCCGCGGGGCCCGAAGGCGCGCCAGCGGGCGTCGACGGCGGGGCCAGGCTCCTCATGGCCGAGAGGAAGGCACTGATCTCCGCCGGCGCCGCGTCAGCCCCAGGGACCGGAAGGTATGGGGGCGGACGCGGCACCTGCGGCTCCGCCGGAGCCGCGGGGGTGGAACCACTTGGACCCTCGGCCGAGTCGCGCGACCGGCGAGGGGAGTCCGAAGAGCGATGTCGCCTCTTGGACTTCTTTGAGTGTTTGGACTTACCCGACGACTTGGAGCCAGACGAACGATGGTGGCGTCGGCTAGGGCTCCGCGAGCGATCCTTGGACCTCCTCCTGGACCGGGATCGCGCACGACGCGGAGCCGAGTGGCGAAGCTCGAGAAGCTTGCGGGACCGCTCCCGCCTAGCCTTCGAAGTCAGGGCCTGACAGTCGTTGCACGACTCCGCGTCGTGGTCGAGGCCTAAGCAATAGAGGCACCGGCGGTGGTGATCGGTCACCGACATCAGTCGATGACAGTCTTCACAAGCCTTGAACCCAGGCATCCTACCGGCACCAGATGTCGACAGACAGGGATCAAAAATGATCAAAAAGATTTAGTCAAAAAAGACTAAAAGGGGTAGCTCTCCCGGATCTGCGCTTACTGGCGCGGAAAAAAGAAGAACTGACGTCAGCGCGCGAGGGCGGCGTCTAAGTACTCCGACGACGTCATCCCGGCGCACGACGCCGACGACGGACGCGGAGCCGCAGACGACGCCTAGCGACGCGCAAGGGGTATTGCTGACGAAAAATCTTCCGGATCCAGTCTGACGCCTGGGGATATTCTAAGGTGAGGAATCTAACTAACGTGTTTCTTTCAGATAGGCAGGACATGTACTGGTGTGTTTTACATGACCGGATAGTGAATTACTGCCAAGTTCAATTTTCACTATTGTAAGAACTAGTTCTACAATAGACAATCGTTGGAGCTGCCTTGTAACTTTCAAATGGGAACACCTAGAGTGTGTTGGGGGGTTTGGGGGGGGGAGGGGAGATGAGTGGTCACCTACACCTGAACAGAGTTGTGCATGGCCTCGCACGATGCTATCCCCATCCCCATAGTGTGTGTTTGGAACCACCACAAGGCAGGAAAAGAACTTGTGCATTGTAAAGACTTTCCTTTGAAGAATGCCTACTTCAAAGGTTGGTCTGCAGTTTCTGCTTTGGAGAGGAAAAATACTGGACTTTGAGGTATCCAGCTTGTGAGGTTTATCCAAGGGCTTGTGTGAGCTTGCCTCCTCGTAAGAAGTCTCAGGAACACCTGAACACCACTGCTGGGAGTTCTGACCTGCCAAGTGGTGCCAACTCCAGTTCCGGACCCCTGGAGGTGTTTGCGGAGCTATAACCTGTAAGAACAGCATTACAGACAGTCACCGATACTGCCTGCAACGACGCCGCGGTCACTGCTCACTGGGTGAGTGCAGCACCAAACCAAACTACACTGCATCCTTTTTCTCACAGACTACGCTTTACTTTGTGATCGACACCGCTGGCTGCGCAGTGGACAAAGACTTCGACTACACTGCAGCCCTTGTCTCAGCAACAAAAACTTTGCACCGTCAGATGCTGCTGCCTGCATCATGGCTACAAAGTAATGGGTATGATCCAGAAACATCACAAAGACCCATGTAAATTACGGTACAAGAGAACATGGTTCCCAGTGGAACACGATTAAAACAGTGACAATATATACATCAAAGACTACATACAAAGCCTGTCCAGCCTGAAACAAGGCTACAAATGAATTTACAGAGCCATAATGTTATGTTTTGGCGTAGTGAAAAAAAAATCACTGTTGTCCACATCTTGCATAGAGAAGAAAGCTGTTGACGTTTCAACCCAGTGATAGAGTTGGGTAGCCTAAATCATTACTTTAGGGTCTTCATCAGGACTGTGGAACACCGATGTCCACCTGTATCTGCAGTGGACAGAGGTCTTGAAGGGCCCGTGGGTCCCCAAAGCAGACAGGGAATCAAGATAGCAATTGTTCAATTTCCTTAAATCCCTTTAAGTAGCTTCAGTTTGCGGGGCAACGATAAATCCAAGTGCTCCGTTATTCTCCTCTTCGACAAACAAGTCAGTTCGCTGGCTTGTACTGTAGCAGTGGTCAACGCCCTAGACACCGCAGCCCCTGGCCTGCCAATGGCAACTTCAACTCCATCACCCGATGCTGCTGCTTGCATCGAAGCCACAGTCACCTCGTGAGGAGCACAAAACACCAACCACGACAATACTGCAGCACCGGATCGCGACCACGCCGCACAGACCCCACGCCGCTGCCTGCACCAGAGCCACGACACTGCATTGTGAAGTGTGTGACGCACTCCCCGCGATGACACCGCAGTCCAAGCACTGTTAACATCAGCACTCCTGACTTCGATCTCACGGTGTTCGTTCTGCAACGCATGCGACTTAAATGCCTCACCGACCTTTGCAACGGCATGAATCACAGACGCCTCGCGACACCTCAGCACTACACTTTACCGGAAGGTCCTTGAGGCTGCTTCAACTTCCAAGGTACTGTTTGTGGGTCTTCCTCGGCGCCGAAGCCAGCCCTCGACTTCGTGTCGGACTGAACTGTTGGATTTGTTGGTCACAACGCCCCGGTTGGCGCTATTGACTTCAATGAACTGTACTTTTGCTCTAGTCTTAAGAAATTCATATCTTTGCTTGTGTATGTTGGATATTTGTGGTTTTGATTAGATAAATAGTGGTTATTTTTCTAAACTGGTGTGGTGTCAATTTTGTAGTGTTTTCACTGTTACTGTGTGTGTTTTGTACAAATACTTTACACATTGCCACTGAGATGAGCCGGATTGTCTGTGCCAAGCTATCAAGGGGGTGAGCAGGCGTTATCTTGGTTGTGTAATCCCTGTACCCCGACTAGAAGGAAAGGTCGCTACTTGGACAGGGTGTACCATCACTGCCAACTACAGACCCCCATTTCTAACAGTATTAATGATCATGATTTTTTTTTATTAACTATGCAATAAAGTTTTAACGCGTACCTGCCATTTACTATCCACCTGTAAACCACTCATTCCACATACACACAACATACACCCCCACATTTAGGTTTAAAAAATAAAGGCAAATAATCCCAATGTGGCAAAATGGACAGCCCTTCATTATGGAGAACCAGTAGGTAGTCTCTCCACAGAGTAGCAAGTACCAAGACGTCTTTTTGGACTAAAACCACACTGCAACCACTGTCAATCATATCACAACCTGGGTTGAGAAGGTAGCCATCATTCCCACTTAGAAACAGGGTGTAATTTGTGACCCATGATATAGGAGCACAACTATGTTGTTCACAAAAATAACAAACCGCACACTATATGCAGAGGGCTCGAAAGAAGGAAAAAAAAAGTTAATGAACGTGTATAAGGGTGGGGCCTCAGATTCTCAAAGCCATCCAAACCGGATTTGCTATTACGTTCAGACCATTTTGTAATTAACTCAACAGCTCTTCTCAGAAATAGTTATAAGATATTGATTTTTACTAGACCAAATCTTGAAAGCATCATGAAATGGGGCCTACCTGATTAATGTTGAACTTTCATTAAAGCTGAACTTGCGTCTAGATTTAACTGCACTTGAAGTTAATCTCAAGCCTGTTCAGTGTGCCTTAATTCATTGGCTTTGCCACTTGTGCTCAGCACAAATCGTTCTGTTCAGCACCATTAGTCTGATGTAGCAAACAAACTTATTAAAAGTTTTTTAAAAGTGACCCAAATAAAATATTGGGCACTCAGGTTCTTAATGTTAATGTTTCTCTTTATGAACACTATACACTGTGTATGAGCCTCCAAAATGGTGCTTGCAATAATCTTCCCCCTCTGCCTACTTAACGTCTGTCCTTCATTTAACCACATTTGGATCACTTGTACTTGTACACAATGCCAGGGTTTACTATAGAGGCACTGCATATCTGAAAAGGAAGACCACTGGATTCAAGTTAGCCTGGCGATACCCTGAAACAGGTCCCAGGAGGTTTGCTTCTGGGTAAGGGAGGGCATTGCAGTTAGGGATGGACTATTCCCATGAGGAACAGGGTCAAGACTGATTTGCATATGGCTGGGTCCAGACCGGGATGGCACGGTGAGCAAAAAAACACTATTGATTTAACCCAGATCTGTGACAGAGGGTTAATGACCATGTTCAGCATTCCATCCATGTTTTGCATCACATATAAATATATACCGTTTTCACTCGTTTTGGGACCTCATTTGGGAGAAACCTTTTAATCTTGCTGCTCATTTGCTCAATTTACCAAGATGCAAGTGTTGAATGTAGGTGTGAAATTAGTATTTTATGTTTCCCTTTAGGTTTTTTCCAGAATGTCCTCTACTGACATACTATGGGCATTAACATCGATATTTACAGTGATTTTCTTGATTAACCTAGTAGTGGGCTCCTATTCTGAAGAACGAACGTTACTCAGTCATCATGTACTTTACTTTATTTCTAGGGCCAAAATCCTTTTTCAATAGCCTAGACAAAGGTAAACGGCATTTGGAGGTTTCCATCTTTCTTTTAGGACAATTTGGGAAGTAGCCGTACTTTAACGATAATGGCATACTTTGCTTGTGTATGCATACCCCTATCCAGGAATGCAAATCTCATGAAACTGGAAGCAATTTTGCGTCACATTTAAATATATTTCGTTTTCACTCGTTTTGTGACCTCATTTGGGAGAAACCTTTTAATCTTGATGCTCATTTGCTCAATTTACCAAGATGCAAGTGTTTTTAATGTAGGTTTTAAATGAGTATTTTATGTTTCCCTTTCGGTTTTTTCTAGAATGTCCTCTATTGACATACTAAGGGCATTATTTACTTTGATTTACTTGATTAACCTAGTAGTGGGCTCATATTCTGAAGGACGAACTCACTCATCATGTACTTTCCTTTATTTCTGTGGCCAAGATCATTTTTCAATAGCCTAGTGTAGGAGAGTAGGATCTGAACTTATGTTGCCCCCACATTTATTCTGATGTTTACAATGGTTTCTGGCTATAGTCCGGCTGGGTCCCTGCTAATCAGGGCCCCAGCCTCTCTGTTCTCTCTAAACAACTTGGAGTGCATATTAGATGCACTAGTGATTGGATACTGTAGTACCTTATGATCACCTAGTATATGGTACCTTAGGTACCAAGGGCATAGGTATTTCACAGGCCTACCAGGGGCCGAAGCATGCATTATGCCACCCCTGGGAAGCAGACTAAATCTGACACCACAGGCCTGCTCCTGCAGCCTGGGTGAGGTAGTGTTAGCACTCCTCACTGAGGTATAGGTTCCCTATATCTCACCTTACACACACACACATAAACCTATCAGTCACCCCTAAGGCAGGCCCCATCAATCCTGAGGGCAGGGTGCTTGGTTTCCATGTGAGGGGGGTGCCTCTGCCTGAGCAGGCTCCCTCTGCAGCCCTCAGTCTATTTTCTGGGGCTGTCTGTGGATGCGGTTAAACCATATACTCTTAAGTGCATTATAACCTAGCGGTAAATGCTATCTTTGGGATGGCTGCATCAAAACATGTCATATTTAGTGTCAAACGCCTTGGAATCATACCCCCACACCAGTAAGGATTAGTTACTTACCTGTAATCCTAGTTCTCATCCAGGGGTATACTCATCAAAGTCATAATCTATGAATAATCCCCGCCCATGTGCGGGATCCCGGAGCATATAGAAAATACATATATATACATATATATATATATATATATACATATGTGAAAACATATAAATGCAGCCTAATAATGTTCAAAACATGGCAATGCTGTAAATTACATATTTTTGCATAGTAGTGCCCCCGTAACCCGTAAGGAAAAAAGGAAGCATCAGGAAAAATATAACACAGCACTGCTCTACTGCCATAAAGCAACATGTAATTGTAGGCATTCGCCAGTAGGCTGCAGTAGAGTATCAAGAAACCAAGAAAACTGACACCCTGCCTTTAAGGCATTAGAGTAGGGGGACCGTGCCTTTAAGGCCTGCCTGTGACCCCCTGCTCCCATGATGCACTACAGGTGGCAGTTGGTCCAGTTCTTTTTGGCGGTGCCTCCGCACCCGAGTAGATCTGCCTTCCATACATCACTTATTTAAAGAGAAAACATTGCTCGTCCGGGGAGGTGGGTGGGTCGCTTATGACCTTGATGAGTATACCCCTGGATGAGAACTAGGATTACAGGTAAGTAACTAATCCTTCTCATCCGGGGGATACTCATCAATAGTCATAATCTATGAATAGAGTAGCAAGCCCATACCCAAAGTCTCGCGGACGAGCAAAAAACTGTTAAAAAACCAAACAGCAAAACACATTTTGCATTTACAGTTATGCAAACAGGTTCCTCAGAGAAGCCTGCCCCACCTGGGCGTCGGCCTGCGCGTCTGAATCTAGGCAGTAATGGCGTGTAAAAGTATGGACTGAGCGCCATGTAGCCGCTTTACAGATCTCAGACATGGGAACGTTGCGAAGGAGTGCTACCGTAGAAGCCTTCCCTCGAGTAGAATGTGCTCTAGGTTTACCCTGCAGAACTTTGTGGGATAGATGGTAAGCCAAAGCTATACAAGAGACAATCCATCTTGAAATAGATGTCTTGGATGCAGCCAGCCCGGTATTCGTGGGCCCATAGTTCACAAAGAGCCTGTCTGACTTTCTAAGAGTAAGGGTCTTAGCCAGATAGAATTTCAAAACCCTCCGGAGGTCAAGAGAGTGTAGGGCTCTCTCCGGGGGAGTGGTCGGTTGTGGAAAGAAGGTGGGCAATGTGATCACCTGGTTAATGTGGAAGTCCGAGACCACCTTGGGTAGGAAGCTCGGATGGGTACGGAGCACCACCCAATTAGCATGAAACACAGTGTAAGGTTCCTTGCAGCAGAGGGCCTGAATTTCACTAACCCTACGGGCCGAAGTGATGGCTACTAAGAAGGCAGCCTTCCAGGTCAGATGTTGCAAGGAGGCCTTATGAATCGGTTCAAAAGGGGCTCCCATCAGTTTAGAGAGAACGATGTTCAGTTCCCAGGAAGGGGAAGGAGACCTCACAGGTGGGTAAACTTTCTTAAGCCCTTCTAAGGAATCCTTTACCACTGGCATCTGAAAGAATGAGATCTGGGTAGGAGACTTCCTAAAGGTAGTAATAGCAGCTAAGTGTACTCTGATGGAAGAGTACTTTAACCCAGACTTCGCCAAGTACAGTAAGTAGGGGAGAATAACCTGTTCTTGACCCCGGATCGGATCAAGGGTGTTATCTCTACACCAGAAGCAGAATCTTTTCCATTTAAAGCCATACGACTTCCTCGTGGAGGGCCTCTTTGCCTCCTGAAGAATGCTCATACAGTCCGGTGGAAGATCTAGATGTCCGTACTGAATGAATTCAGGAGCCATGCCGTCAAGCGGAGGGAGGGGAGATTGGGGTGGAACACTCTCCCCTTGTCCTTGGTCAGCAAGTTCGGCAGGCATGGCAACCTCCTCTGTGGTACCTCCGACAGCTGGAGTAGATCTGGGTACCACCACTGCCGGGGCCACTCCGGTGCTATTAGGATCATCCGAGCTTTGACCCTGTAGAACTTCTGAATCACAGCCGGGATGAGAGGGAGAGGAGGCGAAGACGGGGCATTTTTTGTTGTCCGCGTCTGCGAACAGATCGATGTCCGGTGTGCCCCACAAGCGGAAGATGTCTTGAGCGACGTCTTCGTTGAGCACCCAGTCGTGCGCTTCGACGAAGTCTCTGCTGAGGCCGTCCGCCTGCACGTTCAGGGTCCCTGGCAGGTGAACAGCGACGATCGTCCGGTTTCTCGCCAGAAGCCATTTCCAGATTGACTGGGCCTCCAGAGACAGGACCCGTGATCTGGTCCCTCCTTGCTTGTTCAGATAAAACATAGTTGTGGTGTTGTCCGTCTGAACCTGAACATAGTCGGTCTGCAGGGATGGGTACAGGGACTTGAGAGCGAGATGGACTGCTCGTAGCTCCAAGAAGTTGATGTGATAGCTCTGTTCGGTAGCGGACCAGAGACCTTGTACTTGAAGCCGGCCCATATGAGCCCCCCATCCCTGCATGGAGGCGTCTGTGACCACTGTCTGTGTCGGAGGCGCCTGATGGAAAGGGACGCCGTGAAGCAGATGGGAGCGCTTAATCCACCACCGGATAGAATCTTTGGCGGCTTGATGAAGTGTAATGTGATCCTCCCAGCGGCCGGACCTCTGCGACCACTGATCCTCTAGGTCTTGTTGCAGAGGACGCATGTGCAGACGTGCGTTGGGCACGATGTAGATGAACGAGGCCATGGATCCCAGGAGAGATGACACTTGTCTGGCTGTGGGATATTCCGTGCTGAGAAGCGTGCGGCTTTTTTGCAGCATGGAGGATAACCTCTCCTCCGAAGGACACACGCTTGCGCTTGAGGAGTCTAGAGAGGCGCCCAGGTAGTGGATCCGCTGAGTTGGATTGAGGATCGACTTCCTGTAGTTGACCTGAAGGCCCAACGAGTGTAGAAGGTTTAGGCAGAACGAGAGATCACTCTAGAGTCGAGCCGGAGTGGAACTTTTTAAGAGCCAGTCGTCTAGATAGGGGTAGACTAATATCTTCCGTTTGCGGAGAAATGCAGCCACCACCGCCATGCACTTTGAGAACGTTTGTGGCGCGGACATGAGGCCGAATGGCAGGACCTTGTATTGATAATGTTGGCGAAAGATGTGAAAACTGAGAAACTTCCGATGTTTCGCTGAGACAGGAATGTGGAAGTATGCATCCTGTAAGTCGATGGCACACATCCAGTCCCCCTGGTGGAGATGTGGGAAGATCTGGTGCAGTGCTAGCATCCTGAATTTTTCTCTTCTGAGAAATCTGTTGAGTAAGTGGAGATCGAGGATGGGTCTGTAGTCTCCGATCGCTCCTCTTTTCTGAACAAGAAAGTACCGGGAATACACTCCCTGATTTCTCTGCCTGTTTGGAACTTCCTCTATGGAGTTTTTGGAGAGGAGAGTGGCAACTTCGTCCTTTAAAAGCTTGTTTTGGCTGGGAGGGAGTGGCTGTTTCCGTGGGGGTACCTGCGGAGGGGGAGATTTGAACCTCAGCAAGTAGCCACGCTCTACAATACTCAGCACCCATCTGTCGTTTGTAATTGCATTCCACTCTGCCAGGTGAACGGTGATACTTCCTCCTACCAGAGTTGGGAGGTTGCTTGTTAGAGGACTGCTGCTGTTTAGCATTTCCTCTTCCTCTGCCCCGCCCTCTTTGCTGAAACTGGGACCTCTGTTGGTTTTGAGAGGACCATTGGGGCGTTTGAACGCGCTGGTGAAAGGCACGTTTGTCGCCCTGGCGAAAGCGCTTGCGGAACTCTTTGCGCTTTTCCAGTCCCACAGCCTTTACGGTGTCCAATTCCGTTTTCATCTTGCTCATTTGGTCGTCCGCATGAGCTCCAAATAGCGATGACCCATTAAACGGCAGGTTAAGAATTCTTTTCTGCGCATCTGGTTTGAGGCCCGTTAATCTGAGCCAGGCCGAACGGCGGGAACAGATGCCATGGGAGTAGCCATGCGCAGCTAGGTCTGATGCATCCGCCGCTGCGCTTATTACTTGGTTGGCCACCAGTCCGCCTTCTTGGAGAATCTCCGTGAAGTCCGGCCTGTCCTCCCTAGGCAATTTCTCCACGAACCTGGCCAGGGAATCCCATAGGGAGCGATCATACCTCCCCAGCAGGGCTGAAGTGCTAGCGACCTTCATGTGCGAGGCAGAGGTGTTGCACATTCTCCTGCCGTAGGAGTCCATCAGCTTGCTGTCCTTCTCAGGGGGGACAGAAGCAGATACTGAGGCTGAGTGAGACTTCATGGCCGCCGCCACGATCACCGAATCCGCTGGCGGGTCCGCCCTCAAGAATAAAGGGTCCTCGGTCGGAGCCTTGTACTTCTTTGCTATTCTCGAAGGAACCGAGCCCGCTGTAGCCGGTGTAAGGAACGTGGCCATAGCTAGGAGAGTAGTCCCGGACTGAGGGTCTTGTGGATGAAGTCCCAGTGGACGACCTGGTGCGTCGCCTCTTGTGGGAGCGTTCACTATGGTGAGCCTTTGACCCTGATCTGCGCTTGGACGGAGATCTTGGACGTTTCGGCGCGGTGCGACGGTCCCTGGAACGAGACCGGCGTGGTGAAATTGGCCTTGGATCCCTCGGAGGGGATTTACTCCTGCGCGGTGGGGAATACCTGCGGGAGTAAACCGATCCCGGACTCTGACATGTGCCTGCGCCCACATGTCGTAACCAGCGCGGTGACAGTCCGAACCGCTCTGGGGCCTCGGGTGATCCTTCCGGAGATATTTGCACGATGTGCAGTCCCGGAGATGATGTCTGTTCTCCTGGGGACCTCTCCACTCCAGTTTTCGCCTTCGACGTCGAATCCCTTGACGTCGACGACGTCTGCGTCACCATCGGCAAGTGTGAGATATGCCGTTCTGGTCTCGACGGCGGTCTCGACGCCGATCGCGGAGACCTCGACGTCGATCTCCTCTTCTCTGGCACCTGACGTCGGCTAGATGACCACGACGTCGGCCGTGTCTTCGACGTCGACCTCTCTCGACGTCGACTGGGCACTTCGACGTCGACCTCTCTCGACGTCGACTGGGCGCCTTCGCCGTCGACCTCTCTCGACGTCGACTGGGCTATTTCGCCGTCGACCTCTCTCGACGGCGACTGGGCGCCTTCGCCGTCGACCTCTCTCGACGTCGACTGGGCTATTTCGCCGTCGACCTCTCTCGACGTCGACTGGGCGCCTTCGCCGTCGACCTCTCTCGACGGCGACTGGGCGCCTTCGCCGTCGACCTCTCTCGACGGCGACTGGGCGCCTTCGCCGTCGACCTCTCTCGACGGCGACTGGGCGCCTTCGCCGTCGACCTCTCTCGACGGCGACTGGGCGCCTTCGCCGTCGACCTTTCTCGACGGCGACTGGGCGCCTTCGCCGTCGACCTTTCTCGACGTCGACTGGGCGCCTTCGCCGTCGACCTTTCTCGACGTCGACTGGGCGCCTTCGCCGTCGACCTTTCTCGACGTCGACTGGGCGCCTTCGCCGTCGACCTCTCTCGACAGCGACTGGGCGCCTTCGCCGTCGACCTTTCTCGACGGCGACTGGGCGCCTTCGCCGTCGACCTTTCTCGACGTCGACTGGGCGCCTTCGCCGTCGACCTTTCGACGTCAACTGGGCGCCTTCGCCGTCGACCTTTCTCGACGTCGACTGGGCCACTTCGCCGTCGACCTCTTTTGACGTCGACCTTCTATGTCGCCGAGTGGGGGTAACCATCGACGGCGACCGGCCCACTCGCGGCGAAATGTACGTCGCCGCATCTCTCGACCCCCTCGAGGGTGGCGGAGAGTGTCTCGACGTCGACGGAAGCCTCGACGTCGACGGAGACAGTCCAGATGTCACCGGACTAGCAGCCTTCGAGCCCGAAGGACCGCCTCTCGACGCCGACTTACTTTTGCGCGGCGGAGACTCTTGATGGTGGGATGAATCCCTCGACGCCGAAGTTCTCTGCCTTTTCGCCGGCATCCTCGACGGCGAACCTCTTGTACTCCTGGTCTTTTTGGAGCCAGAGGAGCTGGTATGTCGCCGTTTCTATACTTGCGTAGCTGAAGAAGGTGGTCTTGATGAGGAATGCTCGCCTTCACGACGGCTTCGTTCCTTCTCCAGTCTTGCATGCAGTTTAATGCGCTCTCTGTCTTCCAGAGTGCGCTTTGAGAACTTCTGGCAGTGGGGACACTGGTCAGGATCGTGTTTTGTTGTTAAACACACAATACACACCGAGTGTGGATCTGCCAGTGCCATTTTATTGCCACAAGAAGGACATTTCCTAAATAAAGGAGACATTCTGACTGGAAAAAATTGGAAAATTCACTGGAAACCAGCAGAATTAGCCCTTAAAAGCCAGAAAACGTCGAAAAAAGCTTGAAGCAGCTGTAATTCAAAATTTCAGTCAAAAAACTGAAGAGCTCAAGCTCCAGGATTCTCACAGAAGGAGCCGGAAAAAAGAACTGGCCCAACTGCCACCTGTAGTGCATCATGGGAGCAGGGGGTCACAGGCAGGCCTTAAAGGCACGGTCCCCCTACTCTAATGCCTTAAAGGCAGGGTGTCAGTTTTCTTGGTTTCTTGATACTCTACTGCAGCCTACTGGCGAATGCCTACAATTACATGTTGCTTTATCGCCCACCTTTTAACCCACCCTGCTCTGATTCAGGTCATCATTGCTCTTGTGCTGTCCCGTTTGGATTATTCCAATAGTTTATATCTGGGCCTACCGGCGGGGCAGCTCAAGAGACTCCAACTGGTTCAGAACCAAGCGGCCAGGTTGATCTGTAAAATTCCTAAGTGGCAGTCTATTAGACCTGGACTGGCCAGTCTCCACTGGCTGCCTGTAGCGCAGAGAGCAGCATTTAAAGCGGGATGCATTATCTTCAGGGCTCTACAAGGTAAGGGCCCTGGATTCATTAGCTGCCTGCTGGTCAGTTACACTCCCTCCCGTGCTCTCCGTTCTGGCCAAAAGAATTTGTTAGTCGTGCCCCGGATCAGGAAACAACGCCAGGGAGGAGGATCTTTCCACTTCCTGGCTTCCTCCCTGTGGAACTCCTTGCCACTGCCACTAAGACTCCACGAAGATCTGTTAGCCTTTAGACAGGCTTTTAAGACTTGGCTCTTTAAGCAAGCTTATCCTTAGTTAAATTTTCTTTCTTTCTGTCACATGTTATGTTTGCTAGTCTTCCACAGCGCCATGAAGCCTACGGGCGTACGTGCGCTTAATAAATTTAATTTAACATAACATAACATAACATAACATGGCAATAGAGCAGTGCTGTGTTATATTTTGCCCGATGCTTCGTTTTTTCCTTACGGGTTACGGGGGCACTACTATGCAAAAATATGTAATTTACAGCATTGCCATGTTTTGAACATTAGGCTGCATTTATATGTTTTCACATATGTATATATATATATATATATATATATGTATATATATGTATTTTCTATATGCTCCGGGATCCCGCACATGGGCGGGGATTATTCATAGATTATGACTATTGATGAGTATCCCCTGGATGAGAACTGGTCTGGGAGTATGATCCCACCCTTCTAGAGGGATAGACATACCTACTGTGGAAATGCGGTTGAATCCTGAAGAGCCCTGGCATCACAAAACGGATGCCACCAGCACAGACACTGGGCTGCCCTCCTGCTGCTGAACAAAACACGCAGTGGAAGAGGCCCACAATAGGCATCCTGTCACAGGGAGGTGTAACCACCTTCCAGACAGGATTTAGTGTATTGGGGCTGTGTGGGTGCACTCCTAGAGTGCTTTGAAGTCCTGCACTGGGGGAGCAGGAGGCTCCTCTGTGCATATGCCAGCTCAAACCGGTTCAGGGGCTACCTGCCCCTGCTCTGGCGCGAAACTGAACAAAGGGAAGTGGGTGTAACCACCCACTCCACTGACCCTCCCATAGGAGTGGTCATAGAGCTAGTCCCTTCCTTTCCTTTAGTATAAGATAGGGAAACCTTGCCATTGCAAACTAGATATCCCAGGACGACGCTCTGAAGAAGAATCCTGGACCTTCGACGTTCCACTACCTTTGGAAGACTGAAGAATCTCCCTTGGAGTCAAGGAGTGACTCCCCTGGAGTCAAGGAGTGACTCCCCTGCTTGGCAGGCACCCAAACTTTGAATCAACGGTCGCAAACTTTCCTGCTCCAGCCGGAGTCCGAAGTCCCTGCAGCCTCGGAAGTGGATTTCCTGACTTCGACAGGCATTGTGAGTCCCCAGCAAAACTGAGGCGAGTGGATCCCACAAGTGACTAGGAACAGCAATACCCAGGTACCGTGCACTATTGTCGAGTCCAACCCCTTCATGACGTTCTACGAACTTGTGCATTGGACCACATGTGGTCCAACCCTCCAGCAGGATTTCCACCGAAAATCAGAGGCCTACCTCGTCCCGAGTGACCGTGGGCTCCTGTGAAGTGAATCCTCCCGAGGAGTCTTCGCGATCCCTTGCCAGTTGGCTTGTGGGTCCCCTGAAGACTTTTCCGTCGAACCAAAGGGCTCCCCCGGTTGCTCCAGGCCTGCCCTGACTAACCCTTGCTGGGTGAGTCCCTCAGACCTTGCTGGTCTGCACCGCTGACTTTATTCTCATTCCACGGACTTGCTGTTGCCAAGGCTTGTTGACTCAAATCTGGTTGCCGACACATCAGTAAGCTGCAGACTTCGTGGGACACTCCGAATCCAGCTCCTGGTCGACGACTGGGCATCCATCTTCCTGGGCCCGGGTCACTGGCAAGTGACTTTGAACACTGTCTCCTCTGCTTTCAGGTCTTCTTTCTTCTGAATCCAGCCTTGGATTCCACCGGACACTTCTCTTGTCTTCACAAGCAGCAAGTCTTCTTTGGCTCCCATTGAAAACGACGCTGCGACCCAACACCAAAAGACACCCATGCACCCGGCTTCCCTGGGTGAGGTAACTCCAGCACTACGGTGCTCCTGTGTGTGTTGGCTCTAGAACTACTTACCCTGTACGTGACTTGCTTGCAGACTCTCCCGAAGTATCCTAAAACCTTAAAATTCCAACCGCGACTTGCTCCATTGAAGTCTATTGGGATCCGCGGCTGCGTTCTCACACTGCATGCGTCACCTGTGGGTTCTTTACTTACCTGCCTTGGGTGGATTAGTGAGGCCCCAGCGCTTCTGAAAACCTTAGACCTTCTCCCTTCTTAAGTCGCTCTTCTTATACCTCTTTTTTAGTATACGGTCTGGTACGCCCCTAGGGCCCCAGCCATATAAGTGCTTAATTTGTTGTGAAACATTGATTTGTGCATATGTTCCTGACTTCTAATCTCAAAGAGATTAGTAGAGCGTGTCTAGATATATATATATATATATATATATATATATATATATATATATATATATATATATATCACGCTCAGGACTCCGTCTTGTTCTCTTCACTCTCGATCGGGTGCTCTCATAGCGGTGACGGACACCGCGTGTATAATCAGGCTCGTGGTACTCTAAATGAAATACCAGCACTCACGGGAACAGTGTCTTCAGTTTATTGAAAGACAAGCCTCACGACAAAACGCGTTTCGGCTGCCGCCTTCGTCAATTGTGGTCGGCGCGCGCGTTCGGTAAACAAATACATTTCATGTGTCATTGCAATGAACATAGGACTTCCGTCAGTCCCGGAGTGGCAGCCATTATTAAACGTGCAAAATCTGCCATAAACTTAACATTTCTTGTTGTTTACAAATTGCAACAGTTGGACCAGATACATTGATGATTTATTCATTGTATTTAAAGGAACAGAAACACAGGCACATGAATATGTGAAAGTATTGAATAACAATGACCTTAACCTCAAGTTCACGGGGGAGATAAGCAAGGTTTCCGTGAACTACCTGGACCTCACGGTGTTCACCGCGGAGGGCAGACTGTGCACTCGTTTGCACAGGAAACCCACCGCGGGAAACTCCGTGTTGCATGCTCGAAGTTGCCATTCGGAAAGAACCAAAACTAGTATTCCATATGGCGAACTTCTTCGAATCAAGAGAAATTGCACACGCAACTGCGATTAGGTCTCCGCAGCACAAGAGAGCATGAATAGATTCAGGCTTAGAGGGTACCATCAGGATATCCTACAAGTGGCCAAGAGAAAGGCTGAAGCTAAATCCAGAACTGATCTGATTATCGAGGAAGGAAGTGCAAACAGGGAAAAATGTAGTAAGAGAGGTAAGAATAACAACTTCAGAATGATTACCGATTTCTCAGAGGATGCCCAAGCTATTAGGGAAATTTTTAGAAAGAACTGGCACATTTTGAAAGCAGATCCCATTATTGGTAGGGAGATACCCAAAGCTCCACTCATTACATTCAGAAGAGCGAGGACTTTGCGGGACGATCTAGTCCAGAGTCATTGTAACAAAATGAGCACGATACCACCCTTTGGGAAGATTACAGGCTTTTTTCCATGTACAAAATGCAGAGCATGTAAAAACAGTCGGAAGGTCACTAATTACAGCATACCTGGTCTTGATCACCCCAGAAAGATCAACAAATTACTGAATTGCAATACCCGCTTCACGGTGTATTGTTTGGTGTGCCCGTGTGGCTTGCGCTACATAGGCAGCACCATACATCCCACCAAGATCCGTATTCTTGAACACTTGAGGGCCATAAATAACAAGGATGTAAATTACCCGGTGGCAAGACACTTTGAAAAATTTCATCAAAGTAATAGGGACTTGCTAAGTTTCTTTTGCATAGATCATGTACCATCTAGTGTTAGAGGGGGTGATAGGCAACTTCAATTGAGAAGACTAGAATCAAGACACATAATAGATAACCAGACCAGGATGCCCTTTGGTTTAAACAGTGGAGAAGAAATGTCCGTTCATCTGTAACAGTAAGAATCTGTTTTGAATTTAGTATGCAGTATTGAAGTTTCAGGGCAGCAATATAACCCATCCAGGGTGTAATTGTTTTACATGTATTAATTTGTTTCAATTGTTTAAGAAAGCCCATTCAGGGCGGGATGTTGCAATTTGTAAACAACAAGAAATGTTAAGTTTATGGCAGATTTTGCACGTTTAATAATGGCTGCCACTCCGGGACTGACGGAAGTCCTATGTTCATTGCAATGACACATGAAATGTATTTCTGTTTACCGAACGCGCGCGCCGACCACAATTGACGAAGGCGGCAGCCGAAACGCGTTTTGTCGTGAGGCTTGTCTTTCAATAAACTGAAGACACTGTTCCCGTGAGTGCTGGTATTTCATTTAGAGTACCACGAGCCTGAATATATATATATATATATATATATATATATATATATATATATATATATATCGTGCTCTCACTCCGTCTTAGTCCCTGCACTCGCGATCGGGTGCTCTCATGCACGGTGACAGAAACCGTGCGGATTACGAATCCCCAGCTCACGGCAAAAATACCAGCACTCGCAAGAACGTACCTTTCAGATTTTTATTTGAAAGGATTACACACACACTAGACGCGTTTCGGCTTGCCGCCTTTGTCAATAGAGGCCGGCGCCAGTTTCTCACAGATTTAAATATCATTACATTGTGAGACATCAACAAAGGACACCTACACTTGCTTCAGTGAAGGTGTCATCCATCTTTGAATGGGTTAGTGAATATACATTGTGCCTTGTAAAAACATAGCTATTTTGCCCTGAATGGGCTAAATCAAAGTTGCCAAATGTAAAGAACATGATATAGTCCTTAGATACCTAAAACACAGAAAACATTACAATCATGCCCTGTATGGGCTTGCATCCTGTTATGTGTTTTCATAATGGCTAACCCAATGATCTCTCATCTTTTAAACAAAAAACAAAAACTTACAAAGTAGAGAATATTACAAATGTACAGCCATTTCTTCCCCACTATTGAGGCCACCTGGTCTTTTGGTCTGGTTATCGATAATGTGCCGTGATTCCAGTCTGCGTAATTGCAGCAGTCTGTTACCACCTCTCACATTATTGGGCACTTGGTCCATGCAAAAGAAACTTAAAAGGTCTCTATTACTTTGATGGAACATCTCAAAGTGCCGTGCCACCGGATAGGTGGGATCTTTATTTTGTATGGCCCTGAGATGTTCTAGAATTCTGATCTTCGTCGGGTGGATTGTACTGCCAATATATCTCAACCCACACGGACATATCAGACAGTATACCGTGTGGGTGGTATTGCAGTTCATCAAGGTTTTAATTTTCTTAGGTTCCTTCATTCCTGGTACCATATTATATATATATATATATATATATATATATATATATATATATATATATATATATATATATATATATATATACATACACTTAAAAAACCATAGGTTTCACACAAGTTATAGTTAGCTGTACATTTCACTCGTAAAAAACCAATGAAATTCCACGTTATAGTTAGATCAGGTAACTATAACTTGCACCCCCGCAATGCACTGCTGATGACGTCACATATTACATCACTTATGACATGGTCAGTGACATCACTCATGACATCAATGATGACATCTGAAATGACACATTGTATATTGCGGTCGCGCAAGTTATAGTTACCTGATCTAACTATAACGTTATGTTATGTTATGTTACTATTTGTTTTGTAGAGCGCTCAGCTGCTCCAAAGAGCGTCCCGGCGGAGGAGGTCGTGGGGGACGGTGTCGAAGGCCGCCGACAAATCAAGCATGATAAGCAGGGCCTTTCCACCCCTATCGAGGGTCTCCTTCACAATCTCTGTAACCTCAAGAAGAGCGGTCTCGGTGCTCAGGTTAGATCTAAATCCAGACTGTGACTGATGTAAAAGGGAGTTGCCCTCTACAAAGTTGGTAAGGGTGGTATGAACACACTTTTCAGTGATCTTGGCCAGGGCAGGAAGCAGCGAGATTGGCCTATAATTAGAATGCAGTTTAGCATCTGCATTTGGTTTTTTAATGAGGGGAAGAACTAAGGCCTGTTTCCAGGAGGAGGGGACTTTGCCCGACTTCAAAGATGCATTAATGAGAGGGTTGATGATCGGATTAAGGGCAGGTGCCAGGGTCGCAAGACACTTGGCGGGATAAGGGTCCAGAGGAGAGCCAGATTTCAGGCTAGACAAAAGGTCAAGCGAGGCCTGAGGCTCTAAAGAGGGAAAACAGTGCAGGGTAGGGCCCACAGAATCCATATGCATAGCTGGTGGGCATAACCAGGGGTTGGAAAGGCCATCGACCTCTGAACCTTTGCTCAAGATGATCTGGGTTCCTTGCAACGCTGACTGGATAGTACGTATTTTATTAGTAAAAAATACTGCAAGCTCCATGATCCAAGGTTCCGAGAAAGCAGATGCAGAAGTGCAGCAGGAGGGAGAGATGAATTCTTTAACAATCTTAAAGATCTCTTTGCAGGAGCTATCTGCTTCCTCGATCCTTCTGGCCAAATAGGATTTTTTCTCTGCAACGAGCTCCCTGCGATATTCTTTCACTGCTGCTCTGTAAGACTGCTTAGCCGATGTATCATAGTGCCTCCTCCAAATTCTCTCCAGCCTCTTGCAGTGCCTTCTCTTGGCCGCCAAGGCAGCAGAGAACCACGGGGCTGATGCTCGTGCCAGTTCAGATCTAACCTGGCGAGATGGTGCCAAGGCTTCCAAACGTGCAGTGAGCCAATTCTGAAAACACACCACATCATCCTCCAGACTGCCCGTAAAAACACAAGGATGGGTATCTAAAGCCTGGGTGATCATAGCCGGGGTGACTTTGTGGAAGGCTCTAGAACTACGAGCAGCGAGCCGCTGCGAAATGCGGGCGGCCACAGGCTGATGTCCTAGCGTGAAATCCGCTAGGAAATGGTCCGACCAAAGAACTGGGGCAAGGGAGGAAAGGACCACCGGAACGGTCGAAAAAATTTGATCTAAAATATGCCCCTTCTCATGTGTAGGGAACTGTAGATACATATGCAGTCCCACCGACGATGTCATATCCAGAAATTTTTGCACTTCAGGATCCTCGCCCTTATCCATGTGGATGTTAAAGTCCCCGAGTATTAGGCAGTGTTTTGTTCTAAGACTCAGTGTGGAAATGATCGATAGCAAATCCTCAGTAAAAGAGCCAAGAGGGCCAGGTGGTCTATAAAGCAAAAGCCCCAGGCAGGATTGATGGGGGGATAGGGCCAGGGAGAAGGCAAGGATTTCACAGTCAGGTAAATCATCCGTCGACAAGATGGTACAAGGAATGTGCCTTTTAATGATAAGTGCCACTCCGCCTCCCCTTCCCTTGCATCTGTCTCGACGGAAAATAGCATATGAGGGAGGGATGGCAATAGCCAGATCAGGTTCCGAGCCCTCACCGAGCCATGTTTCTGTGAGAAAGAGACAATCTATGTCATCTTGTGTTAAGAGATTATATATGTCGAGAGCGTGCTGAGGAAGAGACCTAGTATTTAACAAGGCGCAGTTAGTACCTAAAAGAGGGAGCTTGCCAGGACAGGGAATTGTGGGGTCCGGCATCCACCCACACGTGGGGCACTTAGTAATATCCCCAGCAGAGTAGGGGATAGCTCGCTGACATGGAGCAGTGTGTACATTGTAAGACAGAAGATCATCTCTAGTGTACATCGAGCCGAGAGCTAAAAGGAACCCACCAGAAAACGTTCCCGAGCGCTTCCGGGACGCTGACGGGCGCAGACGGGCTGACTCAGGCGAGACTCCGGCGCAGCGACGGCGCCCCCGCAAACGCGACCGCTAGCGCGGTGGAACACTGTTTCCTAATATGTGGTACACTAGAGCGCTCCCACCACTCTAGCCCCCACTCAAGATGGCCACCGAGTGCAGAGAAGCCTGAGCCCGGTTTGAAGCTCTAACGGCAGCTAGCGCCGTGATAGATGGGCGAAAATGCGTGCAAGTGTATCAGAGGTATGCTGAGTGCATTTACAACATGAAAATCACACAGTTTTAAAATTAATTAAAAATCACAAAAAACTATCCGTTTTGCTCAGGGAGCACTGAATACAATGCACATGCTCTGTGCTTCACCAAAATCGATTCTGACTGGTATAAGGGAATTTCATTGGTTTTTTACGAGTGAAATGTACAGCTAACTATAACTTGTGTGAAACCTATGGTTTTTTAAGTGAATTTGCAAGGTTTTTTGAAATGCCAATTCCTAACTATAACGTGTGTCGTTTTTTCAGTGAATTTGTACGGTTTTTTAAATGCTAAGTTATGTATTTATTTTTAATTTTTGCGCGCACGGTGCGCTTCGGCACCGTGCGCGCGCTGTACTCGGTGCGTTCCCCGCACCGAGCACCCACGTTGCGCATTTCGTACCGTGCACGCCTCGCCATTTTTTACAAACTATCAATTGTTTTTTTTCTCCCTTGGGGGTCCTTAGATTTATATATTAAATGTGATTGTTAATTCTTTTTTTTTTGTTTTATTTTTGTTTACCGTACGCGTACGGTAAGCTTACCGTACGCGCACTCCGCGATTTTTTTTTAAAATTATTACATTTATTTTTCATACTTTTTGGTCCTTCGTGAACCCCCTGACGAACGCTAGGGGGTCTGCAACTCTCTTCGTTGCCCCCTTTTCATGTTATCAACCTTTGTTTTTCAGTGCGAGAGACAGAAAATGGCTGCCGATACTTTCTGATTTCGACCGATTCGAATGTTTACAGTCATGTAACCACCAATCAGAATTGAGCTCGCACACGGCACCGTACGGTAAGCTTACCGTAAGCGCACGGAGCGCGCTTACAGATATATATATTGATTTAAATGCTATTTTCTCAGGACCTACTGAACAGATTTACACCAGACCTGCAAAAGGCACATCCCTGACCTGAGGACTACCTCTCTGCCCAATTTCAAGTAATTCTGTTCAGCCGTTCGGGCTGTAGCTCGGACTAAAGGTCCTATGGAAAAATGCATGGGGAAAACGCGTTTTGGGACCCCCCTTTTTTCTCAGCCCCCGCTTGACGAATCTCTCCCCCCCCCCCCCCCCCCCCCCGAGACTTTCAGGGTAGGAGCGGAGCGCCCTATTAGTTTTGAAAAATTCGCGAGGATTCGTCAACCGGCGCCAAAGTTATTCCAAATAGAATGTTGCGGATTTCCTATGGAAACACGGTCCTAACTATAACTATCTACTGGCGACCGCCAGTAGATTATATATATATATATATATATATATATATATATAATCATAAATGACTCCTGGATATTGAATATAGAATCACGGACCCAAGATTTCGTGGCTGGAACTTTTTTTTATTATTTAAGCCTTATGACGCGTTTCGGGTATACAACGTACCCTTGAGCACATGCGGAAACGCAGTCCGCTTTCTATTTTTATACTTGAATTTACAAATCACCTGTGTTAAACATAAAAGAAACACTTCCTAACACGATCTCATACCAAAAGTTCTACATCATTGAACTTAACTCTTTTTCTTGTTACCTCGGTATTTAAATGGTGACCAAAAGACGAATGCACATTGCATGTGTAATGTGGTCATAAACATACATTTGCATGGATGAAACTTATTTGTATACTTGAATCACTCATAAACGTTTGAATATGAATAAAAGCTGTCTGTTAGAATTCTGGATGGTTAAAACCCAAAAATTAAATATTATAAATACATATTAATATAAATTTTAAAATATGTAAAAAAACAGATTTAAGATATACTTTTGTGTTTAAAATTGTGTAAACACATAAAGTGCACATGGTGCCTATTGCTGCATAAATGCTTAAAATCTCTATGGATTTTCAATGAGTTACACACAGATCTATACTTAGTATGTTATTCAGATGCTCATTGTGAGAAGTTGGCCTGATGTAGGATGTCACTAGTTATAGTGTACACCTTATATCAGTCCAAATACCCTTATGGTGATTGATTGTAAAGTCAACCTTATAGACCAGCTATCCTAGTGGTAGCATGGACAAGAGCAGTCTTAGGCTAAACTCTGAATGGCATGTGAAGCCAGCTGTGATACCATATATAATCCCTTGAATACCAAATGAAAGGACACCACAACAGATATATATATAAAATAAAGTGTATTTATTCTAGTCAAACCCTCAGCACTCTTTGAGATTAGAGGTAAGTACAACACAGTCTTATTTAAGCATACATTAAGTCACACAGGTAAGTAATACAGTTAGGCCCTAGGGGCCACGCAAACCATATACTAAGTAAGTGGTATAAGACCCACTGTCACGGAAATAGAATAGGCCTAGGCCTAGGGAATCGCTGGGGCTACACTACACTAGCGTTAGTTAGGAAGTGGGAGGCCCACGGGATTCGTGTGCAGAGTGGAAACACTCACGCATAATGCGTAAAAGTCAATAGCAATGTTACAGTTTAGAAATAGATAGATTTAGGACACTTCCGGAGTAGCTAGGAAGTTGAGACTTGAAAACTAGACACTAGGATAGTCACTATCCTGATGAGCACCGGAGTACCCAAGTTACCTAGCCCACAGGCTGCGGGTGCATAGGGGTGAAGATGCGTCGTTTTCGTCGTCGACTCCTATGGATGCCTGAAGAAAGATGCTGACAGGCAGTCAGTGAAGAGTGTCCGGTGGATCCCAAGGCTGGGATCAAGAAGAGAAGAAACCTGCAAGCAGAAGGGACAGAGTCAAGGTCACTAGCCAGTGACCACGTGGAACCAGGAAGGAACCAGGCGATGTCGTGAAGAGTTGCAGGCGAAGGTGAAGCTTGTCGCTGCAGCCAGGAGGACCAGGAAGCGTCGAGGACGACCAGGACCAGGAGGCGAGCTGTCCCACGAAGGCTCTTGCTGTCGGCGGCGTCGAAGTTGGACTAGGACTCACCAAGCCTTGGCAAGCGGAACCCACGAAGAACGAAGGACTTGCTTCTGGTGCAGACCAGGAAGGTCTGGGGTGCTTCTTCTTTGCAGAGAAGCGGGAGCCAGTCTGGAGGAGCCAAACCAGCGCAGAAGATTTCAGGGTGCGTCGTCACAGAGGCCACTAGCCAGCGGGCAAGCAACCGGACAG
Source organism: Triturus cristatus (assembly GCF_964204655.1). Classification (NCBI taxonomy): domain Eukaryota; kingdom Metazoa; phylum Chordata; class Amphibia; order Caudata; family Salamandridae; genus Triturus; species Triturus cristatus. The sequence continues at coordinate 212,256,650 of NC_140589.1, read as the reverse complement.
ACGCGGCAAGCAGGAAAATGCTGAAGGGCCCCACGCAGGACTCGTGGAGTGTGGGGGGCTGATCTTCGGTGCAGATGGTGCTTGGGGTTGGGGCTTCTCAATCCCCGGTGCACAACTTCGAGGGTACCTCAGAAGCTGCGCTGTAAGTTACTAGCCACTTTTCCCAGGTAGCCGAGCCGGTCCCACGTCGCTCGTCGCCTCCACGGATCTCAGCTTTGCTGTGGATGTGGATCAGGGTCGGAGAAGTCTGGAAGTCAAGGCTCTGGTCGGGCTCTGCAGTCGGTTCCTCGTAGAACGTGGGCAAAGCAAAGGGTAGTCTCTTGATGGTGCCTGTTTGCACAGGGTAGCCACTCCTTGGCCACAAGGGAGATTCTTCAGTCTTCTTCTTTCGTCGAATGTCGAAGGTCCAGAGTTTCTGTTCAAGTTGCAGGTTCAGGATAATCTAATCTCTTGAGGCCCAACTCCCACTCTTATACTAATCTGGGGGGCTGGGATACCTGCTAGGTCACGCCTTATGGGTGGGACCTGGGAGGGGGTGGTTACACCCACTTCCCTTTGTCCAGTTTCGCGCCAGAGCTGGGGCTGGAGTGCCCCAGCGCCGGTTTGAACTGGACTATGCAAGGAACACCTTGTGTGCCCCAGGCATGTCTCATTCCTTTCAGCCCACCCTGCCCCAATACACTAAAGGCTGTCTGGGGAGGTGCTAGCACTTCCCCAAGCAGGAAACCTATTGTCCAGGCCTCCCTGGCTGGGATCACTCCCAGCAGCAGGAGGTCAGACTTGTGTCTGTGGCAGCAGCATCCATTTTGTGATGCTGAGGCTTTGGTTAGAGATAAACAGCAAAGTAGGATTTTAACATGTCTCCCCCTCTAGAAGGGAGGAATAATATCCTCATCACCAGAAATGGTATGGGGGTATTATTCCAAAGTGTTAGACACCTTACACGACATGTTTTGATAAAGCCAAACCATAGTTACCATAACCGTTTAAGATTATAAGGCACTTTAAGAGTATATGGTAGGCTATATCATAGAACAGCTATAAGGACATGGTTCCGAAAGCTGCAGACAGGCTCAGCTCATGCTAGAGCACCATCTCACATGTTACCAAGCACTCTGCCTCCAGGATTGTTAAGGCCTGCCATAGGAGTGACTGATAGGTACACATGTGTCTATATATAAGGTAGGTATAGGAATACTACACCTAAGCAAGGGGTGATTACACGACCTTGCCCCAGCTGAGTCATCAGCCAGTTGTGTCTGATTGGAAGGCCAGACCAGGGGTGGCATAATACATGCTGCAGCCCCTGGGAGGCCTAGGGTACACCTATGCCCTGGGTACCTAGGGTACACTGTACAGGGTCCAATAAGGTGATCCTTACCAATTGATTATGTACCTAGGGTACATGGAGTCCATTTTACAGAGAGAGCAGACAGCCTGAGACCCTGAATGGCAGGATCTCAGGCCAACTAAGTCGAAAAACCAGCTAGACACTAGGCAAAAAGTTGGGGGTAACCATAGTCAGATATCCACCTTCCTACACTCATAACAAGGTTTGACCACACATAAATTGTGCTTGTATGTCGCTAGTTGACATTTGTATACTGTTTTAGTTGGTACGGTCGATAGTGCAATGTAAAGTTCTGAGTGTTCCCATAGTGCTTTTTAAAGTGCTAGTGCTTAAAATCAAGGTTTCTATATATATATACCCGTGTGGTGTCCTTTTATTTGGTAATTCATGAGATTATAAGGTAAAACAAGCTGCTTTACATTCCTCAGAGACTTAGCCTGAAGGCTGCTCTCCACAGCTACCAGTAGGATAGCTTTCTTTAAAAGGTGGTCTTAAACCTATTTACCATAAGAGTCGAATTGGACTGGTGCAAGGTGGCCACTTTAACTAGTGACCAGCATATGCAAGGCCAACTTCTCACACGTAGACAAAGGTAAACGGCATTTGGATGTTTCCAGCTTTCTTTTAGGACTATTTGGGAAGTAGCAGTACTTTAACGATAAGGGCATACTTTGCTTGTGTATGCATACCCCTATCCAGGAATGCAAATCTCCCGAAACTGGAAGCAAAATGTGGATTCTGACATCACACACTGCAAATAGGTAGATTTCAATTAGGTTGCATTTTTACACTTTCTAATGCATTATGTCTGCCTGCCCAAGTCATTCAGAATATGTAAAGATTATATTCTTTGTATTCTTTTATGTACTATTCGAGGGCTGCTTAGTCTTCCAAACAACGCGTACAACTGCCATTACATACTTTCAATTTGGATTTCTGTTACCAAATGGCTAAGGCTACTAGGTGCACAGGCTGTTCTACTGCAACACCTTTCTTTTCAAAATGGGAAGCGGAAAAATACACTTCCAATGTGGAATCACTCTTGCACTTTTTTCAAAGCGTTTACTCCCTAATGACATTTCTCTAAGCATGGATTCACAGAAGTGATATATTCAGAAGTCCAGACATTTGATAGACAAACGATTATGTAATGCAATGTTTTTCTTTCATTAATAGGAGACTTTAATGAGTTTCGTGCATGGAACTGGACTCCATTTCACTCAGTCTGAAGGTGTAGTGTAAGTGTACGGTAAAACTATTCTCTGTAACATCCAAATACAGGCCATCAGCCATTCTGTACCTTCATTTCTATCCATTGATTTACTTGTCGTGGTCTGTAGAGGAGATTTGCTCTGAACGACCAGTGTCCCTTCCTTCAAATTGCTCGATGACATTTCTACAACAGTCCAAAAAAAAAAAAAAAAAAACCAGTTTAAAAGAAAGAAATGCAACAAAATATAGAAAGTGTTAGACCTGTCAGCCCTTTGGCAGTTCCCTCCTCATTTTATTATTTTTGTCCTTTTTCCCCTTCTCATTTTTTCTGTCTACCTAACTTTTTTAGGTGCTGATGTAGAGGTTCTGGGCGCCTCCTCCTCATCACTTGAGGGAAAGACGCAAGGTGCTCCTCTGAGGAGAATAGATGAGGAAGGTGAGATGCGCAAAATGGTGGCTCCAACTGTCACTTTGACACCTGGGCCATGACTTGCCATGAGAGGTTCCGGAACCTTCTGGGCCCTTCTGGCAAGTCTGGCCCAAGGTGATAAATAGAGGTGGCAGGAGGGCAGCCATTTTAGGTTAGATGGACTGCGTGGCAATCAGGAGGAAGGCACCTGTGCGAGGAGGTGGTTGTGCCTGAAAGGGAACAGACAGGTTCGCGGACCTGCGCAAACTTCCAAACCAGGTGACATCACCCCTAACCTTGTGACCGGGCCCTGGACACAGTCGGAGAACCGGTGGTCAGTGCTATCTGGAGATTTACCGGTGGCAAAACTCCTTGGAAGTGGCCCAGGATCAGTTGGTGGTCGACCACCCCCCCTCCCTGAAACTCCAGCTGAACAGGGCGATGCCCACTCCCAGGAAATAGAGGGGTTTTGATCTCCAATCTAGCTGCACGAAAGGACTCTTGGCACCCTTAATTTGCCCCCCCCCCCAATTCCCACATCGAGATCCTACCAGAGCAGTTCACCGTCTTCACTTCAAAATAGGGTGGAAGGCTCCTGTCACCCTCTGGGGGTGGTTCGTTGCTGACCGGAGATTGTGGAGAGACTCCCTGTGAGGAGCGAGTGACGCCGTTGCCCCGGTGAGAAAGATCGTCTGAGGAAAGTGAGGGACGCGGAAGGCAAAGAGGCCGGCATACTCGCATCACGTGAGAGGGGCTGCAGCGCCGCCTTCCCCTGATGCCGGTAGCGTGGCCGCACCCCCAGGAGATACGTCATTAACTGTGGCCGCAAGCATCGAGAATCCAAGCAACGCGGGGAACCCAGCTGGCTGGCCGAGTCCACAGCCGTGAGGGTTGCAACGGAAGGCAGGTAGCAGCGGAGGAGATCCTCCTGAAAGGGAAGCCTAGAGAGCAGCGCTTCAGCGGGGGTATCTAATAAGTGCCCTCAACCCGATGACAAGGTTTCCTCGGCTGGCGCTGGGAGTCTGGATTCCCCGGTAACCGGACCCTCGTGAGCAAAGTAAGAGGGGCACAAGAAGGAGGCGGTGGGGGGGAAAAGGAAACCCCGGAGGGCGCCAGAGAGTGGGCAAGTGTGGCCAGGGGTTGCCTTGAGGAACCCTGTTGACAGTCTCTGAGAGACCCGGATTCGAGACTGGTAATGTGGGTAGATTGACTTGATTGTACAAGAGACTGACCACTGAGGTGGGGGGAAGGCGAAGATACAGGTATCCATCATCAGGGTTGAGAAAAGCGATCTCCACACTGGTAACTGCCTGAATTCATGTACAATGTTGAAATGTAATGATTTATTGGCTAGATAGTACGTAGACTGTTAGAGGTCACCACTTAATTGCAAGCAACAGGGAATATCCAGCGTAGCACTTAAAAGAAGGAGGTTGAGTTAGGACCAAATTCTCTATTGAAGTTGTAGAAATTATAGATGTGGTGCGGAGCGCTCCCTGTAGGAATTTAACCTAGATCTTCTGAATCGGGGCGGGAGGAGAAGCTCAGGGGGTGTTTCTGTAATCGCTTTATAAGATGTAACGTTGGAATGGAACTGTCATTTTAAGTGCAAATGTAATGTTTTACTTTGTCTTGGGAAACTGAGTATTTCCGTAAAAGAAGTAAATTGGAAGGATTCGAGTAAACGTTAAAATATATTCAGTGTGGTGTCCTTTTTGAGTGGTGTCGCGCTGGATTGCGGACTGAGGAGGATGCAAGCACGAAACGCCATGTTGAGAGGAACGCCTGTTAATGGAAGTCATGCTACCCCTAGGACATAGGTCCAACAGAAAGTAAATATTTTTCAGAGATAACAGTCTATATTAAAATTAATTCAATATATTGTTTACCAGAGAAATGATCTGCTACAGACTAACATGTTTACAAGAGAGGGAAGACCTTTAAACGCATAGTTAAAACAGTTGGTTTAGGTCTTATAAACGTTAGTCACAGCAATACTAATATGATGAGCTTCTGCATGTCAGTCAGAGACTACAATTTGAAGAGGTCCTCTGGATAGTGTTTAGATTTTAAGAGGTTTGTTTTTGAGATCGGCTTTTTTAACTGAAGGTCATACGGGTCAACTTAAATGTGTGTATTGGTTAGACCTGGCATCCTTGGCGTGGTTTCCCCTGGCTTTTTGCCTCTACCGCCTGTATTTTTTACTGTGCTGGACTTAGTTTTTGCTGATTTACATACTCTGGGCACCTTACCACTGCTAATTAGTGCAAACGCTCCCTGTCTAAATTGTGATTCCAATTGGTTCTGCATGATTGGCATATCTGATTTACTGGTAAGTGTTAGACCTGCCAGCCCTTTGGCTGTCCCCTCCTCATTTTTTCTTCCTTTACCCTCTAATTTTTCTGTCCACTAGTTTTTTTTTGGTGTTGACTTAGAGGCTCTGGGTGCCCCATCATCACTAATTGATGGTGTGGCGCAAGCCGCTTCCCTAAAATGGAGGGAGGGAGAGAGCTCCTCCACAAAATGGTGGCCTAAACTGTCACCTTAGAACCTGGGCCATAGGCTGGCATGAGGAGTTCCAGAACCTTCTGGGCCACTCTAGCCAGTCAGGGCCCAGGCTATATATAGAGGTGAGGTGCGACGGCCATTTTGAGTGAACTGAGGTAGTCAGGAGTAAGGCACCTGAGTGGGGAGGTAGGAGCGCCAGAGGGGGGGGAACCGACTGTTCTTATGGCCCGCTTCTTCTCCACCCTCGGTTGACACCACCCCCTACCTCGTGACCTAGCCCTGCCTTCAGCCTCTGACCCTGGGATCACGTCAACTTTTTGTGCTCCCCGCCTAGTCAGGACCCCTGAAGAGAACTGGGGAAGAGTGACCATTTCTGACGTTATCCACCATTTTCCTGACTGTGCCTGGGTCCCCCCCTATCTTGTTCCCCCACTGGTGTGTGGCCTGCCGCACTCCAACCAACCTGTCCTGAGCCTGGGCGACGCTGTGAGGAGACAGGGGGCGCTAGGCGCCGAACACTTCGCCACCCCCGAACTGCAGGCCACCCCTTAATTTGTGCCACCCCCGTCGGGGCTGTCCCAGAGAATAGCTCACCGCTGCGGCCTAGGGCCGGGAAGATCGCCCCCATAGTCATCGGGACCCGTGGAGAAGCCCAGGGCCCCATCGCTGCAGTCGGAAGGCAGGAAAGCCCAGTGGAACCCTGTGAAGGCCTCACCAGGCCTGGAGCCATCCTGTGAGGGCCGCGCAAGGCCGTGAAGCGTACTGAGTACACCGCTAAGCGGAAGGGCTACTTTTAAGGCGCTATGAAATTACTGTGTGTAGTGCTACGTAATGACTATTTAAGGCGCTATGAAGTTACCAAGTGCAGTGCTATGTTAATGACTTTATTTAAGGCACTATGAAATTACTATGTGCAGTGCTACGCAAATGACTATTTAAGGCGCTATGAAATTACCAAGTGTAGTGCTACGTAAGTGACTATTTAAGGCGCTATGAAATTGCTATGTGCAGCGCTATGTTTAATGACTCTTAAAGGCGTTATTGAATTTGCTGTGCTGTGTTTGACCACCAGGTGACACGCTTGATTTCACATCAGGGCTAAGGTACTTAAGTACTGCCAATTTAAACACAACGAAATGTTTTGACCCTAATGTGGTGTAGATAAAAACTGATTGGTTTCATTCGAAAGAAAAGAGAAACCTGATAAAAAGTAAAGATAAAGCTTTTCTAACTTTTATAATACCTTGGTGTAGTGTCGTTTTTAGTGGTGATACGCTGGAGTGCTGAGGTGAGTGATGCAAGCACGACATGTTACTCCGGAACGAGGCCTTTCCACCTAAGCCAAGCTACCCTAGGACTTTAGGTCCAACAGTAAGTACCTAGTATTGTGCACTATGTATTCCCATGGCTTGTAAATCAAATGCTAAAAGTAGGCCTGCAGCACTGGTTGTGCCACCCGCATGAGTAGCCAGGCAAAACGGTCTCAGGCCTGCTTCTGTGAGTGCAGTTGTAAACTGCCATGCCGACCTGGCAAGTGCACTTACTTGCCAGGCTCAAGCCTTCCCTTTTACTACATGTAAGGCGCCCCCAAGGCAAGTCCAAGCTATCCCATGGGCAGGGAGCAGTGTATGTGAAAGGCAGGACATGTACTTGTGTGTTTTACATGACCCGATAATGAAATACTGTTAAGTTCATTTTTCACTATTGTAAGAATTAGGTCTACCATAGACTATCGTTGGAACTGCCTTGTAACTTTCACTTGGGAACAGCTACAGATTTGGAGAGTTTCGGCTCTCTGAGCCCAGAATTTAAAAACACATCTTTTAGTAAAGATGATTTTGAAATTGTGTGTTTGAAGATGGCACTTTTAGAAAGAGGGCATTTTCTTGTTTAACTATCCTGTACTTCTGCCTGCCTGAGAAAACAACTTCCGACTTAGACTGACAGGGGCCTGTTTGTGCATTCACTCTAGACAGTCCGAAAAAAGGAGTTGGTGTGCCCTGCATATCCCGATGGCCCATCACCAGGCTGATGGGCCTTGCTGAGCTAGAGTGGTGGGAAGAGTGGTCACCTACACCTGAATAGAGTTGTACCTGGCCTCTCATGATGCTATCTCCACCCACATGGAGTGTGTCTGGAACCACCACAAGGCAGGAGAAGAGCTTGTGCATTGTAAAGACAATCCTTTGAAGGATGCCTACTTCAAAGGCCAAAAGGAGAGTAAGTATTGAAGCTAAAACCCCAGAATTTTAGTACACTTCTGGAACAAGAGGAGACTCTGCCAAGGAGAAGAGCTGTATGGACGAATACTGCCCCTTTGCTGTGTGTTGCTTTGCTGGGTTGGCCTGCAGTTGCTGCTTCTGCTTTGGAGAGGAAAAATACTGGACTTCGCTGTATCCTGCTTGTGAAGTTTATCCAAGGGCTTGTATGAGCTTGCCTCCTGGTAAGAAGTCTCGAGCATACAAAAGGCTTTACCTACAGCACCTGAACTCCACTACTGGGAGTTCTGACCTGCCAAGTGGTGCCAACTCCAGTTTTGGGCTCGAGTGTTTGCTGAGCTATAACCTGTAAGAAAAGCATCACAGTCACGGATGCTGCCTGCACAGACGCCGTGGTCACCGCTCACTGGGTGAGCACAAACAATAACAGGAGTAAACCGGTGTACCCAATTGAGACTGGGTAATATATGGCAACAATACACAATGTCTCAAAAGGCAAATCATGTGAGGGGACTATTCAATAAGTAATCAATCCTATAGCACAAGGAAGGACGAGGGAGACCAAGAAGGGTGAAAAGTTATTTCGCATATAGAGACACAAAAGCACAAAATTAGATTGTGGTAACCATAACAACCAAGGTGCACTGAAAGTGTAAAGTGAGTAAACGGCGCAGTGACAACTGTGGTAAAAAACAACAATCAGCAGCACGAACACTCCGAGAAATGGTATAGGTCAACAAAATTATTTCACATTCACAGACATAATTTCATTCTTTATGGTTGACCATTGGGCCGGCCGCAATTGGCGTTGCGGGGTCGACTGCGTTTCGACCTCTCTAATTCGAGGTCATCATCAGGACAATGGTTATGTGACTTATTAAAAGTGCTCTGTTATCAATAAATGAAGGTAAGAGGTGGATCGGACGGTACCGATAGCCGAGAACTAATCAAATACCAGGGTAATGACTGTAGGAGAGTAGGGTCTGCTTTCTATGTTCACCCCCACTTTTTGCTTTTGCTTTACTGGTTTTCGACTTAGATGTGGCTGTGGGCCTGCTAATCAGACCCACAGCCCTGCTGTTCTCTCTCTAAATTAACACTATGTACTTTAGGTGCATAACCCATTTGGATAGGATCACCTTATTGGCCCCTGTACAGTGTACCCTAGGTACCCAGGGCATAGGTGTACCCTAGGCCTACCAGGGGCTGCAGCATGTATTGTGCCACCCCTGGCCTGGCCTTCCATTTTGACACAACTGGCTGATCACTCAGCTGGGGCAAGGTCGTGTAATCACCCCTTGCTTAGGTGTAGTACTCCTATGCCTAACTTACATATAGACACATGTGTACCTATCAGTCACTCCTATGGCAGGCCTTGACAATCCTGGAGGCAGAGTGCTTGGTAACATGTGAGATGGTGCTCTAGCATGAGCTGAGCCTGTCTGCAGCTTTCGGAACCATGTCCTTATAGCTGTTCTATGATATAGCCTACCATATACTCTTAAAGTGCCTTATAATCTTAGACGGTTATGGTAACTATGGTTTGGCTTTATCAAAGCATGTCGTGTAAGGTGTCTAACACTCGGGAATAATACCCCCATGCCATTTCTGGACATGAGAATATTATGCCCCCCTTCTAGAGGGAAAGACATGTTAAAATCATACTTCAACTGTTAGCCTCTGACCAAAGCCTCAGCATCACAAAATGGATGCTGCTGCCACGACACAAGTCTGACCTCCTGCTGCTGGGAGTGATCCCAGCCAGGGAGGCCTGGACAATAGGTTTCCTGCTTGGGGAGGTGCTAGCACCTCCCCAGACAGCCTTTAGTGTATTGGGGCAGGGTGGGCTGAAAGGAATGAGACATGCCTGGGGCACACAAGGTGTTCCTTGCATAGTCCAGTTCAAACCGGCGCTGGGGCACTCCAGCCCCAGCTCTGGCGCGAAACTGGACAAAGGGAAGTGGGTGTAACCACCCCCTCCCAGGTCCCACCCATAAGGCGTGACCTAGCAGGTATCCCAGCCCCCCAGATTAGTATAAGAGTGGGAGTTGGGCCTCAAGACTTTAGATTATCCTGAACCTGCAAAACTGAACAGAAACTCTGGACCTTCGACATTCGACGAAAGAAGAAGACTGAAGAATCTCCCTTGTAGCCAAGGAGTGGCTACCCTGTGCAAACAGGCACCATCAAGTGACTACCCTTTGCTTTGTGAAACGTTCGACGAGGAACCGACTGCAGAGCCCGACCAGAGCCTTGATTTCCAGACTTCTCCGACCCTCATCCACATCTGCAGCAGAGCTGAGATCCGTGGAGGCGACGAGCGACGTGGGACCGGCTACCTGGGAAAAGTGGCTAGTAACTTACAGCGCAGCTTCTGAGGTACCCTCGAAGTTGTGCACCGGGGATTGAGAAGCCCCAACCCCAAGCACCATCTGCACCGAAGACCAGCCCCCCACACTCCACGAGTCCTGCGTGGGGCCCTTCAGCATTTTCCTGCTTGCCGCGTCTGTCCGGTTGCTTGCCCGCTGGCTAGTGGCCTCTGTGACGACGCTCCCTGAAATCTTCTGCGCTGGTTTGGCTCCTCCAGACTGGCTCCCGCTTCTCTGCAAAGAAGAAGCACCCCAGACCTTCCTGGTCTGCACCAGAAGCAAGTCCCTTGTTCTTCGTGGGTTCCGCTTGCCAAGGCTTGGTGAGTCCTAGTCCAACTTCGACGCCGCCGACAGCAAGAGCCTTCGCGGGACAGCTCGCCTCCTGGTCCTGGTCGTCCTCGACGCTTCCTGGTCCTCCTGGCTGCAGCGACAAGCTTCACCTTCACCTGCAACTCTTCACGACATCGCCTGGTTCCTTCCTGGTTCCACGTGGTCACTGGCTAGTGACCTTGACTCTGTCCCTTCTGCTTGCAGGTTTCTTCTCTTCTTGATCCCAGGCTTGGGATCCACCGGACACTCTCCCCTGACTGCCTGTCAGCATCTTTCTTCAGGCATCCATAGGAGTCGACGACGAAAACGACGCATCTTCACCCCTATGCACCCGCAGCCTGTGGGCTAGGTAACTTGGGTACTCCGGTGCTCATCAGGATAGTGACTATCCTAGTGTCTAGTTTTCAAGTCTCAACTTCCTAGCTACTCCGGAAGTGTCCTAAATCTATCTATTTCTAAACTGTAACATTGCTATTGACTTTTACGCATTACGCGTGAGTGTTTCCACTCTGCACACGAATCCCGTGGGCCTCCCACTTCCTAACTAACGCTAGTGTAGGGTAGCCCCAGCGATTCCCTAGGCCTAGGCCTATCCTATTTCCGTGACAGTGGTTCTTATACCACTTATTTAGTATATGGTTTGCGTGGCCCCTAGGGCCTAACTGTATTACTTACCTGTGTGACTTACTGTATGCATTAATAAGACTGTGTTGTACTTACCTCTAAACTCATAAAGAGTGCTGAGGGTTTGCTTAGAATAAATACACTTTATTTTATATATATATCTGTTGTGGTGTCCTTTCATTTGGTATTCAAGGGATTATATATGGTATCACAGCTGGCTTCACATGCCATTCAGAGTTTAGCCTAAGACTGCTCTTGTCCATGCTACCACTAGGATAGCTGGTCTATAAGGTTGACTTTACAACCAATCACCATAAGGGTATTTGGACTGATATAAGGTGTACACTATAACTAGTGACATCATACATCAGGCCAACTTCTCACAATGACCAATTAGTAACGAGTAACAAATACGAACGCTGGTCTTAATCCTAGTTGCTTGGATTAAGACCAGCACTCGTATTTGTTACACGTGGATTTATTGTGATTTATTCCTGTCCCGCGATCCTGCCTTCTTTCCCCGGTCACTGCCTCCCTCCCGTACGCACATTCAACCCCACCGCCCACCCTTCCTGGAAACTTGACTTCGAATTGGTCATTACCCTGGTATTTGATTAGTTCTCGGCTATCGGTACTGTCCGATCCACCTCTCTTACCTTCATTTATTGATAACGGAGCACTTTTAATAAGTCACGTGACCATTGTCCTGATGATGACTGTAGGAGAGTAGGGTCTGCTTTCTATGTTCGCCCCCACTTTTTGCTTTTGTTTTACTGGTTTTCGACTTAGATGTGGCTGTGGGCCTGCTAACCAGACTCACAGCCCTGCTGTTCTCTCTCTAAATTGATACTATGTACTTTAGGTGCATAACCCATTTGGATAGGGTCACCTTATTGGCCCCTGTACAGTGTAACTTAGGTACCCAGGGCATAGGTGTACCCTAGGCCTACCAGGGGCTGCAGCATGTATTATGCCACCCCTGGCCTTCCATTATGACACAACTGGCTGATCACTCAGCTGGGGCAAGGTCGTGTAATCACCCCTTGCTTAGGTGTAGTATTCCTATACCTAACTTACATATAGACACATGTGTACCTATCAGCCACTCCTATGGCAGGCCTTAACAATCCTGGAGGCAGAGTGCTTGGTAACATGTGAGATGGTGCTCTAGCATGAGCTGAGCCTGTCTGCAGCTTTCGGAACCATGTCCTTATAGCTGTTCTATGATATAGCCTACCATATACTCTTAAAGTGCCTTATAATCTTAGACGGTTATGGTAACTATGGTTTGGCTTTATCAAAACATGTCGTGTAAGGTGTCTAACACTTTGGAATAATACCCCCATCCCATTTCTGGGGATGAGGATATTATTCCTCCCTTCTAGAGGGAGAAGACATGTTGTAACCTACTTACCCGGTTAAAGTTAACCAGAGCCCCAGGATCACAAAATGGATGCTGCTGCCACAGACACAAGTCTGACCTCCTGCTGCTGGGAGTGATCCCAGCAAGGGAGGCTTGGACAATAGGTTTCCTGCCTTGGGAGGTGCGAGCACCACCCTAGACAGGCCTTAGTGTATTGGGGCAGGGAGGGATGAAAAGAATGAGACATGCCTGGGGCACACAAGGTGTCCCGTGCATTGTCCAGTTCAAACCGGTGCTGGAGCTCTCCAGCCCCAGTCCTGGCGCGAAACTGGACAAAGGGAAGGGGGTGTAACCACCCCCCTCCCAGGTCCCACCCATAAGGCGTGACCTAGCAGGTAACCCAGCCCCCCAGATTTGGATAAGAGTGGTAGCTGGACCCCAGGAGATTAGATTATCCTGAACCTGCAACTTGAACAGAAACTCTGGACCTTCGACATTCGACAAAAGAAGAAGACTGAAGAATCTCCCTTGTGGCCAAGGAGTGGCTACCCTGTGCAAACAGGCACCATCAAGAGACTACCCTTTGCTTTGCTGAAGTTCTACGAGGGACCAACTGCAGAGCCCGACCAGAGCCTTGACTTCCAGACTTCTCCGACCCTGATCCACATCCACAGCCGAGCTGAGATCCGTGGAGGAGACGAGAGACGTGGGACCGGCTACCTGGGAAAAGTGGCTAGTATCTTCCAGCGCAGCTTCTGAGGCACCCTCGAAGTTGTGCACCGGGGATTGAGAAGCCCCAACACCAAGCACCGTCTGCACCGAAGATAAGCCCCCCACACTCCACGAGTCCTGCGTGGGGCCCCGTCTGCATTTTCCTGCTTGCCGCGCCTGTCCGGTTGCTTGCCCGTTGGCTAGTGGCCTTTGTGACGACGCATCCAGAAATCTTCACTGCTGGTTTGGCTCCTCCAGACTGGCTCCCGCTTCTTTGCAAAAGAGAAGCACCCCAGACCTTCCTGGTCTGCACCAGAAGCCAGTCCTCCATTCTTCGTGGGTTCCGCTTGCCAAGGCTTGGTGAGTCCTAGTTCAACTTTGAGGCCGCCGACAGCAAGAGCCTTCGTGGGACAGCTCGCCTCCTGGTCCTGGTCGTCCTCGACGTTTCCTGGTCCCCGTGGCTGCAGCGACAAGCTTCACCTTCACCTGCAATCTTCACGACATCGCCTGGTTCCTTCCTGGTTCCACGTAGTCACTGGCTAGTGACCTTGACTCTGTCCCTTCTGCTTGCAGGTATCCTCTCTTCTTGATCCCAGCCTTGGGATCCACCGGACACTCTGCACTGACTGCCTGTCAGCAACTTTCCTTCAGGCATCCATAGAAGTCCACGACGAAACCCAACGCAAGTTCACACCTATGCACCCGCAGTCCGTGGGCTAGGTAACTTGGGTACTCCGGTGCTCACAAGGGTGGTGACTATCCTAGGGTCTAGTTTCCGAGTCTCGACTCTCTAGCTGCTTCAGAAGTGTCCTTAAACTGTTAATTTCTAACTGCTAGTAATTCTATCGACTTTTACGCATTACGCGTGAGTTTCCACTCTGCACCTGAATCCCGTGGGCCTCCCACTTCGTAACTGTTGCTAGTGTAGTGTAGCCCCAGCGATTCCCTAGGCCTATCCTATTTCCGTGACAGTGGTCCTTATACCACTTCTTTAGTATATGGTGTGCGTGGCCCCTAGGGCCCAACTGTATTACTTACCTGTGTGACTTAATGTATGCTTAAATAAGACTGTTGTACTTACCTCGAATCTCATAAAGAGTGCTGAGGGTTTGACTAGAATAAATGCACTTTATTTTATATATATATCTGTTGTGGTGTCCTTTCATTTGGTATTCAAGGGATTATACATGGTATCACAGCTGGCTTCACATGCCATTCAGAGTTTAGCCCAAGACTGCTCTTGTCCATGCTACCACTAGGATAGCTGGTCTATAAGGTTGACTTTACAACCAATCACCATAAAGGTTGTTTGGACTGATATAAGGTGTACACTAGAACTAGTGGCATCATACATCAGGCCAACTTCTCACAATGACCTCAAATTAGAGAGGTCGAAACGCAGTCGACCCCGCAACGCCAATTGCGGCCGGCCCAATGGTCAACCATAAAGAATGAAATTATGTCTGTGAATGTGAAATCATTTTGTTGACCTATACCATTTCTCGGAGTGTTCGTGCCGCTGATTGTTGTTTTTTACCACAGTTGTCACTGTGCCGTTTACTCACTTTACACTTTTAGTGCACCTTGGTTGTTATGGTTACCGCAATCTAATTTTGTGCTTTTGCGTCTCTATATGCGAAATAACAACTTTTCACCCTTCTTGGTCTCCCTCGTCCTTCCTTGTGCTATAGGATTGATTACTTATTGAATAGTCCCCTCACGTGATTTGCCTGTTGAGACATTGTGTATTGTTGCCATACACTGGGTGAGCACAGCACCAACCCAAACTACACGGCATCCCTGTTCTCACCGACTACAACACTTCACGCTGTGATCGATGCCACTGCCTGCGCGGTAGACACAGACTTTGACTACACCGCAGCCGTAGTCTCCAACGACGACGCTTTGAAACTTCAGATGCTGCTGCCTGCGCCGTGGTTACAAAGTAATGGGTATGACCCAGAAACGTCACGAGGACCCGGGTAAATTACGGTACCTGCCATTTACTATCCACCTGTGAACCACTCATTCCACATACACACAACATACACCCCCACATTTAGGTTTCAAAAATAAAGGCAAACAATCCCAGTGTGGCAAAATGGGCAGATCCTCATTGAGGAGAACCATTAGGCAGTCTCTCCACAGAGGAGCCAGTACCAAGATGTCTTTCTGGACTAGAAGCACACTGCAACCACTGTCAATCATATCACAACCTGGCTTGAGAAGGTAGTCATCCCTCCCACTCAGAAACAGGGCGCACTTTGTGTCTCACGATATAGGAGCATAACTCTGTTCACAAAAATACCAAACAGTACACTATATATATATAGAGGTCTGAAATGAAAAACAAATGTTTATGAAAGTGTAAATGGGTGGGGCCTCACAGATTCTCAAAGCCATCCAAACCGGATGTGCTATTACGTTCAGACTATTTTGTAATTAACTCAATTGTTCTTCTCAGAAATAGTTTTAAGTGTCCACAGATATTGATTTTTACTAGACCAAATCTTGAAAGCAGCATGAAACGGGGCCTACCTGATTAATGTTGAACTTTCATTAAAGCTGAACTTGCGTCTAGATTTAACTGCACTTGAAGTTAATCTCAAGCCTGTTCAGCGTGCCTTAATTCATTGGCTTTGCCACTTGTTGTAGGAGAGTAGGGTCTGCTATCCTATGGTCACCCCAAATTTTTGCTTCACTGGTTTTTGACATATTGAGGCTGTGGGCCTGCTAATCAGACCCCCAGCCTGCTGTTCTCTCTACTAAATTGACACTATGCACTATAGGTGCATAACCAATTGGAATTGGATCACCCTGTGAGCCCCTGTACCAGTGTACACTAGGTACCCAGGGCATTGGTGTATCTAAGGCCTACCAGGGGCTGAAGCATGTATTATGCCACCCCTGGCCTGGCCTAGCAATTTGACACAACTGGCTGATCACTCAGCTGGGGTAAGTTGGTGTAACCACCTCTTACTTAGGTGTAGTATACCTATACCTAACCTTAAATGGGACACATGGTAACCTATAAGTCACTCCTATGGCAGGCCTTGACAATCCTGAAGGCAGAGTGCTTGGTTCCATGTGAGATGGTGCTCTGGCATGAGCTGAGCCTGTCTGCAGTGGTCGGAACAACTTCCTTCTACCGTTTCCAGATATCGTCAGACCATTATGAACCTCGCGGTTAAATGCTATCTTTGGTTTGGCTTTATCAAAACATGTCGAGTAAGGTGTCATACGAATTGGAATACTAACCCCTCGCCAATTCTGGCGACGGGGTTAGCATTCCACCCTTCTAGAGGGACACGACATGTACAGTACCTGAAACCCGGGTAAAATCAGACATAGGCTCAGCTCCACAAAATGGACGCTGCCACCACCGACACAAGTCTGCCCTCCTGCTGCTGGGAGTCCTTCCAGCTTGGGAGACGTGGACAAAGGGATTCCTGCCAGGGGAGGTGCGGGCACCACCCCAGACAGGATTTTGTGTATTGGTCAGGTAGGGCTTGAATGGAATCAGACATGCCTGAGGCTCACAAGGAGCCTCGGTGCATATGCCAGTTCAAACCGGTCCTGGGGCACACCAGCCCCGGACCTGGGGCGAGCTGGACAAAGGATTGGGGGTGTAACCACCCCGCTTCCTGGTCCCACCCTTAGGGAAGGACCTAGCAGGTTGTCCGGCCCCTAGAATCCGCTTAAAGGTAGGAGCTGTGTCCTAAGACTTCAGACATCCTGGAATCAACTTACTACAAAGAAGAAGACGGGAACTTCGACGCTCTGCTGCACAGAGGACAGAAGGAAAATCTCCCCTATGGTCAGGGAGTGACCATCTTGCTAACGCAAGCACCAACCAGCTACTCGACGTCTGCTTTGCCGCCGCCTCCTGCCGGAGCCCGAGCCCAGAGCTCGACAAGACCTGGACCTCCAGACCTCTCACAGCCCGATCCACAGTCCCTGCAAAGAAGGAACCCGTGGAGGCACCGAGACACGTGGAGCCAGCCATCAGCAAAGACCGACGACAAGCTGCAAGCGCGACAACAGAGGCTCCCTCCAAGTTGTGCTTTGGGTCCTGAGAAGCCCAACATCCGAGCAGCATCTGCACCAAAGGTGAGCCCTCCAGCATCTTCACGATCTGCGTGGGGCCCCTCTGCACTTTGCATCTCGACGCGCCTGGCCCGTTGGCTAGTGGCCATTTTGGCGACGAACTTTGAAAACTACGGCGCTGGTCTGGTTGCTCCAGACTGGCCCCTGCTGCCCTCCAAAGGAGCAGCCCCTCTGACCTTGCTGGTCAGAACCATCAGCTTTCTTCATTCTTCACGACTTCTGCTTTTGCCAAAGCTTGTTTGCTTCCTTCGAGTCGCCGACACCGCCGACAGCGAGAGCCTGCGTGGGACAGCTCGTGAACCTACTCCTGGACGTCGTCGACCTTCAGGGACCACGTGGCTGCGGAGGCAAGCTACACCTCACCTGTTTGCATCCGACATCGCCTGGTACCTACCTGGTGCCACACCGGTCACTGGCTAGTGACTGTGAACACTGTCCCCTGTGCTTTCAGGTCTTCTACAACTCCGATCCACCCTTGGATCCACCGCATCTCTTCTGGACCGACCGCCTGCAGCATCTTTGTCTTCAGGCTCCATTGAACAGATAGACGAAACCAGACGCACTTCGAGACCTATGCACCCGCTTCCTGTGGGTGAGGTAAAGCTGGCACTCCGGTGCCCAAGTGTAGAGAAACATCTCTAGTGTCTGTGTTTTAAGTCCTAAGTTCGTAGTCCATCCAGAAGACCCTTCTAGCAGTAACTTTTGAACTTTTACGCACCCATTGAAAACCTATGGGAGCCCACGTGTAACTTTCCTCACTGCACACGCGACCCGTGGACCTCCCGGTCACTAACTGAAGTTAGCTCCTTGTAGGCCCAGCGATTCTAGAGGCCCTAGGCCTTTTCCCTTCCCTATTCGTGGTACTTATACCACTATTTTAGTATATGGTTTGATCGGCCACCAGGGCCTATCCATATAAAGTGCAACTTCTGTATATTGTAATACTTTCTTGTTTAACGATTTGTGCTCCTGTGCTCATAAAGAGTCTAGGGGATACTTTGAGTAATAAATACATATATATTTTGAATATATATCTGTGTGGTGTCCTTTCATTGGTATAAAGGGGGGTTACATATGGTAAAACAGCTTGCTTAACACGCTTTAACGAGTTTAGCCTCAAAGACTGCTTAGCCTACGCTACCACTAGGGCAGCTAGTCCAAAAAGGTTGACTTACAACCACACCATAAGGGTTGCTTGGCATGGTACAAGGTGGTCACTTTGAACTAGTGAACAGCATATACCAGGCCAACTTCTCACACTTGTGCTCAGCACAAATCGTTCTGTTCAGCGCCATTAGTCTGATGTAGCAAACAAACTTTTTAAAGTATTTTAAAAGTGACCCAAATAAAATATTGAGCACTCAGGTTCTTAATGTTAATGTTTCTCTTTATGAACACTATACACTGTGTATGAGCCCCAAAATAGTGCTTGAGCTAATCTTCCCCCTCTGCCTACTTAACGTCTGTCCTTCGTTTAACCGCATTCGGATCACTTGTACTTGTGCACAATGCCAGGGTTTACTATAGAGGCACTGCATATCTGAAAAGGAAGACCACGGGATTCAAGTTAGCCTGGCGATACCCTGAAACAGGTCCCAGGATGTTGGTTTCTGGGTAAGGGAGGGCATTGCAGTTAGGGCTGGACTATTCCCATGAGGAACAGGGTCAAGACTGATTTGCATATGGCTGGGTCCAGACTGGGATGGCACGGTGAGCAAAAAAACACTATTGATTTAACCCAGATCTGTGAAAGAGGGTTAATGACTATGTTCAGCATTCCATCCATTAATAAGAGACTTTAATGAGTTCCGTGCATGGAACTGGACTCCATTTCACTCAATCTGAACGTGTAGTGTAAGTCTACGGTAAAACTATTCTCTATAACAACCAAATACAGGCCATCAGCCATTCTGTACCTTCATTTCTATCCGTTGATTTACTTGGCGTGGTCTGTAGAGGAGATTTGCTCTGAACAACCAGTGTCCCTTCCTTCAAAATGCTCGATGACATTTCTACAACACAAGCCAAAAAGAAAATCGGTTTAAAAGAAAAATGCAACAAAATATAGAAAGTAAATATTTTTCAGAGATAACAGTCTATATTAAATTTAATTGAATATATTGTTTACCAGAGAAAATATCTGCTACAGACTAACATGTTTGCAAGAGAGGGAAGACCTTTAAACACGTAGTTCAAACACTTAGTTTAGGCCTTATAATCGTTAGTCACTGCAATGTTGATGTGATGAGCTTCTGCATGTCAATCAGAGAAACTACAATTTGAAGAGGTCCTCTGAATAGTGTTTAGATTTTAAGAGGTTTGCTTTTGGTTCCCAATAGCACTTCGAGGAGGGCGTGAGTTACCTCTGCTTGCGTTTGTCCCGTTTTGTGGTTCCTTCAGAGCATTGTGTCGCACCCCTTCTGTTGCCCGAGTTAACTTGCAATAAGCAAGTCCATCACAAATGCTTTGGGCGGGAAAAAGGGCCAAGCTGTAGAATTAGACGAGTCATGGCTGGTCTTTATTATTTAAAAAACAAATCTATAGGCCGGAACGTAATCTGCAGCTGAGACAAAGAAGACTGACTCAGTGGGCAGGCCGCGTCTCGTTCCCGTGGGGCACCGCTGAGCTTCCGTGATACAGATACCTCCCAGAGAAGATGATCACCGCCGGAGGCGGCACTGTTGCCATATTGGGCTAGATCACGCACAATTGGGCTATATTTTTCCCGGCTGTGCGGTAAAATTTTGGTTTTTGCTAGCTGCCAGATTACAAATATATATATACAGAGCTCCAGCAAAGTAGTATGTTAAAGCACTTTATTAGACCAAAATGTACTTGGCAGCCTGCTGCAACATCAATTCCAATGCATTCACCGCCTGCTTGACGATGTCCCTGCCCCTCCTTCCTTAAAGTAGCAATATTGGGCTACTTTTTGGTTGGCTTTGGGCTAGAGAATACAAAAAAAAAAAAAGAAAAAAAAAAAAAATCGGCCCCAGGCGGTACTGGTGAGTGGAGAGCGCGAGACGTGAAGCGCGATCGAAAGGATGGCGCCGATCTCCCGATAAAGTAATGCGCCCAGCAAAAAAACGCCTGTGAAGTCTCAGGGCTGCTGCGAGCTCATCAGGGACGTAATTAAGCCTGGGGGCTGGAAGATATTAATCGTTGAAAGACAGAGGCGGCGAGGAGCAATTGAAGCCAGGCGCCTGCCTTTATACTGGCGCCCGATGGAGACGCTTCGTAAAAACGAAGGCAACACCCGGCCTGGCGGCCCCCAGAGCATTGGTAACCGGCAAAGGCCTATGCAGCACAAACATGGACTAGCCTGTAATCTGCTGACACACAATAGGAGAAAGTACAGGCATAAAAAAACAGAACAAAAAGGAGTGACCAGACATAAACAAGTAAGTGTTGATCCAAAGCAGTTAGTGCTTATAAGTGAAGACACTTCTGCCATCACACCAAGGATCACCCACAGCGGCGTGCAGTCCCTACGAACCAGCCAATGAGATACTAAAACGTATAAGATAGGTAGGAGGGGTCCAGCTAGATTCTCCCTTCATTACTCCTGCATCGTGTGCCTTCACTTTTGGAAAGGTTACTTATCTACCTGAGCCGGAGGCCTTTCTCTGTGGACACCTCTCATCTTGTTCGACACACAGGCCCAAAAGAATACAGGAAGGAGCTATTCATTAATCTGGGGACTTTTGTCACTTGCCTGCAATCTCCGCCGGCTGTGTCTTGAACTTTTTCTGCCCGCACCCGCAACGCCGCATCTCCTATCCTGCTAACTCCTGGTGGGACGAGGGTCCCAGGAGCAACACGGGGGCCACAGATTTTGGTGCAGCGTCTCCTTTGCCATACACACTCTGGGGAGGACTACTGCCCCCAGAGTGCATTGCAACAGCCTGCAGCTGCCGTGAGTGAGGGGGAGGCAGGGCCAATGCGCTTATAGGGCAGCCTCTCCACCCGCGGGACGTAGCCTGGACGAAGCCCGGACCAAGGGCGGGCCCGTCTGAGCCTGTATGAGACTGGGCTGGGCCTTCCCCCCTTACATTTTGGGGTTTGGGAGAACACCTTTTCTATCGAACACGTGTTAACTTATCCTATTGGGACTTGAACTTCGTGGTAGTATAATAATTATTTAACTTCTATTGTTCTCATACTCCTAGGCCTTGTTTTGGTTAAGTAAGATTGCAACCATGGGGAAGACTACTCCCCCCCCCCTCCCCCCCCCCACCCCCACCTAAGGCCTAACAATAGGCAGAAACCCCTAAACCATACTACCACTGCACAGCAGACTGCGATCGATAGAATGTTGCAGCAGGTCTCTAGTGAAATTGAACGCACAGAGAGGCGTCTTTCTCTCACCCCACGACTAACCAGTATGACCCAGTCTGCGGAGCCAGAGTCTTCCATTGTATTTCAATCCTTAGCCCCTACCACTTTCCCAGAACTACCCCCTGCCCAAGTAGACCCAGTTCTAAAGAGAACTAGCAGAGTGGACGTGGGAGGGAGGGTGTTAGAAAAACCCACTCCCACACCGGAAGGGTGGTGGTGGTGTTCTCCCAGACACGCTGTGGTAGCTTGGCTCGAGCGGTAAGGAAGGCACCGTGTTAAGCATACGACATACCCACACAATAACCATGCGTGCATCCGTTCCAAAAACGACACTACACCTTAAAAATTATACTAAAAATATATCTCTTTATCTTCTTTTCTCTTAGTTACTGATTAAATAAATAATAATACAATCACAGTACACAAGGCTTTTTCTGTGGAAGGGTACGTCAAATAAATACTGTCTTAGCGATTCAATAAATAAGGTAGATCATAAATAATCAAGGCATAAATATAAGTGCATTACATAACAGGCAATTAAATATTATGAGGCAATAAATACTGCGAGACCATAAATATTGTGCGACAATAAATACTGTGAAACAATAAATACTGTGAGGCAATAAATAGGATAAATACAATAAATACAGTGCTCCCAATAAATAATAAAAGCCAACAGTGACCCTTGTAAATCAGTTCACATTCCTGAGGTACTATGGGATGATTTGACCAAATCCCAGCTTGTAGAGATTTGGATGGCCTGAGGGGTATATTCCCTGGCTTGGACAAGGCTAAGGCCTAAACTGAGGTAGATCAAGGGGGAATCTAGAGATCTGGCTCTCCCACACTACACAACCCCTCTGTATCAGTCTCAGCTCACCCCTGGCACAATCAAGCTGGTTCCAGCACCTCTCTAGCCCCTAGGTTGGTCTCTTAGGGCTCCACAGGGCCTTAGGCGCCCTCTATTCCACTTACTGCCCTTTTTATGAAGCTCCGACGCCGCTGGAGTCGTGTCGACGCCGTGAGGCGGTTCCGGTTCGAAGTCGGCGGCCTCAGCGCAATGTCAGTTCTTGACGACGTCGATAGGCGGTTCCGGTTCGATGTCGGCGGCCTCGGCTCGATGTCGACCTCCGGTTCGATGACGTCGGGCAATCTTGGCTCGATGTCGACTTCGGGCGGCTCCGGTTCGATGTCGGCGGCCCCGGCTCGATGTCAACCTCCGGTTGGATGACGTCGGGCAGTCTTGGCTCGATGTCGACTTTCGACGGCTCCGGAGTGCGATCTCCACTCCCGACCTCCGGTGCTCCTTTCCTCAGGTTCCGGCGACTCCGGAGTGCGACCTCCACTCCCGACCTCCGGCACGATCCTCTTCAGGTTCCGGCGACTCCGGAGTGCGATCTCCACTCCCGACCTCCGGCACGATTCACCTCGGTCTCCGGCGACTCCGGAGGGCGGACTTCACTCCCCCGTCGACGCCGCACACTCGACCTCAGGTGTCTTCCTCCACGACCTCTGGTACTCTCCACGACCTCCGTTGGCGCCCTCTCTCGACCTCTGGCGGCTCCGGGTACGACGTCTGCTTTCCAGTCAGCGCCGCTTCTCCACCTCGGGCTCCAGGTCTCTAGGCCTCGACGTCGGACTTCAGGTAGTTACCAGTAACCAGGTCAGGTACTTGCTGTTCTTTACTTTTAAGGCCTGTTCCTGCTGTCCAGGTCCTCAAGATGGTTTTTCTTGCTTTCTCCCATACAGGGCTCCAGGCTGGGCTCAGTCAGTAGGGACTAGTATCAAGGGTGGGTTTATGGACCCCCACTCCAGGCACAAGTTTCCACCCCTGCTGCCTCACTCCTTCCTCCTTCAGGTTTCTGCTGCTCTCTCTTCACCAGTCAGGTGCCAACTCCAACTGTCAACTCTGGCTTAGCTTCCCAACATTCCAAACCGCCTCCAACTGTCACAGGGTTCCAGAATGTTGCAGAAGGTTCTAGTAGGTTCCAGTGATGTCACAGGTGACAATGGGTGGCCACCATTTTGTGCTCCAGGCCCTCAGACAGAAGTTCCAGGGGTAGATAAAATGGCTCCCTGAATCTGCATCAATACGAAAAAGTCTGGTGGTTCCCAAAAAGGAAAAATACTAACAGGGTTTGAGGCAAAAGTGGGACAAAATAAATAATGATGAGGAGGGACCACCCAAAGGGCTGACAGGTCTAACACGCGTCCCCCCCAGCTGAAAGTGGGGAGAGCTACCCAACCCCTTGGGAGTTCTCATCACTAAGGCGGAAATACCTTGAGAGACCGTCTGCATTGGCGTGGTCCACTCCAGGCCGATGTTCCACCTGAAAGTCCATTCCCTGTAGGGAAATAGACCACCTCAACAACTTGGGATTCTCCCCCTTCATCTGCATCAGCCAACGAAGGGGTCTGTGGTCGGTCTGAACTAGGAAGTGCGAGCCAAACAGGTATGGCCGCAACTTCTTCAGAGCCCATACCACTGCAAAGGCTTCACGCTCTATTGCACTCCACTTCTGTTCCCTGGGAAGTAGTCTCCGGGATAGGAAGACCACGGGTTGATCCAGACCCTCTTCATTGAGTTGCGATAACACTGCCCCAATGCCATGTTCTGATGCATCCGTCTGGACAATGAACTCCTTGGAAAAGTCTGGGGCCCTTAAGACCGGGGCCTCGCACATGGCTTTCTTCAGTTTCACAAAGGCCTGCTGACAAGCCTCCGTCCAGACAACCCGTCGAGGTTGTTTCTTGGACGTGAGCTCCGTGAGGGGGGCTACAATGGTACCGTACCCCTTCACGAAGCGGCGGTAATATCCCGTGAGGCCCAGAAAAGCTCAGACCTCAGTCTGTGTCTTGGGGGGTTCCCAGGCCATGATGGCCTCGATCTTCGCCTGGAGGGGTTGCACCGCTCCCCTACCCACCAAGTGTCCAAGGTACACTACCGACCCCTGCCCGATCTGGCACTTGCTGGCCTTGATCGTCAATCCAGCTTGTCTCAGGGCCTGGAGAACAGCTTGCAGGTGACGCAAGTGATCCTCCCAGCTGTTACTGAAGACGGCTATGTCATCCAGATAAGCAGCAGAGAAACTCTCGATTCCGGTGAGGATCTGGTTTACCAGGCGCTGAAACGTGGCAGGTGCGTTCTTGAGCCCAAAGGGCATCACACAGAACTGGTAGTGGCCATTGGGCGTGGAGAAGGCTGACCTTTCCCTTGCTCCATCAGTCAAAGAGATCTGCCAGTACCCAGAAGTAAGGTCAAAGGTACTTAAATATTGGGCAGCTCCCAGCCAGTCAATCAATTCATCCGCCCTAGGGATCGGATGAGCATCAGTTTTGGTTACTGAATTCAGTCCCCGGTAGTCCACACAGAACCTCAGTTCCGGTTGGGCACCCGGTGGTGCAGCTTTTGGTACTAGTACCACCGGACTGGACCAGGGGCTGCTAGAAGGTTCGATCACTCCTAGCTCCAGCATCTTAGTGACTTCACTGTGAATGCTGGCCTTCACCTTGTCTGACATCCGGTAGATCTTGGACTTCACAGGTGGGCTGTCTCCTGTGTCCACGTCATGGACGCACAGGTGAGTCCTACCCGGAACAAGGGAGAACAACGAAGAGTACTGTCCCAGGACCTGGCGGCAGTCCTCCTGCTGTTCAGGAGTTAGAGATGGGGAGAGAATCACTCCCTCCACCGACCCATCCTTCTCTTGAGACGCAAACCAATCGGGGAGAGGCTCGCTTTCCACGTCCTCTGCTCCGTCAGTCACCATCATCAAGATGACTTCAGGCCTCTCGTGGTGGGGTTTGAGGCGGTTGGCGTGCAGCACCCGTAGGGGCTGACGAGGGGTTTTAAGATCCACCAAGTAGGTAGCCTTACCCTTCTTCTCCAACACCTCAAAGGGTCCTGACCAGCGATCCTGGAGGGCGCTAAGCTCTCCTGGTTCGATCACCCACACCTTCTGGCCAGGCTCCAACTCCACCGGGTGAGCGTTGTGGTCATACCACGCCTTCATTACTGCTTGGCTGGCTTCCAAGTTGTCAGAAGCTTGCTTCCACAACTTAGCCATTTGGCTCCGGAAGGCCAGCATGTAGCTCACCACGTCCTGGGGAAGCTTTCTGGGAGTTCTTTCCCATCCGTCTCTCACCAGGTTGAGAGGTCCACGTACAGGGTGCCCATACAGAAGCTCGAAGGGGCTGAAGCCCACTCCCTTCTGTGGCACTTCCCTGTAGGAAAACAATAAACAGGGTAGGAGGACGTCCCATTTCCTCCGCAGGCTTTCAGGCAGACTTCTGATCATGCCTTTCAAGGTTTTGTTAAACCTCTCCACCAGACCATTGGTCTGGGGGTGGTAAGGAGTTGTGAACCGGTAGGTCACTCCACACTCCTTCCACATGGCCCGCATGTACGCTGACATGAAGTTGGTCCCCCTGTCTGACAACTTCCTTGGGAAAACCCACTCGGGTAAAGATTCCCATCAGGGCCCTAGCCACAACAGGTGCTGTTATGGTCCTCAGAGGTATTGCCTCTGGGTACCGTGTGGCATGATCCACCAGAACCAGGATAAACCTGTGACCAGCTGACGTAGGCGGATCTAACGGACCCACAATGTCGATGCCCACCCTTTCAAAGGGGGTGCTAACGACAGGAAGTGGTTCCAGGGGAGCTTTCAGCTTCACCCCTGTTTTCCCACTGGCTTGGCAAGACACATGTCCGGCAGTAGGTATCGGACGACACTTTCATTTGAGGCCAATAAAAGTGTGGGACAAGACGGGCGAAGGTCTTGTCTTGCCCCAGGTGTCCTGCCAAGGGGATCTCGTGAGCCAACTCCAGAAGGAAGGCTCGATAACGTTGAGGGACTACCAAGGCTCGTGACGATCCATGTAGGGGTGCCTTGGCTTCACTGTAGAGGAGGCCATCCTCCCAGTAAACACTGTAGTTCCCTTCAACGTTCCCTGCTGCCTGGGCTTTGGCCGGACGCCTCAGCCCCTCAAGGGTAGGGCACTCCCTCTGGCCCTGGCAGAATTCCTCCCTGGACGGGCCTCCCTCCACGTGCCACTCGGCCGGGATGGGTAGGTCCTCCAGTTCGGTGACATCCCCCACCGCAGACTCCTGGTCCACCACCTCCGGTGGCCTATCCGTCCTACGGGGGGCGGACGCCGAGGCAGGCTCCTCCTGTCCTCGGTTCTTCCCTTGACTGGCAGCTGGCTGGGCCTTTGTTCCAGGCTCCAGCCGAAACGAACTCCCTCTCCGGGTAGTCGCGGACCTTGTGCTCACACAGGCCCAGTCAGGTGTACCCAGCATCTCAGTATGAGTCCGGTATTCCACCTCCTTCCAAGCATTGTGCTCCATGTCATTCCCCAGCAGACAATCAACTGGCACGGCAGGGCTTACGGCAACTCGAAGTGAACCTGCAACCCCCTCCCATTCAAAGGGAACCTCGGCCACCGGATAGTGGCCTGTTCTGCCGTCAGCCATCGCGGCTGGGTGGAGTACATCGGGAATTACCTGCTCTGGAGACACCAGTTGGCTACGTACCATAGTCATACTGGCTCCTGTGTCTCTCAGAGCCTCCCCTCTTTGGCCGTTGATGGTGACCCACTGCCCATACTTTACGGTATTTGCGGGCACCTGGATCTTAGGAACCATCTCCCGTTCACCCAGGGACACTAAAGTGACACCCGCCTACTCCCTTCCCTTAGTTAAGGGCATCTCCTCCCCGAGCACTGCACTAGCTACTCCGGGGGTCTTTCCTCCAATGGGAGGGGGTGGTCGTTTCGGGCACTTCGCATCTCCCTTATAGTGTCCAACGCCACCGCACTCGAAGCAATGGACAACCCTTGGCTGCTGACTCTGGCCAGGATTAGGGTTTCTGGGTGGGTTAGCCCTAGGGGTGAATCCTGTTCCCTTTCCTTGGAAATTATTTTGGGGGCCTTTCGAGAACTCCTTTTTCTTTTCCCCTCCCTCTTTCTTCTGGGGGGCGCCCTGTCCGGCCTTTTGAGTATCCCCTCCAGTCCCCCTTGTGGACACCCGGGTACTAGCCCAAATGTCCGCCTCCTCCGCAAGCTTCCGGGGATTGGTCAGCTTGCTATCCACCAGGTGTTGACGCAGTTCAGGGAAACATTTTTCGAGCAGGTGTTCCTTCAGTACTAAATCAAACAACCCCTCGTAGTTCCTCACTTCACTGCCCTGAATCCAACCCTCTAGTGCCTTCTTTGCATAGTCCAGGAAGTCCACCCAATTCTGTGTGCCCAGTTTGTGACTACCCCGGAACTTCTGTCTGTACTTTTCGGGTGTTAGTCCAAACTTTCTTATGAGCGCCACTTTCATGGTGGGGTAGTGGGTCTGCTCATCCTCCTCTAGGGCCAATAATGCATCCCTACCAGCTGGAGGCATGTACTTGTACAATCCCCCTCCCCAGTACTTCTCTGGAACCCCATGGGCCCTTAACGAGACCTCATAGGCCGCTAGCCACTTGGCGATATCGTCACCCGCCTCATAGCTAGCTACTATGTCCTTCGGCAAGTAGGGTTTGGGTTCCCTAGTGAACTCTTGGTCTTTGCTGCCACCATTAGGAACAGGGTGTGCCCTAGCTCTTAGGATCTGAAGATCTATCTCTTTCAGCCTTAACTCGTGAGCCATCCTCTGTCCCTCCTTCTCTTTCTCCAGCTCCGCTAACTTCCATGTGAGCTGTCTTTTCTCCCTCCGGTCAGTTAACTCTACTTCAGATAAGCCACCGCTAGAGACAGTGCTGCCCTTCCTGGAAATGGTTCTGGGCCCCGCTACTAGGTTCCCCACTTCAGGTTGGTACATCCCAGCCCCCTCGCTGTCAGGCTCTCCATCCCTGTCTTCCTGCTCAGCCTTACTCTCTCGTCGTGCCTCCCACCAAGCCCTCAAGCTGGTCTGTAGTTCAGCCTTCTTGGCACCTGGGGGACAGTACACCCCCTCTCTCTGACAGAACTCTCTGAGTTGGGCCACAGTATAGGTTTCCACATTTTCTAAGACAAATTCCATTTTGCCCACTCAGAACAGAAGACAGGTTTTTTTTTTACAGAAGCAATGCAGGGGGGTACCTTATATAATACCTCCTCCCACCACCAGAGTAAATTTGGAAAAACAAAAACTCACAATTAGGAAGGCCGCTTTGAGAAAACTCCAGGTGTAGGCCTATGGACTACCCACAGTTATTGTCGAGTATACGTAGGCACAGCTCAATCCCGCCGCTGAACACCAATCATGTTAGAAAAACCCACTCCCACACCGGAAGGGTGGTGGTGGTGTTCTCCCAGACTCGCTGTGGTAGCTTGGCTCGAGCGGTAAGGAAGGCACCGTGTTAAGCATACGACATACCCACACAATAACCATGCGTGCACCCGTTCCAAAAACGACACTACACCTTAAAAATTATACTAAAAATATATCTCTTTATCTTCTTTTCTCTTAGTTACTGATTAAATAAATAATAATACAATCACAGTACACAAGGCTTTTTCTGTGGAAGGGTACGTCAAATAAATACTGTCTTAACGATTCAATAAATAAGGTAGATCATAAATAATCAAGGCATAAATATAAGTGCATTACATAACAGGCAATTAAATATTATGAGGCAATAAATACTGCGAGACCATAAATATTGTGCGACAATAAATACTGTGAAACAATAAATACTGTGAGGCAATAAATAGGATAAATACAATAAATACAGTGCTCCCAATAAATAATAAAAGCCAACAGTGACACTTGTAAATCAGTTCACATTCCTGAGGTACTATGGGATGATTTGACCCAATCCCAGCTTGTAGAGATTTGGATGGCCTGAGGGGTATACTCCCTGGCTTGGACAAGGCTGAGGCCTAAACTGAGGTAGATCAAGGGGGAATCTAGAGATCTGGCTCTCCCACACTACACAACCCCTCTGTATCAGTCTCAGCTCACCCCTGGCACAATCAAGCTGGTTCCAGCACCTCTCTAGCCCCTAGGTTGGTCTCTTAGGGCTCCACAGGGCCTTAGGCGCCCTCTGTGAGAAGTTGGCCTGATGTATGATGTCACTAGTTATAGTGTACACCTTATATCAGTCCAAATACCCTTATGGTGATTGGTTGTAAAGTCAACCTTATAGACCAGCTATCCTAGTGGTAGCATGGACAAGAGCAGTCTTAGGCTAAACTCTGAATGGCATGTGAAGCCAGCTGTGATACCATATATAATCCCTTGAATACCAAATGAAAGGACACCACAACAGATATATATATAAAATAAAGTGTATTTATTCTAAGCAAACCCTCAGCACTCTTTATGAGTTTAGAGGTAAGTACAACACAGTCTTATTAATGCATACAGTAAGTCACACAGGTAAGTAATACAGTTAGGCCCTAGGGGCCACGCAAACCATATACTAAGTAAGTGGTATAAGAACCACTGTCACGGAAATAGAATAGGCCTAGGCCTAGGGAATCGCTGGGGCTACACTACACTAGCGTTAGTTAGGAAGTGGGAGGCCCACGGGATTCGTGTGCAGAGTGGAAACACTCACGCGTAATGCGTAAAAGTCAATAGCAATGTTACAGTTTAGAAATAGATAGATTTAGGACACTTCCGGAGTAGCTAGGAAGTTGAGACTTGAAAACTAGACACTAGGATAGTCACTATCCTGATGAGCACCGGAGTACCCAAGTTACCTAGCCCACAGGCTGCGGGTGCATAGGGGTGAAGATGCGTCGTTTTCGTCGTCGACTCCTATGGATGCCTGAAGAAAGATGCTGACAGGCAGTCAGTGAAGAGTGTCCGGTGGATCCCAAGGCTGGGATCAAGAAGAGAAGAAACCTGCAAGCAGAGGGGACAGAGTCAAGGTCACTAGCCAGTGACCACGTGGAACCAGGAAGGAACCAGGCGATGTCGTGAAGAGTTGCAGGTGAAGGTGAAGCTTGTCGCTGCAGCCAGGAGGACCAGGAAGCGTCGAGGATGACCAGGACCAGGAGGCGAGCTGTCCCACGAAGGCTCTTGCTGTCGGCGGCGTCGAAGTTGGACTAGGACTCACCAAGCCTTGGCAAGCGGAACCCACGAAGAACAAGGGACTTGCTTCTGGTGCAGACCAGGAAGGTATGGGGTGCTTCTTCTTTGCAGAGAAGCGGGAGCCAGTCTGGAGGAGCCAAACCAGCGCAGAAGATTTCAGGGAGCGTCGTCACAGAGGCCACTAGCCAGCGGGCAAGCAACCGGACAGACGCGGCAAGCAGGAAAATGCTGAAGGGCCCCACGCAGGACTCGTGGAGTGTGGGGGGCTGATCTTCGGTGCAGATGGTGCTTGGGGTTGGGGCTTCTCAATCCCCGGTGCACAACTTCGAGGGTACCTCAGAAGCTGCGCTTTAAGTTACTAGCCACTTTTCCCAGGTAGCCGGTCCCACGTCGCTCGTCGCCTCCACGGATCTCAGCTCTGCTGCAGATGTGGATGAGGGTCGGAGAAGTCTGGAAATCAAGGCTCTGGTCGGGCTCTGCAGTCGGTTCCTCGTCGAACGTTTCACAAAGCAAAGGGTAGTCACTTGATGGTGCCTGTTTGCACAGGGTAGCCACTCCTTGGCTACAAGGGAGATTCTTCAGTCTTCTTCTTTCGTCGAATGTCGAAGGTCCAGAGTTTCTGTTCAGTTTTGCAGGTTCAGGATAATCTCAAGTCTTGAGGCCCAACTCCCACTCATACGAATCTGGGGGGCTGGGATACCTGCTAGGTCACGCCTTATGGGTGGGACCTGGGAGGGGGTGGTTACACCCACTTCCCTTTGTCCAGTTTCGCGCCAGAGCTGGGGCTGGAGTGCCCCAGCGCCGGTTTGAACTGGACTATGCAAGGAACACCTTGTGTGCCCCAGGCATGTCTCATTCCTTTCAGCCCACCCTGCCCCAATACACTAAAGGCTGTCTGGGGAGGTGCTAGCACCTCCCCAAGCAGGAAACCTATTGTCCAGGCCTCCCTGGCTGGGATCACTCCCAGCTGCAGGAGGTCAGACTTGTGTCGTGGCAGCAGCATCCATTTTGTGATGCTGAGGCTTTGGTCAGAGGCCAACAGTTGAAGTATGATTTTAACATGTCTTTCCCTCTAGAAGGGGGAATAATATTCTCATGTCCAGAAATGGCATGGGGGTATTATTCCCGAGTGTTAGACACCTTACACGACATGTTTTGATAAAGCCAAACCATAGTTACCATAACCGTCTAAGATTATAAGGTACTTTAAGAGTATATGGTAGGCTATATCATAGAACAGCTATAAGGACATGGTTCCGAAAGCTGCAGATAGGCTCAGCTCATGCTAGAGCACCATCTCACAGGTTACCAAGCACTCTGCCTCCAGGATTGTTAAGGCCTGCCATAGGAGTGACTGATAGGTACACATGTGTCTATATGTAAGTTAGGTATAGGAATACTACACCTAAGCAAGGGGTGATTACACGACCTTGCCCCAGCTGAGTGATCAGCCAGTTGTGTCAAAATGGAAGGCCAGGCCAGGGGTGGCACAATACATGCTGCAGCCCCTGGTAGGCCTAGGGTACACCTATGCCCTGGGTACCTAGGGTACACTGTACAGGGGCCAATAAGGTGATCCTATCCAAATGGGTTATGCACCTAAAGTACATAGTATTAATTTAGAGAGAGAACAGCAGGGCGGTGGGTCTGATTAGCAGGCCCACAGCCACATCTAAGTCGTAAACCAGTAAAGCAAAAGCAAAAAGTGGGGGTGAACATAGAAAGCAGACCCTACTCTCCTACACCCTCTATTCCACTTACTGCCCTTTTTATGAAGCTCCGACGCCGCTGGAGTCGTGTCGACGCCGTGAGGCGGTTCCGGTTCGAAGTCGGCGGCCTCGGCGCAATGTCAGTTCTTGACGACGTCGATAGGCGGTTCCGGTTCGATGTCGACCTCCGGTTCGATGACGTCGGGCAATCTTGGCTCGATGTCGACTTCGGGCGGCTCCGGTTCGATGTCGGCGGCCCCGGCTCGATGTCGACCTCCGGTTGGATGACGTCGGGCAATCTTGGCTCGATGTCGACTTCCGACGGCTCCGGAGTGCGATCTCCACTCCCGACCTCCGGTGCTCCTTTCCTCAGGTTCCGGCGACTCCGGAGTGCGACCTCCACTCCCGACCTCCGGCACGATCCTCTTCAGGTTCCGGCGACTCCGGAGTGCGATCTCCACTCCCGACCTCCGGCACGATTCACCTCGGTCTCCGGCGACTCCGGAGGGCGGACTTCACTCCCCCGTCGACGCCGCACACTCGACCTCAGGTGTCTTCCTCCACGACCTCTGGTACTCTCCACGACCTCCGTCGGCGCCCTCTCTCGACCTCTGGCGGCTCCGGGTACGACGTCTGCTTTCCAGTCAGCGCCGCTTCTCCACCTCGGGCTCCAGGTCTCTAGGCTTCTCGACGTCGGACTTCAGGTAGTTACCAGTAACCAGGTCAGGTACTTGCTGTTCTTTACTTTTAAGGCCTGTTCCTGCTGTCCAGGTCCTCAAGATGGTTTTTCTTGCTTTCTCCCACACAGGGCTCCAGGCTGGGCTCAGTCAGTAGGGACTAGTATCAAGGGTGGGTTTATGGACCCCACTCCAGGCACAAGTTTCCACCCCTGCTGCCTCACTCCTTCCTCCTTCAGGTTTCTGCTGCTCTCTCTTCACCAGTCAGGTGCCAACTGCCAACTCCAACTGTCAACTCTGGCTTAGCTTCCCAACATTCCAAACCGCCTCCAACTGTCACAGGGTTCCAGAATGTTGCAGAAGGTTCTAGTAGGTTCCAGTGATGTCACAGGTGACAATGGGTGGCCACCATTTTGTGCTCCAGGCCCTCAGACAGAAGTTCCAGGGGTAGATAAAATGGCTCCCTGAATCTGCATCAATACGAAAAAGTCTGGTGGTTACCAAAAATGAAAAATACTAACAGGGTTTGAGGCAAAAGTGGGACAAAATAAATAATGATGAGGAGGGACCACCCAAAGGGCTGACAGGTCTAACAGAGGGGAAATAGAAAAGCTCCTCGGAAGAATGGTGCTGCGAGAGGGGAGACCTATGAGTAGCATTTGTTAGGGCCAGTCCCTATTAACACCTTAGGGGGAGGTCTTCAGGATGCTAGAGAAAATGAAAACCTTGAGACCCCGGGGTGGGCTCTAGCGCTGAAGCTGGAGCTCAAAACCTTTTTAGATCAACTCCTAAAATCTGAACTGAGAGATGTAATGATTAGTATTGCCAACTTAAAAACATCTCTAGATTCTTGGGGAACCAAAATTGATGCTGCCCTAAAAAATAATGTTATTACAAAGTCTCTAAATAGGGATACTATACGGAGAAGTTTCTTTTCTGTAACTCCAGTTCTGTAGTAGGGGTATCTCTGTTATAGTCAATCTAGTGAAAATAGTCCCTCCCATGTGCGCGGACCCCGGAGCAATAAAAATATTCTCTTAAGACAGATAATGCAGCCTACATCCACAGGCTACACTGTCCAGTACTTCAACTAGAAAGAATTCCACCAACAACCACCAACAGCACTGCCTGCCCAGCTTTTTCCAGAGAAAAACCTGCCTCTTCCAGCAAAAGCCTCTGGAATGATAGAGAGGAAGGGATGGACAGACAAGCCCCATAGGTTGCCATTATGTGGCTCAGAACAGGATACTGTGCCTTTAAGAAAACTTTCCAGAACTTTTCCAGTATCCCAGAATGCACAGCAGGTCCCTTTTACTTGGTTCTTTTTGAAGGCTTGGCACGCCAGACCTGTAACATTCCGTATATTAACATTAATCTCTCCACCGGGGTGGAGGGCGGGCGCTTATGACTATAACAGAGATACCCCTACTACAGAACTGGAGTTACAGAAAAGAAACTACTCCTTCTGTAGTAGGGGATCTCTGTGTATAGTCATAATCTAGTGAATAGAATGGCAAGCCCATCCCCACACAAAAACGGCGGTGGAGAAGATTATAAAAATAATACCACTACTGTGCGAACAAATTTCGCAGCGAAGCCTGCCCAACCTGAGCATCTGCCCGGGCATCCGCGTCCAGACAGTAATGCGCAGCAAAGGTATGGACCGACTTCCAAGTGGCCGCCTTGCAGATTTCTGCAATCGGAACATTACGCAGCAAAGCAGTCGTGGCAGCTTTGCCCCTGGTGGAATGAGCCTTAGGTTTACCCCCTAAGGTCTTATTAGCCTTTTGGTAACACAACTGTATACAGGACACATTCCACTGAGAGATGGACTGTTTGGAGGTAGCAAGACCTGTCCTGACTGATCCATAATTGATAAACAATTGGTCTGACCTACGAATATCTTTGGTCTTATCAAGATAAAACTTCAACACCCTCCTAACGTCCAGGGAATGTAGAGACCTTTCCGCTGGAGAAGGATTCTGAAAAAACGTAGGTAAAGTTATGGTCTGGTTGACATGAAAATCAGATATAACCTTAGGAAGAAATTTAGGGCGAGTACGCATAACAACCTTAGCAGCATGAAATACAGTATAAGGTTCTCGGCAACACAACGCCTGAAGTTCACTCACCCTGCGGGCCGATGTAATGGCCACTAGGAACGCCGCCTTCCAGGACAGGTGCTGCAACAAAGCCTTGTGAATAGGTTCAAAAGGCTCCTTCATCAATCTGGACAGCACCACATTCAATTCCCAGGAAGGCGAGGGAAGTCTGACCGGAGGGAACACCTTCTTCAAGCCTTCCAAAAAATCCTTGACCACAGGGATCTGAAAGAAGGAAGTCTGTGAAGGGCATTTCCTGTAAGCAGTCAAAGCAGCGAGATGAACCTTAATGGAGTGGAAATTAAGGCCAGACTGCGCCAAATGTAAAAGATATGGAAGGATGACATCTTCCTTACAGGTCGTCGGGTCAAAGTTCTTGGATTTGCACCAGATGCAGAATCTCCTTCACTTGTAAGCATAGGAAGTCCTAGTGGAAGGACGTTTAGCCTCCTTCAGTATGCCCATATAATCTTCTGGTAGATTCAAATGGCCATATTGCACTATCTCAGGAGCCATGCCGCCAAACTCAAAGACGAGAGGTTGGGATGCAACATCCGCCCCCCGAAATTCGTGAGAAGGTCCGGCCTGCACGGCAGCCGCATGCGAGGAAGGAGAGACCGGTGAAGCAGGTCCGTGAACCACCACTGCCTGGGCCATTCCGGGGCAATCAGGATCATCCGCGCCCCGGACTTGGACAGTTTGATGAGCACTGCCGGAATCAGGGGAATGGGTGGAAAAGCGTACAGAAAGCTGTTCGACTAGTCGATCCATAGCACATTCCCCAGCGTCCCCTTCTGGTAGTACCTGGATGCGAAGTCTTGGCATTTGCTGTTTTCAGCGGTGGCGAACAGATCTACGTCTGGAGTTCCCCACCTTGCGAAGACTTCTCCTAGTACCTCGTCGTTTATGACCCATTCGTGGTTCTCCTGAAGCAGCCTGCTCAGCGCGTCCGCCTGAACATTCTGCACCCCCGGCAGATGCGTGGCCGTGATCATCAGTCCTCAGGCCAGAAGCCAGCGCCAGATTGCCTGCGCCTCCTGCGACAGAGTGCGCGATCTCGACCCCCCTTGCTTGTTGAGGTAATACATCGTGGTTGTATTGTCTGTCTGTATCAGCAACGAGTTGGTCTGGAAGGACGGATGGAAGGCCTTCAATGCCAAGTGCACGGCTCTGAGTTCCAGGAAATTGATGTGGTACGTCGACTCCACCGGGGACCACTTTCCTTGTATCTGTAAGTCTCCGGAGTGCGCTCCCCAACCTTGGAGAGACGCATCAGTCACGATTCTCGTCTCGGGAATGTCCTTGTGGAAGGGAACCCCCCTGAGGAGATTCTCAGCCGAACACCACCATTTCAGAGACTGAAAAGCATGTAGAGACAGCCGGATCTTGTCGTCCCAAGTGTAGGAGAGTAGGGTCTGCTTTCTATGTTCACCCCCACTTTTTGCTTTTGCTTTACTGGTTTTCGACTTAGATGTGGCTGTGGGCCTGCTAATCAGACCCACAGCCCTACTGTTCTCTCTCTAAATTAATACTATGTACTTTAGGTGCATAACCCATTTGGATAGGATCACCTTATTGGCCCCTGTACAGTGTACCCTAGGTACCCAGGGCATAGGTGTACCCTAGGCCTACCAGGGGCTGCAGCATGTATTATGCCACCCCTGGCCTGGCCTGGCCTTCCATTCTGACACAACTGGCTGATCACTCAGCTGGGGCAAGGTCGTGTAATCACCCCTTGCTTAGGTGTAGTATTCCTATACCTAACTTACATATAGACACATGTGTACCTATCAGACACTCCTATGGCAGGCCTTGACAATCGGAACTAAGTCCTTATAGCTGTTCTATGATATAGCCTACCATATACTCTTAAAGTGCCTTATAATCTTAAACGGTTATGGTAACTATGGTTTGGCTTTATCAAAACATGTTGTGTAAGGTGTCTAACACTTTGGAATAATACCCCCATGCCATTTCTGGGGATGAGGATATTATTCCCCCCCTTCTAGAGGGAAAGACATGTTAAAATCATACTTCAACTGTTAGCCTCTGACCAAAGCCTCAGCATCACAAAATGGTTGCTGCTGCCACGACACAAGTCTGACCTCCTGCAGCTGGGAGTGATCCCAGCCAGGGAGGCCTGGACAATAGGTTTCCTGCTTGGGGAGGTGCTAGCACCTCCCCAGACAGCCTTTAGTGTATTGGGGCAGGGTGGGCTGAAAGGAATGAGACATGCCTGGGGCACACAAGGTGTTCCTTGCATAGTCCAGTTCAAACCGGCGCTGGGGCACTCCAGCCCCAGCTCTGGCGCGAAACTGGACAAAGGGAAGTGGGTGTAACCACCCCCTCCCAGGTCCCACCCATAAGGCGTGACCTAGCAGGTATCCCAGCCCCCCAGATTAGTATAAGAGTGGGAGTTGGGCCTCAAGACTTTAGATTATCCTGAACCTGCAAAACTGAACAGAAACTCTGGACCTTCGACGAAAGAAGAAGACTGAAGAATCTCCCTTGTAGCCAAGGAGTGGCTACCCTGTGCAAACAGGCACCATCAAGAGACTACCCTTTGCTTTGCCCACGTTCTACGAGGAACCGACTGCAGAGCCCGACCAGAGCCTTGACTTCCAGACTTCTCCGACCCTGATCCACATCCACAGCAAAGCTGAGATCCGTGGAGGCTACGAGCGACCGGCTACCTGGGAAAAGTGGCTAGTATCTTCCAGCGCAGCTTCTGAGGCACCCTCGAAGTTGTGCACCGGAGATTGAGAAGCCCCAACCCCAAGCACCATCTGCACCGAAGATCAGCCCCCCACACTCCACGAGTCCTGCGTGGGGCCCTTCTGCATTTTCCTGCTTGCCGCGTGTTGGACCCGGCCTCGTGGCGTGGTCCTTAACCCCCTGGATTGTGCCCGTTCCCCGCCCCGGCCGTCACGGGCCACCCGTCTGAACTGCACCAAGGCCCTTCACCCGGAGCTGCGCGTGGACGCATACTCCTCGTGGCTCCGCCATCTTGTTGGCATCCACGTCACACCGTGCACCAGCCGGCGCGACCCCGCTCAACCCGGCCTCGACCCCAGCGAAGCCCCGACATCGAGGCACCACGAACTAGCCAGGGGGTGCCGCAGGAACCATTCATCGCCCCCGGCGGAGGACAGTATCGATGGGACCCCCAACTGTCCTCCCCTCTCGAGGTGTGATCGCCCTGCAACTCCCATGGGCCTGGCGCCTCTCCTGCTGGGCGTCTGGCCACCTCCACCCGGCCACTCCGCCCCCTCGGGCGCATAGGTCCGGACATCAAAGGGCTCCAGACCTATATCTGGGGCGACCCCACCACAGCTCGGCAGTTGTATCCCGGAGTCGAGAGCCCTGCTGATTGAATCGCGGCTGACCCTACGGAGAAGAACTCTTGTCGGAACCATCACGAGCCCTGCTGACTGCGTCGCGGCTCCTTCTTGTGAACCCTTTCTGAACCACCTGGAACATCGGAGCCCTGCTGACGCCGTCGCGGCCCAACCTCGCTGAAACCTCCCTCGGAGCCCTGCTGACGACGTCGCGGCTCGAGCTGAGCAGAAACCATCTTGAGAGCCCTGCTGATTGGATCGCGGCTCTCCACGAACTGTACGCCAGAGCCCTGCTGACGCCGTCGCGGCTCAACCCCTCCGAGATCCGGAGGTCCTCCAGCTTGAGGATAAGAACTGGGCCCCAGGTACCCTCGTACCGCATTCCTGCCAAAGACTGTCCCGCTACCCCGACCCTTCCAAAGAGACACTGAGACTTTTGGTGGATCCCTCGATCCCTTCGTGTAAATATTGACCTCGTAACCTTTTGATTGCTGATAAAGAATTGCTTGTCACAAGACAACCTCCTTGAGTCCTGTGTGGTGGTGTTACTGTGCTAGGACGTGATAGGAGAAGGATCTCTCAGGAGACTTCTCGGCAGCGCTCGGCTACTTCGTGCAGTGTGAGGGCCCCCCCTTGGTGGTCGCACCGACTCCTCGGGGTCCGCCTTCCAACACCGCGTCTGTCCGGTTGCTTGCCCGCTGGCTAGTGGCCTTTGTGACCACGCACCCTGAAATCTTCTGCGCTGGTTTGGCTCCTCCAGACTGGCTCCCGCTTCTCTGCAAAGAAGAAGCACCCCAGACCTTCCTGGTCTGCACCAGAAGAAAGTCCTCCGTTCTTCGTGGGTTCCGCTTGCCAAGGCTTGGTGAGTCCTAGTCCAACTTAGACGCCGCCGACAGCAAGAGCCTTCGTGGGACAGCTCGCCTCCTGGTCCTGGTCGTCCTCGACGCTTCCTGGTCCTCCTGGCTGCAGCGACAAGCTTCACCTTCACCTGCAATCTTCACGACATCGCCTGGTTCCTTCCTGGTTCCACGTG
Organism: Triturus cristatus; assembly: GCF_964204655.1. Classification (NCBI taxonomy): domain Eukaryota; kingdom Metazoa; phylum Chordata; class Amphibia; order Caudata; family Salamandridae; genus Triturus; species Triturus cristatus. Next base: position 212,217,237 of record NC_140589.1, on the reverse strand, counting down.
GTCACTGGCTAGTGACCTTGACACTGTCCCTTCTGCTTGCAGGTTTCCTCTTCTTGATCCCAGCCTTGGGATCCACCGGACACTCTCCCCTGACTGCCTGTCAGCATCTTTCTTCAGGCATCCATATGAGTCGACGACGAAAACCGACGCATCTTCACCCCTATGCACCCGCAGCCTGTGGGCTAGGTAACTTGGGTACTCCAGTGCTCATCAGGATAGTGACTATCCTAGTGTCTAGTTTTCAAGTCTCAACTTCCTAGCTACTCCGGAAGTGTCCTAAATCTACCGTTTTCTAAACTGTACTATTGCTATTGACTTTTACGCATTACGCGTGAGTGTTTCCACTCTGCACACGAATCCCGTGGGCCTCTCACTTCCTAACTAACCCTAGTGTAGTGTAGCCCCAGCGATTCCCTAGGCCTAGGCCTATTCTATTTCCGTGACAGTGGTCCTTATACCACTTACTTAGTATATGGTTTGCGTGGCCCCTAGGGCCTAACTGTATTACTTACCTGTGTGACTTAATGTATGCTTAAATAAGACTGTGTTGTACTTACCTCTAATCTCATAAAGAGTGCTGAGGGTTTGACTAGAATAAATACACTTTATTTTATATATATATCTGTTGTGGTGTCCTTTCATTTGGTATTCAAGGGATTATATATGGTATCACAGCTGGCTTCACATGCCATTCAGAGTTTAGCCTAAGACTGCTCTTGTCCATGCTACCACTAGGATAGCTGGTCTATAAGGTTGACTTTACAACCAATCACCATAAGGGTATTTGGACTGATATAAGGTGTACACTAGAACTAGTGACATCATACATCAGGCCAACTTCTCACACCAAGAACCTGTTATCTGATCCCATTGATCCTCCAAGCACTCCTGCAGTGGTCTCATGTGCAGCTGTGCGTGTGGCGTGAGGAAGATACAGGAGGCTATCAACCCCAGCACCGAAGACACCTTCCTCACTGTCGCCGATGGAGCGGCCATGAGGTCCTGAGCCTTCCGAAGGAGCGATAACCGTCTCTCCTCCGAAGGAGACACGCTTGCTGACCATGTCTCGATGGAGGCCTCCAAGTACTGTATGCACTGGACCGGAGTCGGGACAGATTTGGACATGTTGACGTGTAACCCCAGCTTGTTCAAAGAGCGCACGTCCTCCGGAAGTGCGCCTGCGCTTCCGAAAAAGAGGAGTCCTTGATCAACCAGTCGTCCAGGTACGGGTAGACAAACACCTTGTTCCTGCGCAGGTGCGCCGCTACCATTGCCATGCACTTCGAGAAGGTCCTTGGAGCAGACTTTAGCCCGAATGGCAGTATTGTGTATTGATAATGATTGGCGCAGACTTGGAATCGCAGGAACTTCCTGTGTTTCCGTGCAATGGGCACATGGAAGTACGCATCTTGTAGGTCTATGGCACAGAGCCAGTCTCCCTGTTGCAGCTGAGGGTAAATCTGATGCAACGACAGCATGCGAAACTTCTCTCTGGGAATCCATTTGTTTGCTTGCCGCAAATCCAGAATGGGCCTGAACTCGTTCTTGTCCTTCTTGCGAACCAGGAAGAAACGAGAGTACAGACCTCTTCCCCTTTGAGACAGAGGTACGTCTTCCACCGCCTTTTTCCGTAACAGGATGTCTGCCTCCGCCTGGAGCTCTCGCAGTGGATACCGCGAGCTTACCGGCGGAATCGCTGGAGGCGGCCTGATGAATCGAAGACTATCCATTGCAAACAATATTCAGCACCCACTTGTCCTGAGTAATTTTTCTCCACTCTGCCGGAAAAAATTGAATGCTTCCCCCCACTGGAGTGGGTAACGGTTGCAGGGGAAGTCAATGCTCAGGGCCACGACCCGGCCGGGCCCTTGGTAACAGTAGCGGACTGCTGGCCCCCTCTACCCTTCTGGCGTTTCTGGAAGGGTTTACGAACTGCTGCTGCTGGTTATGCTGCTGTCCCGAGGCCTGCCCACGCCCTCTGCCCGCAGACCCGAACCGTCTCTGGAAGGGGCGCATCTTCTTTCCTGGCTTCTCCAACTCGACAGCCGTCAGGGTCTCTGCCTCAGTCTTCATGCGGGCCTTCTCGTCGTCCGCATGCTGGCCGAACAGGGTTTCCCCCGAGAAAGGCAGATTGGCCACTCTATGCTGAGCCTCCGGCTTAAGCGAGGTAAGGCGAAGCCACACGTGCTGTCGTTGGTGGACGCCAGGACAGTACCCATGCGCCGCCAGCAGGGACAAATCTGCTGCCGCACTGATCACCTGGTTTGAGACCAGCATCCCCTCGCGCAAAGTCTCCAAGAAGTCTTCCCTCTTGTCGCGAGGCAGCAGCTCCGCATACTGCTGGAGAGACTCCCACAGGGCATGGTCGTAACGCCCCAACAGAGCCCCGGCACTTGCCGCCTTCATGGTGGTGACAGCCACCCCACAGACCTTCCTGCCCGCCGAATCCAGCCAGCGGCTCACCTTGTCGGGCGGAACTGTCGATGAAGGGGTGGCAGCATGCTGCTTCCTCGCCGCAGTCACAATGACTGAATCCGGCTTAGGGTCCGTCCTCAAAAAGGTCGGGTCCGAGTCCGGGGCCCGATTCTTCTTCATAAGCCGGGAGGGGCGGATTTCGTCACTGCCGGAGTGAGGAACAACTCCATAGCGGACTCTACCAGTCCCGGCACGAGAGGCAGCAGGGGGCTAGACAGGTGCTTCTTGTGCAGCGTCTCGAATATCACGGACGTCGTAGGTGTCGGTACCGTCACCGTGATTCCCAACTTGGCTGCACCTCTCAGCAGAACCTCCTGGAAGGAGACCAGATCGTCAATCGGCGACACCCTCGTCCCGGGCGAGTCCGACAGCGTCAGTGAGAAGTCCCTGGCAGATGATCGAGTGCGCAATCTGGATCTGCGCCTCCTGTGGCGTCGTCTCGATGTTGACGACGAACGCCCCCGGCTCCGCGATCTCCCTCTCCGACCGGAGCGGGAGCGCGATCTTCTTGGCTTCAGTCTGTCCGCCGGCCTCGCCGGGCCCGGCGACGGTGGCTTAGCCTGGCGCCGCAGCCTAGGCGTTCCCTGCGGCGGCGTCGGATACCTAGGCAACGAGACCGATCGTGTCAGAACCGGTGGTGGGCCCAAAGGCCTGCGAGGCGGAATAGCAGGAGGAGGAGGAGTTGGCGGTGGTGGTGGCGTTAGTGGCGGTGGCGGAGGAGGAGGCGGCGTATATACCACTGAGTACCCTGAGCCCGGGGACTCAGTCGAGGGACTCCTGGTGTCCGGGCGCCCCCTGCGCCCTCGACGCCGATGAATCCCTCCTCGACGCCGATGAATCCCTCCTCGACGCCGATGAATCCCTCCTCGACGCCGATGAATCCCTCCTCGACGCCGATGAATCCCTCCTCGACGCCGATGAATCCCTCCTCGACGCCGATGAATCCCTCCTCGACGCCGATGAATCCCTCCTCGACGCCGATGAATCCCTCCTCGACGCCGATAGCCTCCTCGACGCCGATAGCCTCCTCGACGCCGATAGCCTCCTCGACGCCGATAGCCTCCTCGACGCCGATAGCCTCCTCGACGCAGACGGCGACCTCCCCTCGACAGTGAGCGCCGACACCGGGCCTGATCTCGACGTCGATGCCTCGACGGCGTCGACGCAGACGATGCAGTCGACGACGGCCTGATCAGCTCCCTCGACGTCGAACGTAGACGTCGCTTCTCCCCAGAGCCCTGGGGGGACGGTGAACACACCGCGGTCATCCCTCTCGACGCCTTAGTCGACGTCATAGATGCCGGTGGAAAATGGGGGCGTTTGCCGGTCTTCCTGCCCCTGGGGAGCCCCCCAGAGGCCTCAGCATGGGCAGAATCAGCCGCTCCTGACCCACCTTGTGCCTTCAGCCTTCTGTCCTCCTTCATTCTTTCCCTCAGGGTCCTGGCTGAAAACGAGTGGCAGAACTCACACTCTTCAGGCACATGGGACTGGGGAAGGCAGCCTATACACACCTTGTGTGGGTCTGACTTAGCCTTCTTCCTATCGCACTCTGGGCACTTGTCGAACAAGCCAGGCATGTTGACAGCACCAGAAGGAAGTCCCCAACACTAAAACACTTGAAAAATTGACAAAAATCCCCAATAGCCCCTTAAAAAGGGAGAGCTCAATGCTCCAGGGTCCTGCTAGCAGGAGCCGGAAAAAAACTGAAAGTAAAAGGGACCTGCTGTGCATTCTGGGATACTGGAAAAGTTCTGGAAAGTTTTCTTAAAGGCACAGTATCCTGTTCTGAGCCACATAATGGCAGCCTATGGGGCTTGTCTGTCCATCCCTTCCTCTCTATCATTCCAGAGGCTTTTGCTGGAAGAGTCAGGTTTTTCTCTGTGGAAAAAGCTGGGCAGGCAGTGCTGTTGGTGGATGTTGGTGGAATTTTTCTAGTTGAAGTACTGGACAGTGTAGCCTGTGGATATAGGCTGCATTATCTGTCTTTGAAATTCTCTCATAAGTGTAGATGCAGGTCTGCATGGCTTGACAACTTAAGAGATTATTGTTATTGCTCCGGGGTCCGCGCACATGGGCGGGACTATTTTCACTAGATTAGGACTATAACAGAGATTCCCCTACTACAGAACTAAAGTTACGCAGGTTATTTTGCCTTCTGGCGAACAGTATGCCCCATCCGCAGGTTCTAATCCTGTCCGACAACAGACCTTGCCCACTGCGACCAATGGTGCCCGCTATTTAGATCAACCCTCTAGCACTCTCCATAGCAATGCCCCATTCTCCTCTGTAGATGAACATACATATAGGGCAGAGGCGAGTAACTCAGTTGCAGGTAATGAACATCAGACCCAAAATTTTCTGGTGAAATCTGACAGGAATTTATTAACATCTAAACCAAGTCGGATTAATTCTCTTTGTCCATGTATCGACCTCCCCTCAGAATCTACTCCTTGCGTAGTAATCTTGGCCACAGTACCATCTTTGAAGGCAGGCCGGGGGGAATCTCATTTAGAGTTAAAAAATAAAACTATTCACTGGTTGAATAAATATAGACCACTCCCCAGCCCCCCCCACCCCCACCCCCCCCCCCCCCGCCCCAGCTGGTTTGGGTAAAGACAAAAAGACATTCTAGGAGACTGTGTCTTGATAAATTTCAGAGACAGAAGGGCGGTTCGACACATACTAAAATGGGGACCTGTAATAGCGACAGGAGGTATACAAACTCTCCCCTTAGGATACTTTTATCCCCCAAGCCCTCTTTTAGAACAAGTTAACAATGTGTATAAAAAATGGGAAATGCGTGCTCAGAATAAAGTCTTGACTCACACAGCCCAAGCTTGGGGAAACAGGGACCAATTTAACATTCCTGTGCATAACCGTTTCAGTACTGTGGACCTGGTTGATTGACTAGTCTCAAGACATGAAAACTTGAATTTGGCATCACACTTCCCTATTAATAATTATCACTTTGAAGGGCCCAATATTAGTACACAATCACCTGCAAATCCCTCTGAGATCACTTTTCTGGATGGAGCCCCGAGTCCACTGATTACCGGGTATAGTAATCTAGTACACTCTACACAGGCAAACATAGGGCACCATGAATTGGCTACAACTACCCACATAAATGAAAAAGTGGGTGGGCCTCCCTTACAGATTACTATGGATATTCAGTTAGAATTACATCAGAGTGGGATCCCCATACAGAACACTAAGTTTTCATCCTGGAATATAGCAGGACTTAGTTCAAAAATGAATCTCCCAGATTGGGGAGCCTTCATTGATACTCACGAGATATGTCTTTTTCAGGAGACTTGGTCAAGGAAGCCCTTATATAGAGAGGGTTATGTGGCATATTCTAGGCCAGCTGTGCAGGCGCCCAGGGGTATACCCTCTGGAGGCCTCTGCATCTGGGTCGGTATACATATGGATTGCAAAATTAAAGTGATAGAAACTTCATCCCCCGATATCCTGTGTATCCTTTTGACATTTTTTAATAACTTTAAAATCGCTGTTATAAATATTTATTCACGGCCAGTGAAACAGGGGCTGACATCGCAGGCCCTGGACTGTTTCGCATCTTTTATTCATATATTGCCTGAGTCCGCGCATAAGATAATTGGGGGTGACTTTAACTGTCACTTTGAGCCACTAAATGGCTTAAATAACCCGATTACCAACAAGGACGACTCTGCATGGTTAATTTCTGTCTGTAATATCTATCCGGTTAAGAGCTGGATTCCATTAGTAATGCAGCTGAATTTCCTTACTCTTACAGGTTTAAGGGAATGTAATGGCCGCTTTCCATCAGATAGTCCGGGCACTTCCACCTATAATAGGTTGGGACAAACTTCCATTATTGATTATACTTTGGTTGATGTGGAACTGTGGCACTGTGCTGTAGATTTTGTAGTAACCTCACGCACTGAAAGTGACAACAATCCGCTGGCATTATAAATATATCTGCCGAAACCTGAGCCAGTCCAAAATCGATCTGCTCAAGCTACTCCAAATTTGATAACTGAAGGAGGCAGAAGAGTCCGTTGGGGAACGTTTGTACAGTCAATTGACAAAAAGGCCTCCCTTTACAATCAAATTATCCCTCATTTGGAATTTGCCTTTCAAACGCCAACAAATGGCCAATCCTTAGATTTTCAGCAGGAAATAGCCAAAAACCACCAGGAAATGTTTTCTAAAATAGCAGCTTTTTTTTATAATCTCGATTTTAAAAACCAACCCAGGTACTAAACATAATCACTCCTGGTATAATAAAACATGTAGGGATGCCAAAAGTACTTTAGTGTTGGCAGTCAAAGACAAGGATACTTCCCGCATTAAAATAACCAGGACCGTATACCAAAAAACGGTGGCTGAAGCGAAGTCATCATGAGAACTAGACAGATGGGAAGCTATTAGAATGGAGGTCGCATTTCCAATCAATATATTCAAGATCTGAGGATGGAGATGCACAACCTAATGTTCCCATTGTGTAGAATATCCTCACGGACATTAACGTTCCCCCGTGTACGGAAAAGGAGGTCTCTGCAGCTTTGGGTAAAATGCTCCCAGCTAAAGCCCCAGGTCTAGATAAAATTCCTGGCGACTTATTTAAGAGTGAAGGATTAGTGTGGGTACTGTATCTAAGGGTATTTTTTAATGCTATTTTTCAAGGTATGGAGTTACCTCCAACACGGGCAGGTGTGGAAATCATCCCTATCTATAAAAAGGGCTCCCCGCTTAACCCAGCTAATTACCGTCCGATAAGTTTGATTGACGTGACCCAAAAGCTATTTGCTCACGTTCTGTTGGGTCGGTTGCAGTCCTGGATCGATGAAAAAAACGTCTTAACTCCGCTACAAGCGGGTTTTAGAAGTAAAATTTCGACCATCGACCAGTTGTTTAGACTGCAACTGATTCATTGGAAGACTGATTTTAGATGGTGGTAATCTAAATCTGACCTTCGTGGACCTAAAATCCGCATTCGATATGGTGCAGCGTGACCAGCTCTGGGACATCCTTAGGGATATGGGTGCACCTGCATACCTATGTCATTTGTTTCAACGTTTGCACCATAACACGTTTGCGAGAATCAGATGTGGGAAAAAAGGGGAATTGACAGCCCCCTTTCCTGTGGAGAAAGGGGTGAGACAGGGCTGTGTGCTTGCTCCGACCCTGTTCTCCCTCTTTTTAAATGGTCTAATTGAATCCCTGATGGAAACAAAAGATATAGATTCACCTAGGCTAGCGAACTATAAAATACCTGCGCTAATGTTCGCGGATGATACACTGCTCCTCTCTAAAATCACCAATGGGAATGCAACGGGTATTAGGGGAGTTCTGTAAATTCTGTAAGAAAAGGGATTTGGTAATAATTTACCAACAAACGAAATATATGCTATTTAATGCAAATACCACAAATTGTCCGCAGCCGCAAATAGATGGCAAGCCCTTAAAAAGGGTCTCCACCTTTGATTATTTGGGTCTTACATTGAATGACCAGATGAATTGGGGTACCCAAACAAAGAAGGCAAACCTTAAACTCACACAATCCATAGGGGGCATCCTTAAAGTTTATAAAAATTTCTCAAAACGTTGTAGGCCACCCAGCTGAAATCTATAAAATCCAGGCTAGGGGAGCTTCTCTTTATGGCGTTTAACTATGGGGCTCTTGCCCCCCTAACGCTCTCGCCATAACAGAGAACTCTTTTCTTAGACAACTTCAATTTACCAAAGAGTACTCCCCTTACACCCCTGAGGATGGATCTGGGGATTGGACCTATAAGTGACATTATTGCTTCCCGCCCGCTTATATTTTGCCACCGTCTTTGGAGCACGCCTGAGTTATTAAATTACAGAGAGGAACTGAAGGATGTTTTATCTATTTTAGGAGCAGGGAATATACCATGGCTATCTCATATCCGCAAGAGTTGCCAAAC